>NC_071611.1:2930859-3275859 GCF_024509145.1 Vidua macroura
AAGCTTATGCTCATTTTAAACCCCACCAGGAAAAATTACTTGGGGGTTTTACAAAGCAGAAACATGACTTCAGAGCTCCTTACAGGGCTGCACAGCTCAATTCCCTCTGAAATGGAGATGTGGGACCTGTGTATTTTTAAAATTATTGTCTTGCTCACATCATTTAACTGTCAGGAGTTAAGAGGAATGTCGTCATATGAGACTCCTTTGCAGTCAGTTCCTCTCTGTAGGGAGAAATTAATATCTCCAGAGAGTGATTGGTATCTCTTTTTCCTAACATACCTAGCTGAGTTGTGAAAAAGGAAAAAACAAAACCCGAGGGTGTTCTGCCTCTCTTTTTCCACTGGCTGCAGAGGGAGCCTGGTGGCTGAGCTTTTGGAGGTCTGTTTGCAGGCAAGAAAAGTTCCAGCCTAAGAGACTTTGCCAAGGTCAACCTTGACGATTTTGGAAATGGGATCTGTAGTCTCAGGCTAGTACTTTTAAATCACTGAACCATCTGCAACAGGCCTGTAATCTATATCAGGTCGGGCACTGAAGTTCTGGGGCTAAGAAAACCACCCCAAAACTCGCCCCTTTTTATGATTCCTGCTTGTTTTCTTCTTATGGATTGGAAGGGAACTAAGTCTCATCTTGAATGGAGCACACACATATGGCTGGAGGAGAAGGCTGAAGAATTACCAGATTTGGGGAAAGAAGTAGTGCAAAAAGAAAAAAAAAAAAATTGGGGGTGCTGAAAGTGTCTGCAGCACTGCAGTGGTGAATTGTGGGGCTGAGTTTATGTACGAACAGCCCAAGGGGCTGGAACAGCTGGATAAGACCCTGGAGGGTTGTGATGGGCACAGTGATCCCTGTGGGATCATTCCACCCTGGAAATAAAACACCATTTCTTTTCAGGGAACACCTGTCAGTCTACCGATGGGCTGGTGCTCAGTGGTACAGGCTGCATGAATAACAGAGAAATCATTCGAACAATTATCTAATTAAGGCTAATGAGAGCCTGAATCACTTATGGCACACCTAGGGCTGATGAGGAATTCCTTGAGAAAGGGCCTTTTGTTAGCAAACACCAATTCATCAGTGTGGTAATGAGCAGGCCTGCTTGTTAAGAACATTTTCCAGACTGCAGGGTAGTGCCAGGTGGTTGGGACTCACCTCCAGACCTACCTGTGCCTGCTCATCCCCCAGCAGACAGCTGCTGCAGCCTGCTTTTGAGGCACAGGGTGCTGACAGCACAGAGATGTGTATTTTTAAAGCCTTCAAGCTCTGGGTTTCTCTTTGGCTTGTGCTGCTAAAGGAACGTTCCCAGCATACCAATATGACAAAGCTTTCAGTGATCTGGTGGCCTCATGCAAATTAAAAAAAAAAAAAAAAATCAAACCCACCAATTTTTTGGTCAGAAGAGTGAGGTGGTGCATGATCAGCGTGATGGGTGACGAGTAACACTTGAGCCAAATGTTCTGCAGGGCTGCTGTTTGTGTTGGGAGCTTGGCCATGTGCTAAGGTACCTGAAGCCAAGCCTGGATAAATTATCTTTCCACTTCTGTGCTGAAAGCACAGTCATCAGAAACGCATTGACTTCAAGGGACGTGGCCTCACAAGGGTCTTGAAAAGAAACAGTTTGCAAAAGCACATTTCTCTCATAAGAAGCCATAAAAGAATAGAGAAGAAATACCATGTACAGCTAGAGGGGAAAACTTTGGGATGCTGACAGAACGCTTGGCTGAGTCGTAATGACTTTGCCAAGTGAGGCTCTACCAGGGATCAACCTGTGGTGTTGAAAGCAAATGAAAAAATCAGGGCATTTCAGAACAGTTGCTGAGGATGCATGCAGCACAGTTTCTGAGAATAGTTTCTGAGACCTTTAAAATAAGAAAAAAAGAACAAAAAACCAAATAAACAACCACTCAAACAGAAAAAACACCCAAAAGTAAAAAAGGTGCTCAGATGACCTTTTTTCCCATCACAGTCATTAAATGAAGTCACATCTCACAGCAGTTCTATCATATCTTTACAAGCACAACTACAACAATTAGCAGTTGGGGTAATTCAGTGGGGCTAATTATGATTCTTACATCCTCATTTAGATAATTGGCTTTTACAGTGTGGTCTTGGAGTCTTTCTGTGTCTTCCTCTCCCAGTCTCTGCATTGTGTAATGCAATACTTTGCTCCAAGGCGAAAGTTTACTACTTCTTCTTTCCCCCTCTGCTGCAGCAGTATCTCCCATTCTGCCAGTGGAGGCACAGAGTTTATTTAATGGATTTTATTGGTGCCTGTGGTAGAAGCTGTGCTGGCACCATTTGTGTTTGGATTGTCTGTACAGCCACAGTCACACACACACACACATGCACATGTGTGTAAATGTGAAGGAGGAGGATTTGGCTTCCTTACCACAGATCTCCTGAATGGTGTTGCTAGAAAGGGATTCATGGACTCGTAAAGTGGTTTGTGTTGAAAGGGACATTAAAGCTCATCTTGTCCCACCGCCTGCCATGGGCAGGGACACCTTCCAGGCCTTGGACATTTCCAGGGATTGGGCAGCCACAGCCTCTGTGGGCAACCTGTGCCAGGCCCTCATCACCCTTCCAGGGAAGAATTTATTTTAATACATTATATTCTATTAGTTCTATTCCTCTTGACTCCCTGTAACCATTTGAAGGCTTGCCATTATGTTGCCTCTCCATGGCTGACATGGAATGATCAGTATCATCTCCAGGGAGATCACCCAGGTGTGTGGGACATCATCGTTGGGATGGGATGGATTAACTTCCAGAAGTGTCATCCTTGCAGTGACACGGAGAGACCGAGATGGGACCTACGAGGGTCGGTGTGTGCAGTGTGAATGTCTGTACCTGAGCATCTTGCCTTGACTTCCAGTGAAGGGCTGGTCAATATATGCATCTAGAGCATGATTCATCCTCCCCCATCCTACACAGATGAATCATGTCCCAAATGCTGTCACATTTTCTGTCTATAATGGGAAAGACAGACAGCTCAGATGCACACAGCTGCACCACGTGTGCGCAGGGAGAGGCGTGATGAGTCTCAGCTAAATGACTGTCCTAAGGTTATTCAGGAAATCTGTAGCTCACTGAGATATCAAACAAGTACACCTTCATGTTTGAACCAAGTGCCTCATACATGAAGAATTTTCAAAATGCTGTCTGTTTTTTAATAATAAAAGTAGTCAGGTCAGGTAGATATTTTAAGACACAAAAATCCTGTTTTCCTGCATATGGTTCCAGTTATACAACCAGAGGGGAAAACAAATAGAGAAAATATGAAATATAAAAACCGTAGCTTCTAAACAGAATGTTTTTCAAAGGTTTCCATGAGGTGTTGGCTGTTCAGCAAAGCAGACTGTAAAACAATTTTACAAGCCACATTTATTCTAAGAGCTCCACTTATTGAAGTACAATTCAAACTCTTGTTCTGCCGGCCAAGTTCCATAAATTAAACACTTGTCCAATAACACATACCTCTCCTCTGTTTCTTTTTGGCTTTTTGTGTTTGTGCGTCTCTCTCGCTCTTATTTTTTTTTTTTTTTTTTTTTAATCCTTTGCAAATGGAAACAAAAAGGGTTTGCTTCTTTTAGGAATGGATTTAAGCAGCAGAGCAGTAAAAGTAAAAATAAGGCAAGGAAAAAGAAAACAGGTCAACAGACTAAAATGAGACTTTTGTTCCATTATTTTGCATCCTGCTGACACTGATTTACAGCAAGGGCTAAATCTGTGGTGTGAAGCTGTGTGATGTCAAACATTCAACTAAAGCTCTGCCTCTGGATATTATGAGAAACCAGCCAGGTGACCTGACAGCTAGGAAGGGAGGCTGGATGTGTGTTCTGCCTTCAGAGAGAACCCAATATCCCTCCCTTCCCTAGAGCATTATGCCCTAAGAGATGTGACCATCACCAGAATCAGCCTTTTCCTACAAGAGAGGGGTCAGGGAAGGGTGAGATATCCTGTCTGATCTGGAGCAGGAATGGACCTGAAGATATGTGAAGGAAAAGCCTTGCCAGTAGTGCTCCTGGGCTCACTGTGCCTTCCCTTTCCCACCTTTTCTCCTGCTTCTCTGTGCTGTCACCCACCTTCAGCTCATGGCGCTCTTTCAGTTTGCTCTAGAGCCTCATTTTCAGGCTGTGTCTAAACCTTGCAGATTCTTCCACTGAATCATAAAGATTGGAAAAAAAAAAACCCAAGATCATCAGGTTTAAACTTTGACCAATCCCCATCTTGTCACCTAGATCAGAGTACCATGTCCAGTTTTTCCTTGGGCACCTCCAGGGGTGGGGACTCCAGTGTTTAGCAACCCTTCCCATGAAGAATTGCTGTGTCCTCTTGTCCTGTCATATCACTTCTCCTTTAGCACAGGATCTGTCCTGCTGGTCACACCTGCCTTGTTGTGTCAGCATCTTCCTGAGTTTCACTTTGATGTTTCCCTGTCTTTCTCCTCCACACTGACCATGAGATGCCTGTCTTCATTTTCAGAACCAGTCACTGCTCCATCTCATCAGGAGGGAAAAATTAACTCCCACATCCCATTACACTGCTTCTACTTGTCAGAAGTGTTTCTAAACACCCTCTCATGTGGTGCAAAGCTTAGGCATCCTAACACGAGCTCCAAATAAATGAATGCCTTCTTTAATCCAGAGAGTAGTGAGGTGGGAATAATACAGCAAGGAACTGGACAATATCTCTGCTTTCTTATTAATTCACAGTGAAAACTTGGGTAAGTCAGCTACTGAGTGTCTCTCATCAATTCAGAGGTGACCTCTTAAATGAGATTAAATCTTTTTAACTCACTATAGTGATTCAGGGTCTTACTGTGTAAGGCTTGAGTGTGACAGACATGGGCAGCCAAATGTGAATCAGTTTAGAGCTGCCAGAGAAATTACTGCTCTTTGTTGAGGGCTACCTTCTGCCAGGCTGAGATACTATAACTGATGGGTGTGAAAGAGAGGACAGGGAAGGAAATGTGCCTTAGGACATTTTAGCGTGGAAGAAGGCAGATTTAATTTAGCTTCTGCTGAAGGTGATTTTAGGCAGCCTGTTCATGCTGCAGTAAGGTTGGAGGCAGTCTTGTTGTCAGTCTCAAAGGTTGAGGAGTGACCAAAAAATGGTAGGGACATTAGCTCCTTCAGAGGGACAGTGATTAAGGGTGGTGATTCCTGCTTCAGCTGCCCACCCAGTCTGCAAGAGCTCAAAGAGGGCTTTGAACAAGGAAGTTTTTATGTTTTTCTCTGTGGCTGCTTAGGTGGTGCCATGTGGTTTTCTTATGCCAAGGAGCACAAAGGGTGAGGAAGGGTTGGAGCATCCATGACTGCATCAGTGCTCTGCAGACAGGTGATTGGTGATCTGCAGCACCTGTGCTCCAAGATCAAATGGCTGATGTTAACATACACTGAGAAACCTTGTTTATTCTATGCAAAATTACCTTGTTGTTAAACCTTTAAGCTATTCATCTGGAGTTGGATATCCTGTACAAGCCTTGGGGAGCTGGGAAAACCCCTTCAATCTGGTGTGAAATACATTGGTGTTTTTTCTAGCTTAGCTTAGCAAAGCTTTGCTTGTAAATATTTTAACTGCAAACACAATCACATGGTGTCTGCTGTTCCTGGGCTGATCCAGCTGTCTTTAGGAATGCACGGTAAACCACAGACTGTAAAATGCTAGGTGCTGTTCACAGTGGATTAAGATGTCAGAGCATGGCCATTATTTGGTTAAATCTTGGGACAAAGCACTCAGCATTTTAATATGGAAACCGTAAAGGCATTTCTCCATATAGTTCACATCGCTTGCTCCTTAATAGAAAGTTAATGGGGATTTTCTTTTTCAGATAACAACAATTTATCATGTGTTTCCCTGGTAACTACAACATTGTGAACCTTCCTTGAAAACTCCATTGGGATTCCTGCAATGTTTGTGAGCATAATGAATGGTAAGTGTAAGGCAAACCCATTGAATCACTTTATTTTAAATTCTGGCAGAGACATAATTTCCCACAGTTCATAAACATTTACAAAAAAGGAGTTTACATGAAGAAAAACAGTTGTTTTTATCACTCAGATCAAAGAATGCATTTATCTGGATGTATAGATGCATTTTCTGCCAGCTTTTGATAAACTCAGGTGACAATCGTTAAGAGGCTTCACAGACTAGTGCGGAACCTTTGAAGTCTGCAGCTTTCCTCACCTGAAAACACAGACATCACTTCTGCTCTCTGTTCTGCGTGAGCCTGAAGTTTGCACTTCAAAGATTGTAAACGACAGGACAAATTTCTCAAGCTGCCTCCTGGCTCCAGAGTTACTGGAATAAAATGGTAAAGTGTGGCGTGTTGCAGGATACTCATGAGCAGGTTGGATGGGGCTTGGAGCAACCTGGTCTAGCTGAAGGTGCCCCTTCAGGGCAGGGGGTTTGGAACTAAAAACCTTTAAGGCCCCTTCTAAATCAAACTTTTCAAGCATTCTTTAATTTAGAGTGTTGTCTCCACACCTCTGTTGCAGCTTATCTGCTCCTGTGCCATGGGATTGGCATTTGTGCACTGGAGAAATGGCCTTATGTCTTTTGGAAATGCGGTGCAAAGGATTCCCCTAATGTTAATGGTCTTTTCATTAGACCTGAGATGGAAGAGATGGAGAGAAGTGAGGGCTGCAGATAAAAACTTATGCGATAGAATCTGGCTGTCATCTCAGGTTTTGTTCCTCTGTAGTTAATAAAACATCACTTATATAAGTGAGAGAAGGGTCATTCATATCCATCAGTCTCAGTGGAGCTGCTCTGGATTCTTGTTGCTGTGCATAAAAAAATGTTTCTGGTGCTGTTGGCAAGTGGGGACTTGTTTACTGCATGATGGAGCAAGGTTTCTCTTGCTCTTCCTTTTGCTGAGGATTTTGAAGGGGTGTACAGAGCAACCCCATTCCTTTACAGAAATTTCTAACAAAAAAATTGTTAGAAGTTTCTAAGAAAAAAAAATTAAAATGGCTATAATACATATATTTTTAATTTACATCTTTCCAAATGTTTAATTTTGCTCTAATTTTTTTTTTTTTTAAGAAGCTAATATAATTTATCTACAATTTCACATGTAAATGTGCCCTGTGGCTGCAAGGTGAGTGGGGACATTGCTGGCTCATTCTGAGGCTGTCTCGAGTTGTGTCAAGTGTTGGCTAGGGCTCAGCCTTACCCACCGACACAGGTGGTGCTGTCTCCTCTTTCCAAACTTGTTTCTGGTAAAAAACTTAAACTCAGACCAAAATCTGCCTTCTGTCTTCTGGAGACTGACTGAGTTATGGATTTAGAAACAGTCTGAGGGTTAAGATTTGTGAACTTCAGCGCAGAACATCCCAGTGTATTGATTTATTTTCTTTTGTACAGGGGGCATTTTTTACCAATTTCTCTTGGCTGTAGTGGCAGCTGGGGTCAGTGGATGCCCAGTCCACATCTAGCGCTGGGAATGGGAATTAGTGCCCATTGTACGGGGATGAATGAGACTAAAATCTATGAAATCATATATTTTAGGTGAAATGTCCATGTTTGTGAGGAAGGGGAAGGCAAACAAAAAAGAGTGTTTTGCCAGACCTCCTTCTGTGTATCATTTGCAAGTGTGAGTGCTGTGAATTCCCCAGACAAGGCTTGGAGATGTGTTCAAATTGAGCTTGGAGATCCAGGGGAAGGTCAAGGTTTGGCTCTTCCAGAGGAGAGGAAAGGAGGGAGTTGTTTATAGAGACAGATTGGACTCTATGAAAAGGGGAAGTGGAGACAAAGCCATAGCCAATTTCTGCAATTAACACCTAGTTCTTCAAGTGGGAAAGAGGTGGAAATTTGGTATTGGTGTCTCTGAGTAAGGTACTCCCAATTTCACCCTGTGTGTGAGAATAACACTGGGTTCACTCTCACAGCTGGGTAGATGAATGAATTTGGGGATCACCTTTAGGCTGAGCAGAGTGCACTGCCTGAGGCTGGGAGTCATTTGCAGGTGCAGAAGTGATCTGGAAGGACATGGAGGCAGGTATTAGGAATTTAAAATTTAGATTTATTCGTTGGAGATTTTTTTAAATTAAGAAAAGTATCAGAGTTGTAGAGTTGTTTCAGGCCAGATATGTTCATGATTTGTACAGTTTGGGCTTTTTATAAAAAGTATTGCTACTTTTTGTTTAGCAATAGGAGCATGTAAGAAGATAGTGTTCAGGTGGGATTATGAATATGAAATGATTTGCTGCAGAATGATAGTTAGGGTTAAGTTTTATTCACCCCATAGAGAAAAGCTGTATGCTGCTCTCAGTAGATTTGGCCACCTTATTCTGAATTTTTTCTTGGTATGTATTCCTGCCCTTAGATCAGGGACAACCTCTGTGAAACTGGTGACTACAGAGCTACAGTTACTTTCAAATTTGCAAGTCCTGTGATGGAGAGTATTGATATCTCTCAGAATATTTAAGCTCTAGCCTCTTGATGTGCTTTGTGCCTTTTTCATTCTCTGTATTATTAGTACAAGTTATTTTTACAGGATTTGAAAGATGCATTGCAGAACCTTACTGCTGAACTTTGGCGCAGCGGTGAAGGAAAATACAGAGTTTGCATCAGCTTGTTTTACTCACAGTAAATTTTCACCCTGAGGGATATGCCTTATCTACAGCCAAGGTTAGGTTTAGAGCCGGGTTCTATTGTAATGCTCAAAATGCAACATTTTGTTTCGATGAAAGCTTCCAGTTATGTGGAGGAAACATCTAACTAGTATGAGTTATTTAAATGCCACACTCTTAGTCTTGTGTGACCCTGAGTGCTTTCTGCATAGCCAGTTCTTGGGTAATATAGGATTTATGAGACCAAAGGAGGCTTAATGAGGCTTACAATATAAATTTGCCAGTTGTACTGAGTCCAGTGCAAAGGTTGGGATTAGTTTGGAGGTCATGAAAAGTTGATTTGGAAAGCCAGGGGTTTGGCTGAAGCTTTCCTCGTGCAAAGGGAAGAACCAAGGGCAGCTTCCACTTGCTTTGAATCCCTTAGTCTGAACCTATCTGAGGTGAGGTTAGACTCAGGGTGCACCCCAGGCTCCTTGCTGTGGACCAAAATACCTCTCCACAAGGCTGCTCTGGGATTTCCTGTGTTTCCAGGAAGAGCTGAAATGCTGTGGTGACATAGTTGCTGAAGAAACACACTTTAAATAATTTTGTCCTTAACATTAGATATGTCACCTCTGTGCCATGGTTATGTTTTCCATGGCTACAGCACAAGTCAAATCCCATGGCTGATTCCCGTGCCCCACCATGAGTAAATACTTAGTTTTGCTCTATAAGAGAGTAAAAGGTTAGAACTCTTTCTCTCTTTGGATATAAAAGAATAATTTTAGAGAGACGGATGCCTTTTATTGCTAAAAAAGCAGTTTCAGGTCACTCCACATCCAGAAGTAACAGCTGTGTTTAGCAGAGTACTTTGTCAGAAGAAAATAAAAAAAGATCAAATGCAGAAAGGGAAAATAAAAGAGTTACAGTCTGCATGCATTAAAGCCTAGTTTAGCTAAATTCAGTGATAATTTTTCAAAGGAAAAAAGTACTGCAATAAAACATTTATTGTGTTTTTGTGCTTGTTGTCATTCCTTTGAGAAAAATGAAACAATTTTAAGACTCATTCTATACTAATTTTTTTTAGTTTTTCAGTTCAAACATTAAACAACAACAACAAAAAAAGTTATTCACACAGTTCTCGTTATAGATTTTACTAGAGGAAAAAGTCATAGCTTTCTGGATGGTCTGACCCATTCAAGAAGTCATCATTTGCTTTAAATGGACATTGGCAAGGTCCTTAATAAGGATATGAATGATTAAGGAAAACCAGATATTTGGAATTGAAATGAAGAAAAAAAGAAATCTGAGTATAAAAACCCCTAAAATACATGTGCTAGGAATAACTCATCTGCATGACTTGTACTCAGACCCATTTGGTGGAGAACTGTTGAAGCCTGAGGCAGAAAACAGGATGTTTGGGCAGCAGAAGCCAACTTGGAGGCTGTAAAGCGATTTGTTTCTATTTCCTTGTATCAATTTGAACAGTCAAATCAGCTTTACAGCTCTGAAATAAACACAGTTGGGAGTTTATGTGAGTTCAGGATGGTATAACTGCATGGTTTGGGCATGGTAGGGAAAGGAGAAGAGACATTTGCATCCAATTTGCCAACATGTTCCTCAGCTGACATATCAACAAGCTGGCTGAGGTAATGGGACAGATAAGTTTTTTAAGCTGTAAAAGTTTAAGAAGCTGAGAATCTGGAAAAGGGAATTAATTTTGAAGTTCAGCAGTCATTCATAGCAGATACACAGGATGGTGTGAGGGGACCTTGGGCACTGCTGCTCCTGCCTTGTTCCTTGACTTGGTGCAAGGGAATTTTGACTCATTGGAGAACGGACACGCACGAAGCAGAGGAAAAGCGACCTGTGGGCTGCATTCAGCCCACCAAAATATCATCCAGCCTGGCAGCTGTCTCTCCCTGACTCCTGTCCCAGGCACAATGAGCTGCTCCACCTCTGCGGGCAGCTGGCTCCTGGCTGCTTCTGTCCTGGGTTGTGACTTGATCAGAAAATACTTCTAGTCTTCCAGGCAAACATGGAAGAATGTTGTGCTCATTGATTGAGCTGAAAATGAGGGCAGCTGAAGGAAACATCATTGTTTTATCAGACCTGCATTAAGTTCATGCTTTTCTGCAGTAATATGAGTGTCTGAATTCTCTGTCCCCAGTGGGGTTGGTTGGATCTATCCAAAGCTCCAACATTTGTGACTCAAAGACATGAAGTCCCTGTTCAAGCCCTGCTGAAGTCAGGGGACACATGGATTGCTCTGTTGTCCTCTCTGGATCAGGCTCTGGAACAGGCCACCTACTGAGCTGAAGCTTTAGGCTTTTCACCAGTTTTAAAAGTGATTAATATGAATGTTGATAATGACTGGTTTGTAGGTCTTGCCTTTGGCTATCCTCAAAGCTGCTTAGAGAATTGCAATCTTTATATGACCATGGATATCTCAGCCATGTCACTGACCTCAAGGGCAGCACAACCTCCAGGGATTTATTAGTACAGAGAAACTCTTTCTGCTTCTGAAAGTCTCTTAAAATATTTTATGCAGCATATACTTGCTTATCTCTACACTTTCTGAGCATGGTTCTTCCATTGCCTAAGGCCTCAGTCAGCTCTAGAAATAACCCTGTCCTTGCTTTGGAAAAGTGCATGAACTGCCTTGTTTCATGTTTTACAGGTGGGGAGCCTAAGAGTAGGATCATTTAAGTCTGACATGTTTGCTTGTGATTATGGAAATATCTGTAATCAAACATTTTAACAGTCAGTGCTATTTTCTAATCTGTGTGTGTGCAGTCTGATGTCTTTTGAAGGCAGCAGGAGGCAGGAAGGCCTCACAACAGGGAAAATTAAGCCAATTATCTCTGAGTAGATGTAAGGACTAAATGCCCCAATTTTAACCTACCACTTCAATACCTCTACGATTCAGCCTTTCCCTCTGCAGTGAAAAGGGAATCACGCTGCTGGGAGCTTGGGGCAGGACCTCAGGGAGGGAGATGAGGGTTTAAAGAGCTTTTCAGCCCTTTGCTTCTGTTCTGACAACCCCTTCCAGCACCACGGGAGGTGTTGTGACGTCACATGGATGGCATGGTGATGATAAGTGGGCCTTAGCTCTGATCACAGTATCACAGAATGGTTTGGAACGAAAGGGGCCTCGAAGACCATCTCATTCCACCTCCTGCCATGGGCAGGAACACCTTCTACTAACCCAGGTTACTCCAAGCCCTGTCCAACCTGGCACTGAACACTTCCAGGGATGGGTTGGGCTGGTGGTGTGGGCTGCCATGGCTAAACCCTCTGCTGTGGATGATCCTACTAGGGGTGGGCTGATGAGTGTCAGTCCTTTCCTCCTGGCCTCTCAGACTGGGATCCAAGATCCTCTCCATCATTACTGACACATGTTTTGGCCTTAAGCCCCATCCCTCCTGTGTATAGAATTTATTTCTCTATCATGGCTGAAGTACCTGGTGAAGTTTATAGAGGTCAGCACAGATAAGTATCCTACAACAGCCTTGACATAGAAGTTTATGTGGATTTAAATATCCAAAGAGTCTCATGTGAAAAACTGATTTTCATGGTATTGCCATTGGTTAAATAGATTTCAGGTCTTTATTATGCTATTGAAATACTTGAATCACCACTTGAACTAAATGAAAGCTTACTATGTGTGCATATAATTGTTTTTCTCGCTACCTATTACTTGATTGGGGTTGAGTAAGGTTAGCAAAAGCATTAAATTAATTTTCTTGTAAAGTTATGCATTATGAAGTAAGAGGTATAAAAGTTACATTCTGCATGGCAAATGTCTTGAGGGTTTGGTTTATAGACTTGTTTATATTTTTATTTTAATGATTATTGCTTTCTTTGTGTCATTTCCATTTTTGAATCTCCATACTCATTACATTTTTATTATCTCTTTTATAAAATAAATGGCAGCAAACCAGACAATTTTGTTCTTAGAATAAATAGATCCAAATCTATCTCTCAATAAATTAAATGTTGTGGCTGCAAGAGGGACTTTTCCAAAGTCACTAAGCTGAAGGCAAAGCCAATTAATAGCTGGCCTTTCATTTTTATGGACCAGGGCATGCAGCACATCCATCTGACTTGGCAGATTTGAAATTATCCGAGAGATAGCTGAACTATACTGAAAGATACATGAGCAAAATTAGTGCTCATGGAAGGCAACAGATCAACAGCCATAGAAATCAAATCCTTGTGGGCTATGTGGAAACCCTACTGAAGTAATTTTGAACACTCTTGACTTCAGGGGGTTCTGTGTGAGGGTCTCTGCCTCGTAGCATTTTGGGGGCTAAGCAAACTTTAGCCACTAATTATTACTGTGGATCCTAACTGGTACATATTCCCAAACACCTTGTGAGACCTGTAGGTGTAGCCTGTTCTTTTTGGGAATCTTTCCAAGCACCAAACAGAAGTGTGTTTGTTTCAGAATCACAGAATCACAGGATGGTTTGGGTTGGAAGAGACCTTAAAGATCATCTCATTCCACCCCCTGCCATGGTCAGGGACACCTTCCACTATCCCAGGTTGCTCCAAGCCTCATCCAGCCTGGCCCTGAACACGTTCTAGGAGCTGGAGATAGAAAATAGGAGTTTAATTTGTATATCTGCAGTATAAGTGCAATTACTCTTCATAATCTTGTGGGTGAGGGGTCTAGAAAAAATGTCTCATGAGGAGCAGCTGAGGGAGCTGGAGGTGTTTAGTCTGGAGAAAAGGAGGCTCAGGGGGACCTTCTCCCTGTCTACACCTCCCTGACAGGAGGGTGGAGTGAGGTAAGGGTCAGCCTCAGCTGCCATGTCTGAAGGGAAAGGATGAGAGGAAATGTCTTTAAGTCTTGCCAGAGGAAGTTCAGATTCATATTAGAAAAAAAAATTCACTGTGAGAGTGGTCGGGCATTGGAATAAGTTACCCAAGGAGGTGATGGAGTCACCATCTCTGGAACTGTTCAAGGGGCATCTGGATTTTAGGGGTTATTGTGGTGGTGTTGGTTGATGGAGGTACTATCTGGTCTTGAATGTCTCTTCCAACCTCTGTGATGATTCTGTGATAAAATTAACTGGTACTTTTTAGTACTATGTGGCCTTTGTTCTCTGTAAAAAAAAATGTGTGTGTATAGATTTTGTTTTCAATAGCCTTTATTTTATTAGTATAATTTTGCTGTTCTGAAACATATGTCTATGCAATTTTTATCCTTTGGATCTAAAGCTAAAATCTACTCTGTATATACACAACAAGTCCTGGGCTACCAAGTCCTCCTCCTGGTTGCCACCCATAAATCCAATTTATAAACCCACAGACAAATCCTTTCTGCATCTAAGAACCAGCTGTGTTTCTCCCTGGGTATTTCCATGTAAAGTCTGTTCTAGAGCTTTGAAGAATTTGATGTTAATCAGTTCCTTCCTATTTTCTCTTGTTCTCCCAGTCTTCTTCCAGGCTCACTGGGAAGGTGGAGCCGTGGTGGTGAGAATAATTGCCTTGTTAGGAATAAGTGAACTAAATGAAATCAGCCCAGTGGTGTGAACAATAACATTTGGTAGCAGTCAGGCTCTGGTGTGCTGAGCTCCTGCCTGCTCAGCTGACCAGGTTGGCCTTGTGTTGTGCTCCTGTTTTTTGCATGTTTGTCTGTATCAAACTTTTCCTTTGTTCCATGTTTCTATCCCAAACTATCTTGGAGCAGAGCCATCTTTTTGGACTGGGAACACGTGGCCTAGTGGGATATATTATTAAGGCTTCCAAGAGGAACAGTAAGTTCCTCTTGGAAGCCTTAATAGAATAAGAATAAGAATAGAATACAATAAGAATAGTAAGAATAATGTGAATAATACTGAAGAATATAAGCTTTTTAGAACAGCTAACATGAGTTCTACATCTAAAAATAGAACACCAGCAAGAGAGCTCAAATTAAAGTAGGGTTTTTTGTTGTTGTTATTATTGTTGTTCTTTATTTACTGGGATTTGCAAGTGGATGGGGAATTGTATTTTGAAAAACTAGCATTTTACCTTATACATTTTCTAAATGGGAATTTTAGGAAATAGCTGTTGAACTGTGCCATGCCCTTACTCCATGGCAAACATCCCTCCAATGTACAGTAATTATATGGTTGCCAATAATGACATGGTTGTTTTGAACTCTCTTGTTGGAGTTTTGCCTTGGGCAGCAGGGAAGGATTTGGGATCTGATGCCTTGTGTGGTGGACAAAACATTTAATTGCATTTAAGCAATAAGCAAAATGTTTCTCTTTACACAGTCTTATTGCTGTTGGAGAGGGGGGAAGAGGAATTGTGATCCAAAAGCCTCTTAAATGGGATTTGAAGTGATGAATAGTTGTGGATATAGAAATGAGAATTTATGGAGCCACTGGCTATTGCTGCCAATCCTAATTATAATGTTCTATCAGGTACTGTTATTTGCATGGGGGTAAAATTTTCTGTGTTGGTCAGGGAGCTGGGTGGACTGTAGTACACTGCATGAATGCAGAATCAAGATATAGCCTTTCCAGAGGTAAGTAGCATCCTGATTCCTCAAAGAGCCTGATCTAAATTCAAACCATGCAGGAACGAGGAGAGGCTTTAGTTACACAAGTGTGTGTAATCCGTTCTTTTTTGGGTGGCTTTCTGTTTAGTTTTGAATCATGGAGTCACAGAATGGTTTGGATTGGGGGGGACCTTAGTGACCATGCAGTTCCACCCCTGCCTTGGACAGGGACACCTTCCACTAGACCAGGTTACTCAGAACCCCATCCAGCCTGACCTTGAACATCTCCAGGAGTGGGGAGTCTACAACCTTTTTTTCCTGTCCCTGCATGCCTTGTCCCCAGTCCCTGTGCAGCTCTCCTGGAGCCCCTTGAGGCCCTGGCAGGGGCTCTGAGCTCTCCCTGGAGCCTTCTCTTGTGCAGCTGAACAGCCCCAGCTCTGCCAGGCTGGCTCCAGAGCAGAGGGGCTCCAGCCCTTGGAGAATCTTTGTCACCCTCCTCTGAACTTGCTCCAACAGGCCCGTGACCTTTTGTATGCTTTGTTGTATAAGTGAAGAACAAGAGGGTTGAAGACCTTTGCGAGTTCTATGGATTGTGTTCCTCACCTCCATGACATCTCTGGAAACAACCTATAAATCCATGCTCATGTGGCTCTGGTCTGAGCTGGCTCACATGGCTGGGGAATTTGGGAACTCTGGCACTGCAAGGCAGGATGCGACATCTTGGTCAGAGACGGTAATGAGGGCACCAGGCACCCTGTTGTCACCTCTAGTTCATGTTCCCTCCTGTGTCAGGAGGCTTTGGAATAACAGGGACTCCAAGGCATGGACACTGGTCACTGCCACCAAAGGTAGCCCTGCAAGAGACATGTCAAAAGGGCTGTGCACCCTGTGGTGATGGCTGTAACCAGCAAGGGCTGGGGTTGGAGTGTGGAGGCTAGGACAATGACAAGAGCATGCCAGATTTTATTTTCACTCAGCTTGCTCACTGGAAATTAGTAAATCAGTAAAATATTCCCAGGCCATTTCTGTCTGTTTCTTTTAAACAATGTTCCTTGCCAGTAAATACATGCTTCCCGTGGCTGCCACTTTATATATTGAATTAGTAAAGCTTATTAAGTCCCCCATTATTTTGTTGCATGATGGAGAATACAGGTGTTTTTCCACATAAAATGTTCACATGACACAGCAGGAGTAGCACTTTAAGCCTTAATGGCATGCACTTGGTTATCTAATTTTTGCACATTAATCCTCTCAAGATGTCTGTTAACACAAACCTTGCTAATTGATGTTGCTTTAGTGTCTGCAAATGTATGATTCAGTTTTTTAAAGGAAATTGGAAGACCACAGAGCACTGTATTATGAATCATAATATCAGTGACATTTAAAGACATGTAAAATAGCTTAGCTGGTACGTGATATAGAATTATACCACAATCTAACCTCATCAACAAAAAAGTATTTATGTCTGATACACCCATTTTTGTTTATGTTCTTAGACAATTACTGCTGTGGCAAGACTTGGGCAAATGTCTTTATTTCAATGTGTTTCTGTAAGGAAAAAAGAAGGGATTCTCACCCAAAACAAATATCTAAAAATACATGGAGGTCCAAATAAGGTACTCTAGACTTCCCTTTTTAGTAAACAGGCACCTACAGAAGGTAAATCATCTAATCAAAGCCTAAGAGAATTCACATGTAACCCTTATGCAAACAACAATATTGAAACAAGCTCAAGTTCAAAACTATTTGTACCAAAAAAGTGAATACTTAAGGGACTTTAGGCATTCCTTTTACCTTCTTATTTGGAATGGGAAATAGCAGACATCCTGTTGTCTCTGTTTTGGCATATCTGAGGCCAGCAATTGTGTCAAACTTGCACTGTGGTCCTGAAATTTAAGCCTTTATTTCCATTCCAAAGGGATCTGGAATTTTAAAGTTACACGGACAAATTTCTGGATATTTGACTTGCAAAGCAATTTTTAGTTGAGTTGATTTACTGCTTGCAATAAAGCTGTTCATCAGAAAATGTGAACCTAATTAGCAAGTATCCAACCTACATCTTTCTATCATCTACTGACAACAAATGCACACAACAAAAATGGGAAAACTTGTACCAAAATTATGAAGAGATATTCAAATATAATCACCATTTCAACACAAAATCTTAAAAACCATCTGTGGATTTGGTGGAGCAGGACTTGGTAGGAACCATGGACAGAAAAGGATGCACATTATCACTGTTTTTGCTTAAAAATTTTGGCGTTAAGACTCCCATAGACAATCTTAACCACAGACATACAACTTAAATCCTCCTAAACCTCATGGCTTATTTATTGCATAGTAATGTTTTTAACAGAAGGACTGATTAGGTGTTGGAGCAAACTACCAGGGAAGGCAGTGGATCCCTCTTCTCTTGAAGTCTTCATCTCAAAACTGGAAGTCAACAGTGCTGCGCTCAATACAGCAGCTACAGGATGAAGTTTACAGTCAGTATTACGTGGGCTGACTGCTCAAATGCCCTGTCTGGCCTGAGCATTTATGAATCTCAGTGTTTCTAAAGTACCTACAGATCCTTGAATAAAAGACGCAGTTGGAAGTACAAGGTATTTTATGGGAGAGCTCCGTCTACCTCACGCGGAGGTAAGGAAAACCTCACGTGGCTACATGGTGAGCTCAGGTACAGCCACATCTCATTAAACTTATTACAACTTTCAGCCACGTGGGTGCCCAGACATAAATAAGCAGGCCAGCTTTACTAAAATACATATTTTTCTCACTCTGACAGTCATGCAAGGGGCCGCAACTGCCCGTGTCTTGAGGACAATTTCAACAGCAAGATCTTTCTCCTCCAGGGACTGCTCTCACTTTTTCATTGAGAAGAGGAGAAAGGAAACCCAATCCTAAACATATGATGATTTTATTATGTGAAACCCAATAGGAAATGAAGTAAGAATATCAGGCTGCTTTCAGTTTCCTAGCAAGGGATTTTGTTTTAAGTTGGAAGAGGGGCAGCTGTGTTGGATGCCCGCTTCCCTTTGCCTAAACATCAGTACCTCTTTAATTGTTGGGGGTCATTGTGTGAGTCATGTGGTACAAAGACAGATCAGGCTTGTTGGGAGCTCCTGAGCTTTGATCCAGGCTCTGCTGGTTCTCAGAGGAAGATTCAGCTGAAGAAGTGGAGGATGAAGGACCGCAGCAGCTCCTGGCTGTGTCTTGGTGTGCACACAGCGATGCCTGAGAGTGTACGTGTGTGTGTGTGTGTGTGTGTGTGTGTGTGTGTGTCTTTGTGTCTGTGTGTCTGTGTGTCTGTGAACGCCATATAAGCAAGCCAGCCAAATTCCATCTTCATGGACAGTTCAATGGAAAGTTAGCTTGAAAATGCAGTATATCATATTTCATGAATTTAATAGGGTTTTCATGATTTTACAAAGTGCTTCAACCAGACACTCATGGCTGGAGGCTGCACAGCAGGAGACCTAAAACACTGCATCTGTGTTTTTCAACTCTTGCCAGAATCCATTGAATTTGATCCGGAATGACTATGCATCTTTGGAATGTACATTCACTTTTCTCTTGCCTTATCCAAATAAAAGAGGGACATGGGGGGGTTGAGGGGGAGGGAGAAAAGAGTCCTGTGAGAATTCCATATGGAAACACTAAACTAGCATTATAAAGGATTTCCTATAAACAAAATTACGGTCACAAATTTTGGACTTGGACCACATTTGAAACAAAGGGCCCTTTGTCTCCTTCTTTTAATATATTTTTTTATCTATGTTAACACACACATTTTTATTTTTTTATGGCAATAGATAAACAGATGTACATGTATACACTCATGCAAAAATGAATGTATACATTAGTTTGAGGTCCAGTTGCAATCTCTCTTAATTTTTTTTTTGATTTCAGAACTCCTAACAAGAGCAAACTTTAATCGTTCTGTGCACTAAATCCCTTGAAAATAAATATCCAGGGCAACTTCAAAAGCCCTTAATTGGAAGCACATGTGTGGCGTTACAAATTTCTGGCTGAGGCGGCTGAGTTGTAATTTAATGTTATGATCTGCCATAAATATTATCCATAATGAGCAGACTTCATGTTACACTTCTGTACGTCAGATAACTGCAATATTTTTTGTCTGCTTTTGTTCAATCACTGAACCTTAAGTGAAGTTTAAAATTAGAAGGAAAGGAAGAAAGAAAGAATGAATTTTCCCACCAGGAAGCTGAATATTTCTGTCCTCCTAGCTGCAAAGAGAGCTATTGATTTTATTCTGTTTTCTTTGTTACAGTTTAAAAATGTGGTTAACAGATAATAACTTGAAGATGATGGGGGAAGGATAAAGTTTTGAAGTTGGTGAGATGATTGT
This sequence comes from Vidua macroura, assembly GCF_024509145.1. NCBI lineage: Eukaryota > Metazoa > Chordata > Aves > Passeriformes > Viduidae > Vidua > Vidua macroura. The sequence goes on from NC_071611.1 coordinate 2,950,283, forward strand.
TGTTGTTTTGCATAACTTTCTGATAGAAGCTTCCTGGAATATCTTCTGTGTTCCCCACTACCAAAGCAAACCCCAAACCCCCATAAGCTCGTTTCTACATGAAAATCTAAACCATTTCTGCCCCTCTGTTGTACCTGAACCAAGTCTATCACTCTTCAGAAACTTGATGGTTGAGGATAAAATTTTTTGTGTTAATTTTATGGATTGGTTTTGGATTGGTTTTGCAGCCTTGGCACAGACTGAGCATGATTATATGTATGTGTATGTGTATGTGTATGTGTATGTGTATGTGTGTGTGTGTGTGAGGAGGAGTTATTGAGCTAGACAGTGAATTTACAGTGGAAATGTGCAGCTGTGGGGATTATGCACTGGTTGCTTAAATGAGTGTGAAGAAATGCAGAAATAGCATGGGCCTGCAGAACAAGTCCACAGCCCCATGACTTGTATAGAGAGGCAGTTTGGTTTGGACTTTGACCAAACACATGGGCTGTGGGGTTTTTGCCTTGAAGAGTGCCCGAGGACTCTGTACCTGTTTAAAAGGACAAGCCTTATCTGGTGATTCTGACTTCAGGTATCCGAGGGTTGCCTTGGCAGGCTGTTCCCGTGGCCACAGCCATATCTTACTGTTCAACCTGGAGAAGAGAAGGCTCCAGGGTGACCTTTCTGCAGCATTCAAGTGCTTAAAGGAACCACAGAAGTGCTGGGAATGCTCTTTGGACCAGGGCCTGGACAAGGGGGAATGGCTTCACCCTGAAAAAAGGCTGGGTTAGATGGGATATTGGGAAGGATTTCTTGGCTGTGAAGACGGTGAGGCTCTGGCACAGAGCGCCCAGAGAAGCTGTGACTGCCCCATCCCTGGAAGTGTTCAAGGCCAGGCTGAACAGGTTTGGAGCAACCTGGGATAGTGGAAGGTGTCCCTGCCTATGACAGGGGATAGAACTGGATCAGCATTAAGGTGACTTCGAACCCAAACCATCCTATGATGATTCTCTTATTCTTATAGCCTGAGTGCAGGGAGTGCTGCTCTCTCCTGGGACATCTCTCCTAGACAGAAGACATTGCATGTCCTCAGCCTATGCTTCCTCCAGCAGAATCAGCATATCCTTCCTCTTTTCTTACACACACTCTCCTTTTCGTTGGAACTGCTTTTCTGCTTGATCTTAAAAAAAAAACAAAAACAAAACCAAACCAAACAAACAAAAAAAACAAACCTGCAAGAGTGAGTAAAAATCTGTCCAAGTGCCTACGGTGGGGACATGTCTCTATAGACTGCAGCATCTTGACATAAAGAGTGGCTTCTACAGCTACATGCTCAAGGAGTAATTCAGAGCAGGGAAGTGGTGAGCAGAGATACAACAGTTCCAAGCTGCAGGCACCACAGGCCCAGATATAAGGGAAATAGATGGCTGGAAGCAGCACTCTCTGTGGGCATGGTAACAAGTGGTCAGATGGCTGTGTGATGTTGGTACCTGTCTCTTTGGTTTTGGCCAGACTCTGGCTGCTGACACTGCTGCTGGGGAGAGACTGGGGTGTCTGGGATTATAACTCCTCCCAGGAGATGTCAAGCTCTCTTAGGAACAGTACCAATTTTTTTGTGGCAGCAGGAGGAGCTGCAAATCCAGTTCTTCAGGGTATCCACCCTGGAGTGGATATCCACCCTGGACTCTCTCTCTCTCAGCTTTGTCTTTCATTCCCAAAATGCCTGTATGCAATTTTTGCCTCTGCTGTTGCAGAGCCTTGAGCTGGATCACATCCTATCAGTTCTCATAGCTCATATCAGATACAGCAAGCTGCAAGCCAAGTTTGTTCCCTGTGCTACCTCTCCTTAGCCCAGCTGAGTTCACAGGGATGGATTTGTACACCTCTTTTCCTCTTTAGGTAGTGCAGAGCAGAAGCGAGGCTGTAAACCTTCCAGGTGACAGGTTATCTCCAGAAAGGTTTGCCAAATTGCTTTATAAACTTCAGATATGTAGGGGAGAAGATAAAAGCTGTAATGTCGCCCTTCAGAACCCCATGATGGATGTGTTGCTCAGTTTCTGACTGTGTTGGATGTATCTGACCAAATCTTTCATTACAATAGAGGAAACAAAGCTCCTCTAATCTCCCTCTCCCCTTCCACTTACATCTCGAGTTTCTGGAACCACAAGTGCCAGGACGTAGAGAGTCTGTTGTCAAAGTCTTCCTACCAGAGATGATGGAAATGCCCATTTCTCTGTGACTTCCAGCATCAGTATGTAGTCTGGGACAGTTTAGATAATGCTTGGAGACCTGCAGAGCCATGAGTGTGTTTCTGAAAACAATCAGCACTCAGAGTCATCCCCAGTAAAGCTTTAGGAGGCATTTCCAGTAGTTTGGACTACTTACCAAACCCAATTTAAACCGAATACATCACTGAAGAAAAGTTTCCCAGTCCTTCTTTCAAAATGATATTTAACACTTCACATTTTGCTTCCAACACGGGATCAAGAAATTATTTAGGAGTATGAATCATTTCAGTGTTTCAGAGCAACCCCCTGAAGTCACTCAGTGCCACCACCACCACTTCTGCCTGGCCATGGAGCCAGAGGTGACTTCCCCAGCATGGACTGGAGCAATGTAACTGCTGGAAGAGGAAATCTCTCCATTGTCACCTTACTTGCCATCAATTATTTGGGTGTGTGCCATTCCAGGTAAGATGGGGATGATCTGACACACTCCTTCAAACACAAGCATAGGAAAGCCGTGAAAGATGCTAAGAGATACCTGAAGTGAAAAAGTACTTGGTAATCAAGGTCAAACACTAGCAGTAAATTTGAGCCAAATAAGAGCTCAGTTTTCATGTGGCTACACATTCTTTCATCTTCATTTCTTCACCTCTCTGTAGTTTTACACTGATTGCCTCCTATAGGCTTTGGGACACCCTTCAAACCAAGCGGTCTGGTAGTGATGCTGACGATAATTCTTCCTTTTGGCTGGCTGGCATCCTGCTCTTCTTAACTAAAGCACAGCTCTCTGTCACCGCCCAAACAATTAATATCCAGCTAAACGTGTCAGAGTCCAGCTTGTCCTGAACACACAGGGGTCAGCCGCGCCCCTCACACTGCTAAACCAGCGTGGTGAGAGGGGCGTGGGTCACCTTAGTGCGTGTGCGGGGCAGATGGAAGGGAGCTGCTGCCCCGGCCGCTCGTTTTTCAGGACGTCGATAGATGGAGCTGAAGGAACAAAGCAGAGCGTGCGAGGGAAGGCACACATGGGTGTGTTTGCTTTTTTTTTTTTTTTTTAGTGTGCCAGGAAGGGATTGCACTTGTGAAATGAAAGAAGTGTAGCTGTGCGGTGAAGGGAGGGCGTGAGGGACGCAAGGCTGCTGCAGAGGATGGTGGAGGAGAGATGGAAAAGGAATGGAGGGCACAGAAACCTACATCTGGGACAAAATACCTTTTCTCTTGTCTACAGGCCTCTCCAGAGTATATTCTGCATCTGATTCAACTTCTACACATACAGCATCAAAATAGACTTTATTTTTCCTGGTAAATCTTGCACAGAATGAATTCTAGTGTATGATTTTGCATATCTAGCTTAGATAAGACAATCAAGACCATCACTCAAGTGCTTTGTGTGTCACAGATGTCCAGCTTGAGATGATCTAGAACTCAGTTAAGGCAGGTCAGGTGCACTTAAACTGTCCCTTTGCCTAAATAAATCACCTTGTGAAAAAATCCTCAGTAGTCAGTGTAAATAAGGATTCTCATGTCATGGTTTGCTTAGTCTGCTAATCAAAACATGTAGCTCTGAGCACTTACCATTTAGTGCAGCTTATGAAAATCAAGCATCATTATTGCTGTCTGATACATTATCACCAGCAGCCATATAATGGGAAAAATGTTTCTGGGTTGAAATGAGTGCAATTTATGATTCTAAATTGTTATGTATGAAGAAAGAAGAGTGCAGCTGGATATTCATTAGACACATTCAATTTAATGTATTGAAAACAGTAAAGAATATGTTTTAATTAATAAGCCAAGTGCACATGGCAATGGAATCTGTAAAGAGAACCCAAAGAGCTCTGCAGCTCTTACCGGGAAGTGAAATGGCAAAGCCTGCTCCTTTCTCTGGAGTGAGGTGACCTCTGTTCACCTGCAGACCACACTTCACCTGCTTTGGTTGTCTCTGCTTTATTGCCACACTTAGAGGATTTTGCCTCTCAGGTCCATCAGTGGTACAAAAGGTTTTTATGCACCTCACTGTTTGGACTTCCAATTTGCAAATCTGTTTCAGGAGGAAGGTAGCTAGCATATTCCAAAAATGTGGGCCTTTGGTTAAATTGCTTTCAGAAAGGGCACTTAAGAAGGGTTAGAAAGACACTAAAAACATTGCAAGTATTGCCTCTCTGCTGCAGTGTTGGAAGGAATGAATAGGAAAAAACAGGACATCAACAACTGTGAGGTTCATGTCCCTAAATGACCTTCAAAATCAAAACTGCATCTGACATTTCCCCTAGGAGTCTGAAAATGTACTGAAGATATCAACCAAATAATCTATTTCTTGTGAGGTCTTCTTAAGAAGACCCAAAAATAGAAAAACAGTAGCATGAACAATTATTAAAGTTACTCTTTGGAATGGAACTTTCATTCTAGCTCAAAAATCTTGTTGAAGAGATTTTTGGCACCTGACATTTACCAGGTTTGCTAGAAGCCAGGAAGTGAATCACCTTGGAAAATCTGAACAAAATTTTCTTGGCTGCCATCATGCAAAGGCAGATGAAATGTATTTCCAAAAAAATAAGACATTTTTAATGTGATTGCTAATTCATACCAACTAGCTCAAAATAAGCCAATATTTGAAGTTCGTAATTTAAATAGAATCTTTTTGACTCTTATTGAGTTGATAATTTGTTATTTGATAGAGAGGGAGGGGGATGGGCTACAGTGTTATACTATTTACATTCATCCCTAGGCATGGCCTTGCCTAAAAAAGATCCACAAGTTAGATGTGACCATTACCAGACACAGACTAGATCTCTCACTGCCAGGACCCGCTGAGAGGGGCCATACGCATCCCTCAGGGACTGACTGTAAAAGGTGAAGCCATTTCTCCTGAAAGTCTGTGGGTTACACCCTCACACGGTCCATGCTGAAGGGAATAACCTCGATGCTCATGCCCTGCTTTTTTAGAGACTAAACCATGTCAAGAGAAGCTCAACATGACCCACCAATGTGCACTTGAGCCCTGAAAACCAACCCTGGGGCTGAGCCCCCAGCGTGGGCAGCAGGGCAGGGGGGATCCTGCCCCTCTGCCCCTGTGCTCAGCTGAGAGCCCACCTGCAGAGCTGCCCCAGCCCTGGCTCCAACAGCACAAGGACGTGGAGCTGCTGGAGCCAGCCCAGAGGAGGCCCCGGAGCTGCTGCCAGGGCTGGAGCCCCTCTGCTCTGGAGCCAGCCTGGCAGAGCTGGGGCTGTTCAGCTGCACAAGAGAAGGCTCCAGGGAGAGCTCAGAGCCCCTGCCAGGGCCTCAAGGGGCTCCAGGAGAGCTGCACAGGGACTGGGGACAAGGCATGCAGGGACAGCACACAGGCAATGGCTTCCACTGCCAGAGGGCAGGCACAGGTGGGAGATTGGGAACTGGGAATTGCTGGCTGGGAGGGTGGGCAGGCCCTGGCACAGGGTGCCCAGAGCAGCTGTGGCTGCCCCTGGATCCCTGGAAGTGTCCAAGGCCAGGTTAGATGGGGCTTGGAGCAACCTGGGCTAGTGGAAGATGTCCCACTCCAAACCATTCTGTGATTCTAAGGAAAGAGAGTCCCAAGCAGAAGCTCTGCTACTACAGGCAATGTGTGCACACAACTCTCCGATCTCTGAGTAGTAATTGTAGTGAGAAGTGGTGGCTTTTTAGTTATGACATAGCTCTTTTCCCACCCCATTTCCCCTGTATCCTGCAATGAACTAAATATGTTTTCATTTGGAGGTGTAGTTGCTCCTTACAATATCCTGAAAGTGAGCCTTGAGGTTGTCAGAACTACAGGGTGGACTGAGAGCCTTGCTATAGCTTTGCTATATGGAGGAAACAAAGCTCCTCTAATCTCCCCCTCCCCTTTCACTTCCATCTGGAGTTTCTGGAACCACAATTGCCAGGACATGGAGAGTCTGTTGTCAAGGTCTTCCTACCAGAGATGATTGAAATGCCCATTTCTGATGTGTTCATAGTGCTGCAAACACGTGACCAGGATCCTCTGCTTGGTGTGCTGTCTGCCAGGTTGTGCTCTAGTGAAGGGATATGGTTGGTTATGCTTCCCTGAATGGTTGAGGAACCAGTTTGAAAGGCAGCTGGGAAGAAACTGCCTTCCCTGCAAAGTAAATGAGTTTCTGGCCTGAATGAAAGGGTCTGGCGTAGCAGAGAGGTGAACAGCATACTCAGATGAGAGAATTCCATGGACAGGAAGACACACCCACACACACTCAGGGAGGCTGAACTCACCAGGGAAACGTGGGATGATCTTGTCCTCTTGCAGAATTGAGCCTGTCTGGTTCAGCCTGCAGTGTGTTGGTAACTGGGGATGGCTCCTGGTCACGTCTTCCTAAAGCAAAGAGATACAGGAATCTGAAATGCTGAAGAGCCACAGAACAAGAGTGACAGCAGGACAATAATATCACAGAATGGTTTGGGTTGGGTGGACCTTAAAGACCATCCAGTTACAAACCGCCCTGCCATGGGCAGGGACACCTTCTGCTAGCCCAGGTTGCTTCAAGCCCTGTCCAACCTGGCCTTGGACACTCCCAGGGATGGAGAAGTCATAGTTTTTGGGGAAAAACCTGTGCCAGGGCCTGCCCACCCTCCCAGCCAGCAATTCCCAGTTCCCAATCTCCCACCTGTGCCTGCCCTCTGGCAGTGGAAGCCATTGCCTGTGTGCTGTCCCTGCATGCCTTGTCCCCAGTCCCTGTGCAGCTCTCCTGGAGCCCCTTGAGGCCCTGGCAGGGGCTCTGAGCTCTCCCTGGAGCCTTCTCTTGTGCAGCTGAACAGCCCCAGCTCTGCCAGGCTGGCTCCAGAGCAGAGGGGCTCCAGCCCTGGCAGCAGCTCCGGGGCCTCCTCTGGGCTGGCTCCAGCAGCTCCACGGCCTTGTGCTGTTGGAGCCAGGGCTGGGGCAGCTCTGCAGGTGGGCTCTCAGCTGAGCACAGGGGCACAGGGGCAGAATCCCCCCTGCCCTGCTGCCCACGCTGGGGGCTCAGCCCCGGGCAGGGGGTTCAGGCTGGGGCAGGTCCAGCTCTCACCCACAGCACCCCCAGCTCCTTCTCCCGGGGCTGCTCCCTCTGCTCATCCCCAGCCTGGGTGGGTTCCAGGGGCTGCCCTGGCCCAGGTGCAGCTCCAGCACTTGTTGGCCTTCTTAAACCTCATGAGGTTCCCCTGGGCCCCTTCTGCAGCCTGTCCAGGTCCCTCTGGATGCCATCCCATCCTCCAGCTGTGCCAGCTGCACCTCTCAGCTTGGTGCCATCTGCAAATCCGCCGAGGTGCCCTGGATGCCTCTGTCTGTGCCATTAATGACGATATTCAATAACACTGGTGCCCAGATGGAGCCCTGAGGGACCACCTGGGGCCCTGAGCCATCGGCCACAGCCCTCTGGATGCAACCATCCTACCAGTTCCTAGTCAATCTAATAGATAAACCATTATGTCCATCTCAATTTAGAGAGAAAGATGTTGTGGGGGATGGTGTCAAAGGCTTTATGGGAGATCAGTAAATAAAATGTGAATGTAGGGCAACACACCTACAAGTTGGCTAGATGCAAAAAGCTTTCAGAAGCAACAAGGGCCCATGGGATAAAGGACCCAGTTGCTGGGACCACTGTGATGGTCTGGCAGCTCCATCCCCAGGTGGTGAACAGAAAGTAGTTCCTTTCTGCTGTGCTTTAAAAAGATCTCTCAGAGTCAACACAAAGACAAACACCTTGGTGTTTTTCTTTGTGTACAACACACCCAGCCTGCACTCAGAGGAGCTGTGGATTGCTGGCCCAAATGCTCACCACTCATATTTCAGCACAATGAAACAGACATATGCTTGTGTTAGGACTTTGTTTGCATAAATGGTCCAGAAGAGTCACCTTTTAAAGACATGTAAAAAGTCTTTAAAAGGCTTTCCCCCCCCCGCCTTTTGCTGTCAAAAAGCTGATGACTTTTGGAAACTACAGTTTTAATGGAAGAAGTGTCATCTTTGCTAATATCTTCAACTAAAGATCTAAGTGGGAACAAGCTGTTCCATGAGCAGCAGAAGTAACAAAACCATGTTTCTTGTGGATGTGTGTCTCAGGTTTGAACTTTCTGGTTAAACTAGGGTGCCAGTTTGAGATTCTCCCATTGCTGTGATATGAATAATGTCTCTGCCCAACATAGATTCTCCACATTTTGATAGAGGGTAACTGGAGCCTCTCTTATTCTGTCTGGTGCAACTAATCAGGTCCCTGTCTTCCCCCAGGCAGTAAATTTTCATGAAACATGTATAATTCTAACAAATTTTGTTGAAACAGGTTCAAAAGTTGTCAGGGGGACACGAAGAGATGAGATGATACACACATAAATTGGATCATGTAACTCCTTGTTTTCTTTGGAAAGTAGGGTAGAAACGTTCTCCACAGACAGCTTTTTAATGCAGAAAATGGCTATTTATGGAAATCTTTACAGTGTTTTCTATCTTAGAAAGGAATAAGATAGAAGGGGATGAAACTTGGCTTCTCTCCCCTGTATTATTTATGACATATAGGAGAAGCAGTGTATAGAGGCAACCTATGAGGGTTTTTCAGCAATTGTCCTTCCTCTTACAAGCTTTCTAAATTCTTGTTGTGCATCCTTTGGACAAACAGAACCTCAATAATAGGCTTTCACATTTTCAATTCTAGTATTTCACTGCTTGTCCTTGCTGAGACTTTCAGTGAATAATCTTCGAGCTGTTTCGTAAAGACCATGTGAATCAATTCAAGTGCCAGTATTTAAATTTTAAGACTGGTTTTCTGAAGACCAAAGGTTAAGCACTGGTGTTATGTAGACATTTAACAAAAGTTCCCCTTTCAGATACTTTACTTTTTCTTATCTTACATTTTAGTAGACTGTCTGTCGTCAGACAGTGCTTTAGACTAGACATAATAAAAATAGAAAATAAGATATTTTTAAAAATCCATCCGTTTTATGTCTTTATATAAGAAAGAAACATCCATGATGCAAGGTCGTTTTCTCACTCACATGTCCTCTTTCTTACCGGAAGGAATGGTGAAAAACTTTGCATGCCCAATCCCTGGAAGTGTCCAGGGCCAGGCTGGATGGGGCTTGGAGCAACCTCAGCAAGTGGAAGGTGTCCCTGCCCATGGCAGGGGGTGGGATGGGCTGATATTTAAGATCCCTTCCCACCCAAACCATTCTGTGATTCTATAATAAAGCTTTGAATATATCACCTCAAGACAATGCCCACTCAAAGCCTAATTAGATTTATTTTTCCCTTCTTGCCTTTCTTCACTAATTCAAGTCTGAGAAGTGATAAAAACGTCAGTGTTTTGATTTTAAGGAGGCTACTCTTCCTAGGAGCTGGACCTCAAAGCTCTATGTGCCTTGGGTAGACTGCAAAGCTCCTTATAATTTCTGCTCTCTTGATTTTCAGAGGGTTTTTTTTAGCCAGTCCTTGTTGTGGCCAATACCAGTGACAAGGGGAATATTTATAGTGATGAAATCAAAGGGGCACAAGGCAGTGCTAACAGCACTCCATCACTTCCTTTTTCAAGGGAGGGACATAGCTGCAGACTTAAAGATCACTCATCATGATAGGAATATTTATCTCTTGGAAAGCCTTTGTGTTACAACTGCAGGGCAGTGAAATGAGCACTGGGCTTTTTGCATGATTCACAGTTTTTCATTATCCAGTTTGAACACTGCTGGTTCAGTCAGCACAGTTGTTTTTTTTTTTTTTTTTTTTGATGGACACAGTGGTGCACAGGGCTATTCCTCAGGCTTCCTCACCCGTATTTTCTTGTGCTGTCTGTGCACTCAACCTTTCATTAACTTCTTATTTTATTTCTTTTCACACATTGCCTGTTTTTGTGGTTCATGATGGATTTTACACAACAATTCTGTGATGCAGCTCACAGCATCAGGGAGAGCTGTAGGTCCCCACAGCTCTCCCCACAGCTCTGGTGCTTCACTGTATGTCCTCAATGGCTTCAGGCTCTGAATCTAAAATCAGAGGATCAGTTTCATCTATCCCTAAGCTCCTCTAAATCTGGGTGAGTGTTTGTCTCAGGCCACTCATTTCAGGAGAGTGACAAAGGCAGGGCAGCAGAGTTGGACGTGAGTTGGGGTGGAAAAGCTCTGGGAAACGTGGGAGATGCAGGCAGGAACTACAATGTGGATTGTCACTGAAATGTTCAAAGGTGCACAATCTGCAGGGCCATATCAGCTTTTACTTCCTGACTCTCATTTTCCTCCTGCCCTCCTGCAGCAATAATCTGTCCTGGGGAGCTGCCTATTTAGCCTGTGCAGGGAGCTGGCCCAGGCTGCACCAGCTGGCCATGGCTGTTTCCTTTCCCCTCTGCTCTGACTGCTGAAGACGTGGCAACAGCTCCATGGAGTGATGGGAGCCTGACAGAGGGGATGTGAATAGCTCGCTCTTGATTGACAGCCCCTCCATGGAGTAGTCTGTCAGATTAATTATGTGTACTTCAGAAATCCCTGGAGATCCTATCACCATTTCACAGGGTGCTGTAGAAACACATCATGAAGTTCCAGCCCCCTTTCCCTGAAATGGCAATCTGTCTCTAAAAGGCAGCAGGTGGAATCAGCTTGTGCATGGCAGTAAGGAAACAAAAGAGGCTTTTGAAGGGTTTGGGAAATACACAGACACCACAAAGTTGTGTTTCCCTTTGGCTAACGGCATCATTAGAGTTTCCTCAGTGTCCTGTGAAAGTGGTGGTCTCCAGTCGCTGATCACCAGCCTGGGTCTTGTTCCCTGTCTGTGTGGGTTTGCTCCAGCCAAAAGGTAGCAGAGAGCATCATGTTGGATGAAGACCCTGAAATTTGGGTTCCAGTACCTTAACCTGCAGATGTTCACTCTATTGATATAGAAATAAGGCTAAGATTTATTATTATTATTATTATTATTATTATTATTATTATTATTATTATTATTATTATTATTTCCCAAGCAGCAGCTGTCAAAGCAAATTTGAGAGAAGGAACTTTTAAGTAGTGCTTACCTGAGGAATTACTCATGGAAAATTCTTCCTCTGAACTTTTCTGATTTCATTAACAAAGGAATGTTTATAAAGCAAAGCCCTGTGATAGACACTGACATTTCTAACTTTGAAATTGCTCTTGTAGCAGTTGAAAAGAAGTTCATGCATCAGTTTGAGAGCTGGTACTACATCTAGGTGGAGCAAGGACCTACTTGGGACAATCAAGAGAGAGAAATATTCCTTGTAAGACAACAGGGCAAGCACTGAGATTATGAGTGAAAGCATCTGAGTCTGGTGAAAGCAGTTCCTTGATCAGACTATTTTCTAAAGTCACCATTACTTAACAAGAATGAATAATTACTTTTTATTGATAAAATATTGGCAATCTCTAAAAGAGAGATGAATGATAAAATGATACAGTCATGGAATGATTTGGGCTGGTAGGGATCTTAAAAGGGGATGGGGTCTTTAAAGATCATTCAGTGCCAAGCCCTCTGCCATGGGCAGGGACACCTTCACTATCCCAAGGTGCTCCTAGCCCTGTCCAACCTGGTCTTGGACACTTCCAGGGATCCAGGGGTAGCCACCGCTGCTCTGGGAAACTTGTGCCAGGGCCTGCCCACCCTCACAGGGAAGAATTTCTTCCTAACATCATAAAGTCAATCTAATCCTGTCCCCCGACAGTGTTTCCTCTTGTCATTTCCCCTTGTACCACCACTCCGTGCACTTCCCAAAGCCCTTCTCCATCTCCCTCTCGCATGTGGTTTATGGACTGCCAGTGCAATAGATGGATCATATTGAGCTTCTCATCCATCAACACTCCCAAGTCCTTCATCCCCAAGATTCCTTCAATCCATTCTCTGTCCAGCCTGTGTTTGTGTTTTGTATTGCCCCAAACCAGGTGCAGAACCTTGCACATGGCTTTGTTGAACTTCATCAGGTTCACACAAGTCCAGCTCTCAGGGCTGCTGAGCACTCTGAAAGTCATATTGTTTGTAATTCTTCAATGTCTGCCTTGAGGCAGAGCTTTGTTACATAGAGACCAGATTCCTGATAGACTTTCCTGCCTATAATTGCATTCTCATTAAAGCTAGGCTAACATAATCTTTGTTTTCCTTTGTCTTCTTGCTTTTTATGTATCAGCCAATGCCAAAAACCCCCGCTCTCCCTATATCCTTCTAAATTATCTTGTTGTAAAAGCCAACTAGCCTTAAGGGCATTCCCATGTCATTCATGGGCTCATGATCTCTAAGGGGTAGGTTGAAGGTATTCTTTTATAAAAGTACCACATGCTACTCCTGGAACTGATCAATGATTTGAGCTTTCATATCAACTGTCACTGAAGGACGATGAGAACATCCTGAAAACACAAGGACTCCGTGCCCATTTTGCTAATGGATCATGGAGAGTGAAGGGCTCACTGAGGCCACGTGTCGATGGTGTCAGACACAGAAGCACCACTTTTCAGCCTGGGATTTCCAGCTATTCCTGGTCTCTACTATTTATCGGCTTCTAAAACTCACCTTGCCAGAGCATATTCAAATTTACAAGAAGTGAAGAACTGGATGACCTCATTTATTATAAAGAAACTCTTTCTTCCCATTGAGGGTGGGCAGGCCCTGGTACAGGGTGCCCAGAGCAGCTGTGGCTGCCCCTGGATCCCTGGAAGTGTCCAAGGCCAGGCTGGACAGGGCTTGGAGTGCCCTGGGATAGTGGAAGGTGTCTCTGACCATTTCAAGGGGTGAAATAGTATGAGATTTAAGTTCTCTTCCAAAATGTTCTGTCATTCTATGATTTTATAACTATGGGCCATTTTGGTTGAGATTTGGTGTGGAACACACAATAACTCTGATTTCTAGTAGGGATGGCATAGCAGTCATGAGAGTAAGAATGTTTGGCAAAGTTTTTGTTCCTCGTAGAAAAAGGCAGGCAAGGATCTCCTAGCATGAAAAGCAGCTAAATAGGCTTCAGGGAAAGAAAATTTCTCAATGTCACCTTCCTAAGAGAAACTTCTGAGACCCCAAATATAGCTTACCCTGATGCTAATGCTATGCAGAAAGGAAACTTGGGCTATGTCACCAAAGTACTCAGCAGTTATGAGGTGTATATTTTAGAAGATCATGTGAGGAATTAAGCATGAAGATGCCATTTAATTATACATTTATGCACTTAATTTTTTTTTTTTTTTTTCTTTTTCTTTTTTAGAGCAGACTCTTTGCTGAGCATTTACTTCTTTGAGTTAATGACAATAATTACATGAAAATCCATTTGGGCTTCTCAAGATGCTGAATTTGCAAACTGGCAATACAAATACTTTAATACGCATTTAAATACACTGTAATTGCACTTGATTCTAAGTAGTGGTGTTTTAAAAGCTGTGCCATTTGTAAATATTAGATGTGCCCTTCCCCCTCTCATTTTAACATCAATCCTTAGTGTATCTGGTTGATGTCAGTCTTGATAAATTATGCTGCTGAAAGAGCTGACCATAAAGAATAACATTTTCCATTAAAAATTAATATATTCCCATGCCACAGGTCCTTGTGTAAGTGCAATACAATGGTCTGTATTGTCTGTCTGTCAGCACATCCATGTCTGATTTGTGGTTTACCTAGATCCTACAAAGTCCTGAGAAAATTACAGTTTTGATACCTGTCATTCATTAGTAATATTTATATTACTAATGTATTACAATATTTGCACACTGACAAGTGACACCTGCAGTCTGGTTAGCTGTCAGCTAGGCTCACAACATGAAAGAAAAAAAAAAAAGAATTTTCCTCCTTATTGAATGAAAGGACAACATTTTTGCTGCCTTTCCCTCAGCACTCGGTTTTCCGAAGGGATTTCAAATGGCTCCCTGCTGGTTTGGTTTAGGATGGGCACAACTTTCTGCAGCCCTGGGGAAAACTGGAGCAGTAGAAACAGAGTCATAAAGCACAATTCCCTACACCTCAGGTCCTGATTCACATCTCTCTGCTCAGAAACTCACTGGGTGTCATGCCAAAAGTTGTTTGAGTTTCTCCCCTCTCCTTCCTTTTGCCACGGTGGACATCCTAGGACCTAATATCCTGTGTGCATAGGAAGATGTCCTCCCTTCCAGACTGAATTCAGCCTCCGAAATTTTAATGTGGATGAGGGCAACATTTTAAAGTTCTCCTTTTTTTTTTTTTGGCAATATTTTTATTTCCTTTATATTGCTTTTCTGTGTACCTAATTATTGTAAATGTGGACAACTGTTTCCTACCATGTTTTCAAGGAACACTTTTTTGCTTATGTACACATTGTCTGTGTACATATTTTGTGCCAACTGTTTAGAAAATGTATTTTCTTTCTCCTTTGCATTTCAACCTGTTCAGAAAAGTCTAGCTGAATGATGCCTCACCTGTGGAAGTGCTTTCGCTCAAGCGCTAACTTTGCAAAATGTACTTAATATTAATGAGGTTTTCTCTCAGAAGAGTGTTGAAGCAAGGTTCTACGAAGTCTTTGCAAATTTATTTGATTATTCCCTGTTTTGATTTTTCTAGTTTTGTGTGGGATGACAATAATGCAAAAGCCCAAGAGAATGTGATGCAAAACACTTCATTTTCCAGGAAACAGGTTTTTCATTATTTCTGTGAGGCTGTTCCCAAACAGAATGAAGATAGCTGCTAAAAAACTAAACATTTTGCAATTTTCCTTCTGTAGAAAGAGAAAAGTGAGAGCTACCTATGAGGTCAGGCCAAATAAAAGAGAGCTTTGTAATGAGCATCATCTAAAGAAAAAGATGATTTTCAGTTGGCCCAATGATCATACATTTTCCATTCTATTATATTAATAGATATGGGAGTGAAATATTTTCTGTCTTTCTCTTTCCCCATTTTTTTCTCCCTTCTCCTTTCCCTTTTCCTGTCCCACACAAGATTTGTTTCTTTCAGGGATCACTAGTAGGATAGTGTCCTGGACTTTCATTTTGACTATATATTTAATATGAGAGCAAACCAGAGTTAGCAGTCAGCCTTGCACGCCTGCAGCTGAAGATCCATCAGATATTTTGTTGACAGAAAGTGCACTCTCTCTATGAGTAAAATCCCCCAAAATTTCTTGTTGTGTGAAGCAGCTGAAACCACTCTGGTTCTAAAATTCTGTTTAATCTAAAGAAATCTGTTTAGCAATTAAAGTAAGGAAAAACGTGTGTTGTGTGGAAAATTTTGCCCAAAAATCTTCCAACCCTTGCACATATCTGTGTTTTTATTGAAGTTCATCTGCCCTGACTCAGAGATCTCTAAAGGAGATCTGAAGAGGTCACTCAATAACTGAAGAACTATCCTAGGTAGGAGAAGTATCAAAATTGTATGTTTCAAGACATATTCTTAAATCCTGATTTGCATAACTGCATAACCTTTGTGTATCTATTGTAAGTACAAAAATACACCTTCTGTTAACAGTTATTGCAGTTTTGCACGAAGCTCATTCGTCTGTGGATGTTTATGCATGTGCACCAGACACTAAGAAGAGTGTCCAAATATTCCTATGCCCCACATTTCCCATTCTTTCTTCTAATAAGAGAGTTTTCTGAAACACATATTTCATATTTTTGTATTTCATATTTTAGCAAAATGAAACACACTGATGTGACGTATATACCTGATACCCCACATATTGGGAAGAATGGAAGGATCTTCCTTTGAGTGAGAACTCTTTTGGTAAACTCACATGCTTGAACGATTAAACCCAAGGATTAAAATATCTTTTACAATGTGTAATTTTTTTCCCTTTCTCTCAATAACTAACACAAGAAGGGAGGACAGAGGAAGAGAGAGAAATAAGCTTATATTCTTAACTTTCCTAACCCATATTCCCTTCCAGAACTATAAGATGTGATAAAGATAGGTAAGCAGATTAATTTAGCAGACTTCCAGACTTCTGATGCAAAAGAGGGAGGCAGAAACATTTTATCATTTCTGACATAGGGAGCATGTAGTTCTGACTGCAACATGGAATGGATGATCAAAGTCATGTTTTCAGTAGATCCCAGGAACATTTTTAGCCTTAAAGTCATTAGTAAACTTCAGTTTAGGAGCTGAACCCTAAACCCTTAATTTGGACAAAGCAGTCCTACTTGGGAGCATAGCAACTCACTCACAGGTCAAAATTTAATATAAATCTTGAACCAGGCAGCTCAATGTCTTGGAGAAAATGACTGAAAAATACTTAGAAAGTACCTTCAAGGTATGAGGATGAAATTGAGAGCTAAGCACAGGGAAAATAAGAACTACGGCTTTCAAAGAAAATTGAAGCTTTGGAGAGCCTTCAACTATTTTGATTTATATTTAAACATTTTAGAGATTGGAGCTTTGATTAGCTGAGACCCTCTCCAATTCCCCTTCAGATCTGATTTATGGGCAGGCTGAATCTCAGTAAAATGAAAGCTAAATGAGGTGTTCTTTAAAATTACCTTTGAACACTTAAAGAAGGTAAGGAAGAGGGCAACTTGGTTGGTGCTGACATGAAGGGGAATGGGATATGAGGGTGAGTGTTTTTAGGAGCTGAAGTATTTTGAATACTGGAGAGGGGGAAGGAGCAGAAAGAACAGGATGTCAGGGTGTTTCTAATTGCTACATGTGATAGCTGTTTTATATACATCACTTTTGACTGGGAGATGCATGAAACTAGACTTGTTAGCACAAACAAGGCTGTTTGTGCATATGTAAGATGGAATTTGGTGGGGTTTTTTGTGGTTTATTTTTTGTTGGGAAGAATTTTTTTTCTCAGTTTACTGAAGAAATGGCTTTCTCATTTTGGTGTCTACAATGAATTGTCTCAGCCTATCCAAGGTTATTCTGATAGAAATTTTGTAGGCTCCCAGGAAGCAGCTAGACACCTCCAGGTGAAACAGTGCAGGGGTGGTTCATGGGGAATGACCCCAATGGCTCAGTATAGCATCACAGAATAGTTTGGGTTGGAAGGGAACTTAAGGATAATCTTGTTCCAAAGTCTCTGTCATGGGCAGGGACACCTTCTACTATCCCAGAGTGCTCCAAGCCCTGTCCAACCTGGCCTTGGACATTTCCAGGGATCCAGGGGCAGCCACAGCTGTTCTGGGCACCCTGTGCCAGGGCCTGCCCGCCCTCCCAGCCAGCAATTCCCAGTTCCCAATCTCCCATCTGTGCCTGCCCTCTGGCAGTGGAAGCCATTGCCTGTGTGCTGTCCCTGCATGCCTTGTCCCCAGTCCCTGTGCAGCTCTCCTGGAGCTCCTTAAGATATCCTTTGCTTCAGGCTGAACAAGCCCAACTCTCTCAACCTGTCTCACTAATGTGTAGATGTACTCCAGCCCTCTGATTATTTTTGTGGCAATCATCCTGGACTAGCATCCTTTAATAATATGGTGGTTAGAAAAATTTCTATTTTTCTATTTTTGTACATGACCATGGTCTTCTCAGTCCTCCCCAGTTTCTGCTTTTCACATTGTAATTCTAGCTAATAGAGAAAAAAAACCAACTAATCAACACCAACACTACCAGAAGCTAGCTAGAAATGGCCAAAAATGCCCCTTTAAGGCAGTATCCAGGTCTGCAAATGTTCTCAGCCCTGCTCTCCTCACAGCTGCTGGCATAGGAACTATCTCTGCTCAAGGATGTGCACTGTGTGACAGTGGCACACAAGGGGTCAGAGTCCCACCCCACCAAGCTGCTGCAGTTCTCTCATCCCTGTAAGAAAAATATCAGGTGCAGAGGAAATTGCACATGACAATTGTTTGAAAACATGTCTCTTAAATGAAGTAAGGAATGTGTCATAAGCAGATGATCCCTGTGAGAGTGGTAGCTGCCAAAATTGTGAGTTAGGTCATGAAGTTTGCAGAAGATTTTAATATTTTGCAGCTGGAATGTGCATATAACAACGTATTCCCACCCCACATTCTTGCTGAGTTTGAAGGCATAGATACAAATGATGACTGACTGGCTCAAAAACATCCTTGCAGATACCATGGATTTGTTTCTTGACAGCCTTTATCACAGCAAGACGAACTGTTGAGGTATCATGAGTGCAAAAGATTGAGTCTGACTGTGGGGGAATGTTTAAGTTTTCCTAGTTAGTTAAAACAGCCGTAGGGCATCTTGGATTGGGTTCAGCTTCATAGCTTGGACACAGATCTCAGTTATCCTCTATTCTTGGCACTGGTCTTTGCTTGCCTGACAGCCTAGTGATGGGAATCCAGAATCTTCGACTACATAAATCTGTTCCTACATAGGTGTCACCTCATTCTGCAGTGGCGCGCTCAGCATTCAAGCATTTCCCCTGGTCGTTTCTCACTGACAACTGTTTCTTCCCAGCGGGGAGCAGATGAGCCATGGCAAGCCATTATCACTCCTCTGAGACAACGACATCAGTCCTGAAGATAACTGTGGTCTTGTGCAGCCAGTGGCTTGGATCTTTTCCTGCTTGCCAGAGTATTGTCCCAGCAAGGCAGTCTCACCCTTATCAGCACAAATAGCTCACATGCATCCCCCGGGACATGCACATGGGTGAGTAGAGGCCCTCTTGTGATACCTCTTGCATTCCTTGTAGGGTTTTTATTCCAGACACATGCAACATTTTTGATGCCACTGATGTGGCTGTTTGCAGCCAGTTTGAGCGAACCACTGTGGGTTGAGCTGCATAGCTACTATTTTTGTAACTACTGGCATCAAGCTTCTGGAATTAGCCAGATCCCACAGTTTTTCATCTTTATCCTTGAAACATTTGGCTTCCCCCTGTCTCCCTAATCACTTTCTCATGTGTTAAGTCAGGGTTGAGCCTTTCTGACGCAAAACACTCTTTCATGCACAAGTCATAAAGTCACACAGAGTTTCATCATGCTTCCAGACAGAGAAATGGCAGCTTCTTAGGAGAATTGCATTGGGACTGGAACCTCAGTGCAGAAGTTCCCCCTCTCCACAACCCCTGGGAGACAGCAAAGGCCCTAAGAAGGTCACCACAGCTTCTTGCCTGCCTGAATAAGACCCATGGCTGAACCAAAGAAGGAGCTGGGTAGAGGAAAAAGATCTGTGCAGGCATGCATTGTCCATCCACAACAGATGAGGCTGCTCCTCCTGCTGTCTCTGAATGGCAGGTGCCACTAGTGTTTTCTTTGGAAACACCTCAGTATTGGGGATATCTTGTGGCCAGTCCCAAAAGGGGTGCTGCCAATTCCAGGGGAAACATGGAAGGTGTTGTTGGGGCTGCCTGCAAATGGCAACACACAGACACCCTCATGATGAGGTTCCCTGTCTGCCGCCCACTCCCATGCACGGAGACTAAACAGATGTCTCACTTCCCCCCAAAATTGGATTGCTTATTTCTTTACAAAGACAGAATAGGCAATAAAAGTATTGCAAAGACAGGATGGACACCATCACTGTGTGGCTGGACAGTATGAACTGGGGTGTATTTTATGGCTTAACTTGTTGTGCACTCCTGTAGGATAAATGGGAAAAAAGTAATCTCAAGGAATGGTTCTGAAGCAGCTCAGGGGTTTTAAGAAGGAGAAAGCTGTGCATTTCTTTGTCCCTTAGGTCCACAACTAACCTTGTTTATCTGCACTCATTGTCACTTAGCTAACACCTATTCAGCAAAGAATTTGGCAATGTTTAAAACCATCCCTGTTCAGCAATGCACAGAGGCGAGTGTTCCATATAAGATACATACTGAAATCCTTCTTCTAGGAGTGTCCTTGCCAACCTGACCTCCAAATTCTAGCCAAAACTGAGCTGATGACAGGGGGCTTTGGCCAACAGACATTGCTCAAAGTGGTATCACAGTCTGAATGTGTATAACACTGCAATTTGAACATAGGAGCTGAACCTAATCTTTGATGCGGGTGCAAAATCACCATTCTTCTTCAATTACAGAAACCACCTTTGCTGGAGCTTTACTAGTCAGGATTTCTGACTAGTATTATGCAGGAAAAAAACAGAGTGATTTCTAAGGATTTCTATTGCATTCACACTGAGTTAGCATAATGGAGGCTGTTAAATTGGAAAAAAAAAAAAAAGAGATACCTCATATCTGATCCCATGTGCAATTTCAGATATATGCTGTCTGAAGCTGGAATTTCTGAATGTGTGGAACAAGGCTGCTATTGCAGCTTGTCACTGCCTGGGTAGTAAGGGACAAAGTGAGTACATGAAATGGATGCATGGAGGCACAAAATCTGACTGCTTACAGTTTTGCAAAGGTACAAAAGTTTAGTCAGTGCAAATTGCTGTGGGAGCACCAAGCCTAAAATAACTGAAAATTGATTCCCACTTACTTTTGAAATATTCCGGTGAACTGACAGTTATTTTTTACATAGCTCCATGCCTGCTGAAGTCCAAGGAAGTCTTGCCATTGATTTCAGTGTGAGCAGAATGTTGCTGAGTAATTCTAAAAGACCACCCTCCTCTCAAATTCAAATTGTCCAAATGAAGTCAGCACATTTCAGGTCTTTCTTTTCCCTGTTGACCCCTGTCCTGAAAAACATAATCTCCTGTGATGTGCTTCTTGAAAACAGAAGGACTCAAGTGGCAAAAAGAAGGTGAAATCCTATTTTCAGAGTCCAGGGTGTCAAAGATTAAGTGCATACTCGATGTCAGCTATTTACATACCAGGCTTTTCCTATGGTAGCTGCAATCACCTTCAGACTACACCTCCCTATCAAGAGGAAACTGCAAATTTAAGATTTTCCAACAAGTAGTTCATAGACAGTAAACACATGCAGACCTATTACTTCTCTTCTGATAGATATTGTTACTAGATTCTATACAGTATACCTAGTATGTATTTATACTGTGTACATATGTATTATATGGCTGATGTTCTGATATATAGGCTTACTCTTCAGCCCTGAGTCAGGGGAATAAGCAATGCAATCCTCCACCAGTGACCACCATGAATCATCTTCATGCAGCATCCAGAAAATGCCCCAAAAATCACAGTTTGAGCACTAGCCACCTCTCTCTGGTGTGGTTTAAAGTTGTGTAACAAGAGAAACCTCTGATGCGATGGCCTGGGTCGTGATGTCATTGTTACATGGCAATTATAACAATGAAATAGCAACAGCTGAATGTTATCCAGTGGCTGCACCAAGAATAGGTTGACTGAAATGTAATGACTATGCATCATCATTAGAGAGCTGCTGAGTCTCAGAGAATCTCTTCTAATGAACAATTGGATAATCACCAGCAAACGACGATTTTTGCAATTGAATCTAAAAGATGAACTCATTGATACCATTGGATTATTAGGAGCTTATGTATTGATGTTCAATCATTTTAATAGATGTGCTGTCCTTATTGTAGAATGATAGTAAAAGTGCTGTGAATAGTAATTTCCTAATAATAACCCTAATGATGCTAATAATACCATAATCTTATTTAATCTAATTTAAATACACAGAAAAAAAAGGACCTACTTAGAACCACTCATCTTTTGTTGGTGGAAATACTCTCAATATAAAAATTACATTTCTTTCCAACTCCTTTGGCACACAGAAATCAAAGCCACTCACCACTTACAAATCAGGCAGGAGTCCCAAATCTGTAAAATCTTTAGGAAAGCACTAATGTGTTGTATTTAATAGGGGCGAATTTAAGCTTCTGCTCAAAGACTTTGCTGAACTGAGCTTTCTCAGGCTTTTGAGCAGGGACTCAGTTCTGAATGAGACTAATTTTGCCTCCATGTTGTGATGTCTGTTATTACCTGAGTCAATTTAATTTGTAATGAAGGCTCAGCAAGTGATTGCATGAGCTACCAGAGAAGAAGAGAGTGTAGATGAAGGCACATGGCAAAGACACAGCTGAAATCAACTGTCTGGCACACCAAACTCTCAGCATATAGTAAATTGTCTTGACTCCACATGTACTTTTAATAAGCCATGTCAGAAAGAAATCCTCTGAGAGCATGTCACCCATGCATGGACTTGCCTCAACAGTGTTTAAAATAAAGTCCATCATCAAGTGTTTTCGTTTGGGTCCACCCTGACGTTGCAATACTTTTGCTACATGTATAAACACTGAAAATTTGACAGAGTTAATCCTGTATCGGAAGAATTAAAAGCAACTCCTTTTTTGCTGCAAGCCCTTTTTCTTCTGTGTTTTATAGACATGGTTTTGTATTTCAGTCATATCTTCCTTTGTGCAAACAAAGTCAGGATTTCTGTGTTTTGCAGAGCTGATGTGTCCCTGGGAATAAGGGCTGGATTCTCTCGTGGCTAACACTTCACTCTGAGAGAAAACTTCTGGTTGCAAAATTTTTATTGGTGGCAACGAGTGAGACAGGAGAAAAAAAATCTGAATTCTGGACTATTTGTGAGGCTGACAACCAGGCTAAAAATACCTTTACTGCTCAGCAACACAGATGAGTGGTCAAATAAAAAACGTAGTTGTCATTTTCTCTGAAAAGGTCCCTTTTCAGAATCAAAAAGTAAGTTCAAGGCAAGCCAGTTTTACAGGGGAGGGTAAAATGCTGTATTTGCTGAAAAATTCACTGTTGCTGGCAGTGGTGTCTTGCAGGAGACACCACAAGTGGACTCAGAGGTGACGATTGTGTGTGGATAAAAATGGGGCTGGGTGATTACAGGAAGAGAAGTGAGGAATGGGGCTGAGACCCTGAAGTTAACTCAGGCACAAAGCCCCCACTTTTCTTTCCTACCTGAGCTCCTAATGGTTCACCAAGTGGCAGGTTGGAGAGTGTTAATTCCAGAAAGATCTGGAACTGGGAGAGCTTGTGCATTGTCAGTATTCAGGCTGGGGGTGTTTAGTAGGCAGGGTGAGATCTGGCTGTGTCCTTTCACACTGAAGGAGATGAAATTCTAAGTATTTCCAGCTGGAAACCTTTTACAGTGGGAAAAGAAGGAGGAACACTACCCTTTCCCCATAAAGAAACCCTTTTTCAACCAAGTAATTTTGGAAATAGGCGGGTGTATTATAAATCCCTGCAATGCTACTTCTCTGGACAAGAGCACAGAATATGCAATTTTCTCACAGAAAGTCAACAGCTTTTTGTTGCTCTCAGTTTTTCAACCCCAGTGTGTGCCTGCCCACCAGCCTCAGCATCAAGGGAGGAACATGCCCACGTGCAGGAGAGGGCTGCAGTGCAGGTACCAGGTTAGATGATCACGCTCAGGTAAACCCTGTTCAGCCCTCCTTAAAGGTGGCCTCCAAAGTCACTGTGGGCAACTCCAAACTGGCTCTGACTTGTGCTGCCTGTTTGAGGTGAGCCCAAGAGGATGAGCAGGGTGTGGGGGTGCCTTGGGCCATGCCTGGAGTGTATGGAGTGTGGTGGTGAAGGGACTTGTCACTGCAGAGTCCCCCTGTGAGCATCTCCCTCCCAGGAGGGTTTAAACAGACCATGGGATGGTTGAACCGCTCAGTTTATCCCTGGGAACACTGGGATTCTGGTATTCCCAAGTGTCTTTGCTCCTGCAGGGTGTAGTGGAGAGAAATATGCTCCTCTGGGATGCCCTTTCTGCAGTGATCCCAGGGAGACAGACCAACAGAGTGTTAAAAATAAAATTAAAAGAAGACTGCAAATGACAGAAAAGTTGAAGACAGGACTTTCAGAGAGCACAGTTTGTCAGGAAGACAGCTGCTTTTTATAGCATGCCTGGCATGGCTGATGGCAGAGACATTTGACATTTCTCTCTGATTGAGTGGCAGGTGGGGAGAAGGCAGCCAGAGATACTGTAAGCAAATGACTTGGGAAGCAGAATTAGGAAGGGGCAGCATTTGGGGAAAGTGGTGCAGCTTTGGCTGGACCCCTTGGCTGATTCACAGTGCTTGAAGGGCAGGATCCAAACTCCCTTGACATCACTCTTCCATCCCTTCATGGAAGGAAAAAACAAAAAACTCAAGGCTCCAGGAAAATGAGTTTCCTTCCACAAGGGTCTGCTTTCCTCAGGCTGTCAGAACTGCCTGTGTCCAGCTCTCCTTCCACAATGGTCCTTAGGGGTGACAGATGCAGGGACAAGGGTGAAAGGACTCCAAGGTGGCAGTAGTAATTTCTGGGGTCCCCACCTTTTCCACTGAAAAAAAGGTCTTTCTGCTATTGGAGAGAAAATGGGATGATATATGAGGGGAATTACAATTAAGGCTGTCATTCTTTCTCCTTGGCTTAGGAGAACCCAGCCCTGGCTTAAGAGTTTGAGCAACGGGAAATTTGTTGAAATGAAAATGGGACTTAGGGTCTTATTTGCTCCATTTGCAGGATGTGGGTACCAGCAGGGACCTTCCTCCCAATTCCCGAGGTGCCTTTGGAATTGCAGAGGGCTGGGTATTATTATCACTAGAAGGGACTCACCCCCTGCAGGACAGCTTTTATCTGTGACACTGGATGAACCCCCTTTGATTGCTACCCCTGAGCTGTTCATACATCGCACTAGATCCCTGCCAAGCACCTAGAACAGGATAATACACAATGTTGTTTTTCCTTAGGTGTTTGGATACTTTCACTGTGTTTCCCACCCAGCTCTGATCTGTGACTCATAAGAAATAATGCTGGTCACTGTGAACTGGGGACCCCCACAGAAAACTGGGAGTATGTGTCTTATCAGCTACTGCTTATCACATGGACCTACTGAAATATTTGTTCCAGACTTTCCTGAGCTCCATAATTTAATTTACTATATTTATGAGGTCTTCCTTATCTCCAAATACATTTTCCTCTTATTTATTGTTCAGGAGATGCTTGGCAGAAGAAGTTAAGTACCTCAGTAATTTACAGTCATCATTAATTTCATGACTGCCAATTTATTACTGTTTACACCTTCTGTACAAGCAGGCAAAGTATTCGATACAGTAAATGAATTTATCCCCAAACATTTGTCAGGCTGTCTTTGTTAGCGTGACTCTTTCTCTGTCAGTGCAAGGATAAACTATGGGACGGGAGAGGACAGGGCGAGCACGTGTGAGACAATAATCTAGGATCAAAGACATGAGGGATTCCGTCAGGCAAACCTTTTTTAAACTGTGTATGCCTGAAGGTCTTTGTCTGGAACATAAAGATAGAGAATGCAAATTGCACTGAATGCTGGCTTTGGAAAAGAGAGGACTTTGAGAAAAGAAATATTATTTGCTTGAGTGTTTTCTCATAAATGGGAAAAAATAAATAGTACTTTTTATTTTTGTTGTTTTGAACTGTGGACCAGACCCAACATGGCTGAGGAGCAATTTTGTTTCAAACTCTGTTTGACTAAGGTGCTGTGGCATTTCATGCAAGCTGTGATTTGAATATTCATCATCTCCCATAGGCAAAACTTCTCCCACCACGTTTGTGGCATAGCTGCTTTTTCTTTTTCTCATCCATCCCAAATTCAAAGTGTTGAAAAAGTCCTACTGCAGGCCAGCTGTCTGGAGGCTTATGTGTAATTGTACTCCTGCTTCCAGCAGAGAGAAATCTGTGTAGCGCTAGGAATGATGTGTTGATGTTGAGTTTATACCTTGTCACAGGCTTAGTATGTATCTATTGGAAAATGCATCTACTTTCCTTATGCTTTTCTTTCCTTCTGAGAAGTGGGAAAAATAACTCTGGGCAGAAATTTCTTCCTGAATAATTTTTGGGGGTGGGGCCACAGAGGCAGGATTTCAGTTTTATTATGATTTTCCACCTAACATATCATTTTAAATGAATTCAGTCCCCAAAATATTTTGAATATTGTGCCTCAGGGAAATTGGAGTTGACTGCTAAACCTTCTGTAATATATCATGATTTCTCTTCTTATTGAAGGGAAGTTAACATTTGGGAAATCTCAGACAGGGAAGTATTAAGGGAGGCTTAGTCTTGCTGGTGAGTCCAGCTTTCAGGTGAGAATGGGATGGCAAGCAGCAAAATACACCCTGGAGACTTCCATGACAATCTTCCTTTAGTAAAAAATATTTGTCTTTTAGTAGTGCTTCTAGTATAAAATAAATTTAAAAATGCTTATGTGGGAAAGAAACTAGTGGTAATTAAAAATTATTTTTCATGAAAGCATCAATTTTCTAATAATAGAATTGTTAAAGTTGGAAAAGCCCTCTAAGATCACTGTTAGCTCAGCACCAGCACCTTGTTTACCACTTACCCTTGTCACCAAGTGCCACATCCAGACAGCTTTTAAATCCCTCCAAGGATGGGGACAGACCCAGGATGCCTCTGCCACAGCTGGGCAGCCCTTTCTGTGAAAAATTTCCCTGTAATATTTAATAATATCTTACCTTCATGGAGCTGGAGACCATTTCCCTCCTCCTGTCCCTGTTCCCTGGAGCAGAGCCCGACCCCCCCGGCTGTCCCCTCCTGTCAGGAGCTGTGCAGAGCCACAAGGTCCCCCCTGAGCCTCCTTTTCTCCAGGCTGAGCCCCTTCCCAGCTCCCTCAGCCTCTCCTGGGGCTCCAGCCCCTTCCCCAGCTCCGTTCCCTTCCCTGGACACCACAGTGCAAAGATACTTGCAGAGGAAATGCATCCACAAAACACTTGCCATTATTACTACTTTACTTACCATTTTCTGTGTTTTTTGCCTTTTGAATCCTGCAAGGATTTTGGTTTTCATTTGTGCATCTAATTTCCTACTAATGTCTTACTTTGATAAATAGTAATACTACTACTACTACTATTAATAATAATGCTCCTTTGTCTGAGATGTACCTGAGAGCAGACTTTATCCACAACAGGCAGGCCATGAATAGACATTTTAGGTGTTCTCCCTCCGTCCCCCAGAAAGGGTGAGAGTGCCCTGTATGTGCAACATGAAGGAAGCCAGATGGGTGATAATGAGGCAGAGGTTCCCAGGACAATAGATAGGTCCAGGAACATTGCAAAGCCCCCAAAGCCTTTCCTGAGCTCCTCCAGTTTCTAACAAAAATTATTGGCTTGCTGCAGGAATTACTGGGTGAAAACCCATACTCGCCGTGATGTTAATGTAGGGACAGATGCTCCCAAGGGTTCTTTACAACTAAAGAATCCAAAATCCACTTAATACAGCTGTGCTTAGCCCAATGTTTACTCATAATAAAACATCATTAGAAAGACCTAGCCTTGCATTAGTGTTGGCTTTGTTCTGATGAAATCTGGCTGTACAAAGAGTATTCGGAGAGCCGCTCTGGCAGAAACACCCACCCTTGAGTGCTGCCAAAACGTGCTCTGCTTTACAGGCAAGGTCCTGCCCATGCCTGGGGAGCACTGAGGTGATGAATAAATTCACGACTTGCTGGAGAAACAGCTTATACTTTTTTTTTTTTTTGCTCCACTGTGCAGAAAAGCCAGCTGGAGGCTGCAGCCAGTGAGGAAATCTGGGGTCATTCCTTGCTCTGGGCAGCATGTTGGCTGTGGAGATGCATGGATATTCCTGTGCAGGTAGCAGGGTTAGTTCAAGACAGCAGAAATCCACTACTCCCAGCTCAGCTGTTCTGGCCTTGTTAGCCTTCACTGCTTTTGCTACCTCTCTCAAAGCTTTTGTTTTAATTTTTTTTTTTTTTTTTTCATCACTCAAGGAAAAGAAAATATAAAGAAAACCTTTTAGCTGGGTTGCAAAAACCTGTCTCATGGTCTTTTATGCTGGTAGAGGTCTTTTTATATTTGTGGTAACTATTTTTGTAGTTTAGCTTAGGCCTGTTAAAAATAATTAATATTCCAAATGTAGAAATGCTCACACAGGACATGACTCGCTTTGGTGGGAATTAATGAAACTCAGTGATTTAGACAGGTCATCTGAGAACAAAAAAAGGGAGGAGCCTGAAGTGCCCACATGCATCCTTTAAAGATTATTTCAACTGGAATGGGTCAAAATAAATATTGCAAATTGCACATCTTAGACTCCAACAAAAGTATGCACCTCCCCATAGGACAGAAAGCAGAAGCTATTTAGCGGCATCAATAACTAAACGTGGGCAGGGATGAAGGCAGAGAATGTTTGTGGCAGATTTCAGCAGGTGGGATGGTTTCTTGCATGCCAGACTGTGGGAAGAGCATGCTGCTCTGAGATCTGTGTCCAAGTAGTAAGAAGAGAATCACTGAGGCTGGAAAAGATTTCCAAAATCTTCAAGTTCAGCCTTTGACTGATCCCCACCTTGTCAACCAGACCAGAGCACTGAGTGCCACATCCAGTCAGTTCTTGGACACCTCCAGGGGTGGTGACTCCACCATCTCCCTGGGCATTCCCTTCCAGTGCCTGACAACCCTTTCAGTGAAGAAATTCTGCCTTATGTCCAACCTGAGCCACCCCTGGTGTAGCTCGAGGCCGTTTCCCTCAGTCCTTAATTGTCTGTGAGAAGAGGCTGATTGTATCTTTATCCCAGAGCACATGTGGGGAAGGATTAAAACCTGAGTATTGATTGCATAAATGAGAAAAAGGAAACACTCGTTTTAGAGAGGAGTGAAAGTTTTTACAGTAGCATAACCTATGATGAAAAACTGAAGCAATTTTAAAGAGATTTTGGAATACTTTTAAGTGTGTCTTAATTACTGTGTATTCTGCTTTGCATTCTTTCTATTTATTTGGACAATTTTTGGAGGTGCTGAGGAGCAGCAGCATCAAAGCAATCCTCAAAGCATTGCTCTGAGCTCGAGTTGGGAGATCTCAACACTGGGAGAACACCAGGGCAAAGTGTGGCTGGACCGAGGGCATTTCCAGGCAAGGGCTCTTGGGCACGTTCACTAACAGATACCTGCAACATATCACAGAGTGACCATCCTCAGCTCACTGCCATCCTGAATCAACTACAAATGTGGCCAAGGTGGCCAAGATCACAGGGATGTAGTAATAAATGCTGCTCGCTTTACTTGAGGACATTGTCCAAAGCAAGAAGAGCGCTAGACCCAGGATGTGGTTCAGCCACTGTCGTCACAAGCAGCCCATCAAGTTAACCTCTCAAAGGTAGTGCTGTTATTTCTTGGGTTGCCTCCATTTTGCCCCTAGACTGTAAACCTCTCAGTAAACCTCTCTGCATGTCTCACATCAACTGGTGTTTTCCTGTCCACAAGACATGGTGAGATAACGTGTTAGGGGATAATAGCACCTAACATCCTCCAGCTGGTATCATCACCGTTAAATCTTACATGGCTAATGTTAGATATTTTATGTAATGGAGAACTTCCCTTCACCCCTGCCCATGGATGATATTTCTTCCTTCCATGAAGAGTGATGGCAAACATTTCTGACAATAATTAATTTTCCATTAATTATTTTCTATTTCTGTACAGTGTGTCCTTTTTATTCTAGCTCCCTTACAAATTTGACGTTGAGACCCCTTCACCCTTTCCATCGATTCAAGTACAAGGTTCCATTCTTCATTAGGGCTATTTTAAAATCTGCAAAGAACTGTTTTCCAGATGTGGATATGCACAGACAGTAATTGCACTTCATGATCACTTCCAGCTGCCCTAAATGCCTGCCAACAAATTCCCATAAGGAGTGCATGTTTTGTGCTGCAAATCAGGGAGAACATTGTAAAATGATAATGTGTTGCACACTGCAGTACCTACAAGAGTTATGGACTTTATAACTGAACTAATTGGAATTAGGCTTTACTGTAAAGGTCAAGAAAGTTGCAAAGAAATGCAATCTTAGTAAATTAATATATTGGGTTGTTTTTGAGTATTGAGCACCTGTTTGTTTGAGAATGTTTTTTTTTTTTTATTTTGGTGAACTATGTAGTTGAATATTCTGTGGATGCCTTATGAGCTTGCATAACATGGATAAGGTTATCTTGTATTTTGAATTGGACATGTAATTAGATACCACATATTCTTGTACCAAATAAAACATTTGCCTCTCGGAACTGTTGTGGTGTGACCAGAATTATAGGTATGGATCACATGTTCTGCTGGTGTTAATAGCCTCAGTTTGATTGATACCAGCAGAGATATGTACACGCTGCTAGAACTGAACTCAGTACTGTATTTTTGTTATTTCAACAATTTAATTTTTAAATAGGTGTTTATATAGTTCCATAGCAGTTTTCTCCTTTTTTACTTGCACAATCTTACGATTCTTGGCTGAGACACGGTTTAGTGAAAGAAGATCAGCAGAAGACATCACTTGTAACCTCAGAGTGAATAATAACATCCTAACCAGCAAAGCAAGTGCTTTAGCAGTCTTAAAAAAAGAAGCCTAGCGGAAGGGTGTTCCTGCCCATGGCAGGTTGGAATGAAATGGTCTTTAAGGTCCCTTCCAACCCAAACCATTCTGGGTTTCTATTAAAGCAAATACTCATTCTTGAGCCAATCATCTTCATTTTTTTCTACCTTACTTTTTAAGTTTTTTTTTTTTTTTTTCTCAGTGAAGATGTGGATTTGCAATTTTGCAAAGTTCTGACTACAGGTTTTCTTCCCCTTGGTCAGTTTTTTTCTTGCCATCCCCTTAAGTGTAGTTCCTATGCATCCTAGAGATCATATTTTTGATAAACACTGCATGTCTCATGAGTGTTTATCTCATACCTGCTTTCTACAAATACACTCAGGCCTTACTAGAGATGTGTTTAAGCTGCAGTCCTTTTCTGGGAAGTAACTCACTGACAATTTTCTGTGGGTCAGGATTCCAGGGCTCGCCAGGTAACAAGGAACATTATGGCTCAAGGTGCTTTTCAGTGTGAGGTGATGTGATATTTGTGTAGGTAGTCCCTGTGATTGCTCCTGATGAATACATATCTGAATACTTTGCTAGCTGAATGAAATGCCGTAGTAAAAAAATATATAGCTTAAGTGTCAGAACTACAATTTAAGAGAAAGGTAGGTGAAAATTAGACTTCTAAACCCCTATTTCACCCACCCCTCCAAAAAAAAAAAAAAAAAAAAAAGAAAAAAAGAAAAGAAAAGAAAAGAAAAGAAAAAAAAAAAAAAAGAAGTGGTAAACTTTGTAAACACGGTGAGCATATGGCAAACCCTGTCCCTGCAGGAATTTACTGGGTGCAGACAAAACTGAAAATTGAAAAATTAGGAAACATGAATTCTCTTAAGTTTCCTCAGTGTGGTACCTAAAGCAGCTTAAGGAAAGGATACCATGCTATAAAGTTAATCAAAATCCATCAACCACACAGGGATCAAGCCTGTCAGAGTTCAAAGAGTAGCTGGAAGATGCTTTTAGAAATGTGTTTTTGTTTTGGTAGTTCTGCAAGGAGTTGTACTTGATGACCTTATGGTTCCCATACAGCTTGAGATGCTCTGATTCTATGATTGCATTGTTTATTTTAGAACATGACAAGCAAAGGAGAGGGGATGATTTTGAAGTAGGCTGTAGCAGGGTTAGATACTGTAGAAAAGTCTACAATGAGTCTCCCTCTACTTCAATTCCCCTGCTGTATTGCTGAATACAGCTGAACATGCTGAAGCAATGTCTTCCCCTCATCCATGTGCTCATCTCGTTCCTATTACAAAGTCAAAAAGGGGCTTGAACTCTTATCAGCCCCAAAAGTGGGTAATGCCTGTCCTGCCAGCTCAGTGCATAGGCAACATGTGATTGCCTGATGCACCTTACAGAAATATCCCCTACAAAGCCAGAGGCATCTGTGGAACAATCTTGATTATAATTTCTCCTGCTCTTATCAGTCCATACAATACCCCATAGCACTGGCACTTCTTCCTCTGAGCAAGAACAGACCATGGCGCTGCAAGTGTCACTCTCAGCCTCCTGAAATGCAGGAGGATTAGAATCCTTCCTATGAAGTCACCAGAATTTTGAGCACTTTTTACACAAAATACACACACAGACCACCTAAAGGCACTATCTTCACTCTGACAAAGCACCTGTTGTTGTCCTCTTAAATTCCTGAAGCTTTTTGTGATCTTCAATATATTGTATGGCACAGCAAGATGCTGATTTTTCCTTTACCAAATGTGAGATTTTCATAACAGAATGTAACCTGTTGGGTACAAAATACCTCTTCCAATGCACAAACAAATCAAGACTAAAAGGTGGTTGTCTCCATCTGAGTTGTTCATCTTTGATTCATTTTTTCCTGGAGTCAATGGTGTGAGCTTCGAATCATCAGATTTAAAATTAAAAGTAATTGTCCTTCGGAGTGCTCCCAGTAAGTAGGGTGACCAGCCAGGATGACTTTTACATTTGAGACCACCTACATCTCAAGATAAGTTTCATCAATAGGAAAAAGTG
This sequence comes from Vidua macroura, assembly GCF_024509145.1. Lineage (NCBI taxonomy): Eukaryota > Metazoa > Chordata > Aves > Passeriformes > Viduidae > Vidua > Vidua macroura. The sequence goes on from NC_071611.1 coordinate 2,982,534, forward strand.
GTAGATTCCGCCAGAAGCTTCTTCAGTGCTCCAAGGATTGGTGCCTAGGGGTAGGCAGCAGGAACAGTTTGATGTTTGATGCTAAAGCGGCCCCTCCAGTTATAAATTGACTGGTGTGACACCTCTGACAGCCTCAGCCAGCACTGGTCATGGCTGGATGCCTGATTTGGAGCCAAGTGTGGTGAATGGGCTCTCAGCTGACTATTTGTTGGATTGTGTGGTGAGCCCTGTGCCTCCATGTGACATTATCAGCCTGACAATGCAGCTGCAGCAATCTTGTCTCACCGTAGGTGGAAGTCACTGGCCACAGCAGCCCAGTAGGCAGCACTTGCCACTTTCCAGACAAAAGAAAGTTCTTTTCTTACCATGGTATTTGTCTTGGTAGGTGGGAAAACACTTGTAGCTGTGCACGGGGAAAGGAATAATAACCTTTTGTTATGAAGTTTTGTCATAACTGTGCCTGTATGTGCTCTGGGGTAAAAATTCTCCAAAAACATTATTTATTGTGCCTCCATGAACAAGCCTTCATTCACAACCCTCCCACACCCCGGCATTCACACATGACCAAGGTTCATAGCTGAAGATACTGACGCACAATTCATCAATGACTCTTTTCAGCAGTGAGCCTCTCTGATGATGGATTTTTTTACTCTGCTCTCCAGCTGACCCAGCACCTCAGCTATCCCAGTGTCTAGCCCAGAATCTCTTGGTTTTCTCATCTCCCTTCTGTTTAAACATATCTATTTCTTAAAGTTAAGGCTTATTGAAATTTCAGAAGGAAATAACTCCTGCCAAGAAATACAGTTTTGTCAAACCTAATTTTTGGCAAGAGAAGGTCAGCTCTATGTCCATGCATACACAAAACCTTGCCAGTGAGAAATTCAACAGAACAAAGCCATTTTGAGTGTTCATTCCAAAACAAGGTGAAATATTGTGTTACAGTACAACCTAAATAAATGGCCATTTTTTCCTTCTCAGTAGAAGTCCCCCACATTTTTATAAATCATCATTTTGGTTTGAAATGTCAACCTGAGATAATTTTCCTTTTGGGTTTTCTTGGAAACTTCTCAAGCAAGCGAATCTTTTTAAAGCCTACAATTCACTTTTTTCTTTCTTTTCTTTTTTTTTTTTTTTTTAATTTTTTTCACTTGCACTACTTCCAATTTTCAGATTCGGTCATTCGGTCTCAGGATTTTCCATACTATCCTTATACAGAGCTGCTCTTCACTACAGAGGATTTCCCTGTATCTCATAGTCAATGTAACTAATAACTACAAGGGGAATATTTTATTTTATACTCAGCTAAAAGTGGTAAGCTAAATGATTTCGTTCTGGTTATGAAGAAGGCTGAGAAGGAAAAAAAGCAGAAAATTTTGAGGCCTTAGATGGCCTCAAGGGATGGAGATTTATTACTGGCTCAAGGACTCTTGTTGCAAAGTGCAGGGCATCTATTTGAGTGGAAGGACCATTTTAAAGCCTGGCTTTTATTAGGTTGATCTTCAAAGTGTGCTGCACCATCACAGTAATTCCTCTGCCACTTTTCTGCCTCCCCTGCCTGCACTTCTGATTGTGCCCCACAGATCTGCTCATTTCAGCACTGCTGTACAAGCCTTGCCAGGCTGCAGAGCTCTGCCAGGCTTGCTGCCTCTGTCCTTTTCAACTCCACGCTGCTTTAAAAAACAACTCTCACCCTTTGTAACCAGCCTGAAAGACCTGAAAGGCTGTTGGTTTTAAAAGGGAGTTTAGAGAATAGTTTTTTTGGTCTTTCTTGATAAACCACCCCCAGGCTTAGGTAGAAAAACATCAGGGGTCCTCTGTTTTTTTGACCTTTCTCCCAAAATAATCAATATGTGCAGGTTGTCAAGTGTATTGAACAATGTGGCAGTAGAGAGGATGTTTCATATACTCAGCCCTCTTTTCCCAGCTGGAAAACCAAAACCAGGAGAGGCCCAAGGATCCCCTCAGAAGATTTCTGCAGGGCCCTGTGTTGCAGCAGTCTTCCACATCAAGGTATGTGAGGCTAATGCCCAAAATAACAGCTCTCAAGCCATGATGAGAATCGTACAGAAAGCACTTACCACTCTTAAGCCAAAATCAATAGCAAATTTTTTTTCCTTAGCTCAAAAGGACAAAACTATTTGTTTCGCCATCACACCAGCAGGCCATTCCCCGAGATGAGCTGCTTCCATCAAAGGCAGCAGCGCCTGCAGAAACAGAATTAACTTAAATTCACTAGCCTCTAATCATAGAAGGATTAGGTAATTCTATCTGTTCAAAGTGGATAAACAGTTTCAATTGCCTACCATGGTAAGTGGGTCTGTTTTAAATTTAGAAACCTTTCATAGCCTTTGGATGGTGTCTTTCTTGTGACCTTGAAAGCAGAAAAATCCCTTTTGATGCCCTGCCCAAGTTTTGATTCTGCCTCATGGAATGATACTGAGAAGTTGCTGGGAGGTTGGACATTTTTGCCAAGTGCTATGTCTCAATTAATGCAGAAACCTATCTGTAAAGTCAGTTGTTCTGCACTTTTGCATATTACTACCTCTGGGTAATGGTCTTCTCATGCACACTGATGCCATCCCTTGTTATTGACAGAGGGGTTATGGCTGAGTCTGAGTCTGCACAAATCTGCAGAGCAGTAAGTGGGATGGAGGTGGAAAGGAGAGAGTGGTGGAGATAAGGGGCATGAGGGGGCTGGGGGCACCATGGAAGATGTGGCTGGAAGCTGATTTTGATGAACAGAACTTAATGTGTTACAGTGCTGTAGCAAGGGAAATATGCAATTTAATAATGAGTAAAAAGAATATTACAGCATCATTTGCTTTTTCCTGAAATGGGTGCTGTTCCATTCCCTCACTGCTCTGATTTACAAGGGTGTCTCTACCTATGTTAATTATTCCTCTGTAAAACACCCTTCCTTCCTTCCTTCCTTCCTTCCTTCCTTCCTTCCTTCCTTCCTTCCTTCCTTCCTTCCTTCCTTCCTTCCTTCCTTCCTTCCTTCCTTCCTTCCTTCCTTCCTTCCTTCCTTCCTTCCTTCCTTCCTTCCTTCCTTCCTTCCTTCCTTCCTTCCTTCCTTCCTTCCTTCCTTCCTTCCTTCTTCCTTCCTTCCTTCCTTCCTTCCTTCCTTCCTTCCTTCCTTCCTTCCTTCCTTCCTTCCTTCCTTCCTTCCTTCCTTCCTTCCTTCCTTCCTTCCTTCCTTCCTTCCTTCCTTCCTTCCTTCCTTCCTTCCTTCCTTCCTTCCTTCCTTCCTTCCTTCCTTCCTTCCTTCCTTCCTTCCTTCCTTCCTTCCTTCCTTCCTTCCTTCCTTCCTTCCTTCCTTCCTTCCTTCCTTCCTTCCTTCCTTCCTTCCTTCCTTCCTTCCTTCCTTCCTTCCTTCCTTCCTTCCTTCCTTCCTTCCTTCCTTCCTTCCTTCCTTCCTTCCTTCCTTCCTTCCTTCCTTCCTTCCTTCCTTCCTTCCTTCCTTCCTTCCTTCCTCCTTCCTTCCTTCCTTCCTTCCTTCCTTCCTTCCTTCCTTCCTTCCTTCCTTCCTTCCTTCCTTCCTTCCTTCCTTCCTTCCTTCCTTCCTTCCTTCCTTCCTTCCTTCCTTCCTTCCTTCCTTCCTTCCTTCCTTCCTTCCTTCCTCCCTCCCTCCCTCCCTCCCTCCCTCCCTCCCTCCCTCCCTCCTCCCTCCCTCCCTCCCTCCCTCCCTCCCTCCCTCCCTCTGCTGCCTTCACCTGACACAGTTTTGTTTTCTTGTCTGCTCCCCAAATCCCCATATCCATTTTAACAGGAATCTCCCTCTGCACCGATCATGCCAACATATTACTTTTTTACATCCAATTATCACATCCCTCTCTTTATCATGTCTCCCCCCAAAATATTGTAAATTATCCTGAATATATTGCTGATATTACAGGTCCCAGTATTTTGGGTGTTGTGCAACTGTGTTTAAGAAATGGCCCTCGCCAAGGGCTTTACAATACAGAGAAATAAGAAAAATAAAGAATAAGAGGAACCGATGATATCACATTCCCGGTTGAGATAAGGAGCTAAGATACTTCCTGACTCAGGAAGCAGCTTATATCTCAGGAAGTGGGTGAGTGCTTGTTTAAGTTCTGTTAGAGTCTGTGGACCCTGAGAATGTATGTAAAAATGTTTTAACTGCTGCCTTGACCAACAGCACTGTAAATTACCTCAGGTAACAGAAGGGGAATGTGGCTGAGTTGGGAAATCAGTCCATGTTTCTAGTGACCCTTGTCAAGTTTATCTAAGATAAACTTTTGGTTTAGCTTTTCTTTCTTCCTTTCATTTTAACAAACTCAGTAAACTACTATCTATAGGATCTATAGGTGTTAAGACACCTTTGAACATTTCTCTGGATATGACCCTATTATAACTACTTTTTTCCTTTCTTTAAATACAGTATTTTGAGATTTAAAAGGGAGCAAAAGTGCAGTCAAGAATAACATCTGCAATCACAAAAACTGCACAGATTTCCATAGTAAAAAAATTTATGACTCAGACAATGGGTTTCAATTTTAAAATATAAATTATAATCCCACAGGGGATCATTTTTACAGTGCAAAAATACTCTTTGACACTGCAGTGGGTTTTTATTAAAGAGTTTATAAAAGGTAATCTTAAATAAATACAGCTGGTGCAAGCTACAAGCAGGACTCGATTGTAGATGACAAAATTATTCAGATAGATGGATAGTCCCAAAGCTCCCTTCTTGACAGAGTTTGTAATCTTGATAATAGGGGAATTACACACAGGAGTACCAAAAAGAAACTGTGACTGGGGCAAAGGAAAAAGATGTGGGACACAGTCTGAAATTTTCAAGGGTAAGTAAAACAATCAGATGACACCGGATTCAGTGGTGCAATTGACACCTAACCCTGTTTCTTTTTTTTTTTTTTTTTTTTCCCCAGAGCTGTTTTGGATTCCCTCATCCCTGGAGGTGTCCAAGGCCAGGTTGGACAGGGCTTGGAGCAACCTGGGCTAGTGGAAGGTATCCCTGCCCGTGTCAGGGGGTGGGACTGGATGACATTTGAAGTCCCTTCCAACCCAAACCATCCTGGGATTCTGTGATTCTGTGACACACGTGAGGGATGGAATGCCATCCAGAGGGACCTGCAAAAACTTGAGAGGTGGGGCCATGGAAATATCAGGGTGTTCAGCAAAGCCAGGTGCTGGTGCTGCACCTGGGCCAGGGCAGCCCCTGAGATCCCTCGAGGCTGGGGATGAACAGAGTGGGAGCAGCCCTGGGGGACTTGAGGGTGCTGGTGGGTGAGAAGCTGGATGTCACCTGGAAATGGAAAATTGGGGACAAACTTTTTAGCAAACTTGCGATAGAACAAGTGATAATGGCCTATACTGAAAGGGGGCAGATTTAGACAAGATACAAGGAAAAAAATTGTATATGCTGAGGGTGGTGAGAGCTTGCCAGAGAACTGGTGACTGCCCTAACCCTGAAAATATTCAAGGCCAGATTGGATGAAGTTTGAAGCAACCTGGTCTAGTGAAAGGTGTCACTGTTCATGGCAGGGTGGCTGGGACTGGATGATCTGTAAAGCCCCTTCCAATCCAAACCACACTCTGCTATTGTGATCATTGCATGTCAGGATTTGCTACAAGCTGATGCTAAAAGAGCTTGTGTTTTGCAGCTATGGCTCAGACATCTACTTGAGGGCGGTGCAGTACATTTGTAACCTTATTGTTGTTGTTGTCAGTGGTTATTGATGTTTTGATGCTTGTTTTCTGCAGAAAAAAACTTGTAATTTTTTTCCCAACAATATATACTGGACCCCAGAAACCTTGACATTTGAACATGTTTTCAAGACATTATTTTCTGTTTTCTTACACTCTTATTTTCAACTATTTACTATTTCACACTGGAGCTTGGCCAGAGGTTGTCCTGACACAGGTTTCACCATAAAGAGAGAAAAAGGGAATGAGGAAGATATATATGAACAAAATATGCTGCTTTTCCAAGAGAATGGAAACAGGACAAAAGTCTGTTATAGCTTGCTTTTTTTTTTTTTTTTTTTTTTTTTTTTTTTTTTTTTTTTGGCTTTGTAATTTTTCTTAAAAATTCAAACTTTCTACAAAAGCAGTACAAAAGACTAAATCTTGTGGATGTCCCTGTCTAAATTAGCTCTGTGCCTCAAAGTTTTGTCTGCTCTGGGATGAATTTGTGGCAAAACCAGTTCTTTTCCAGTCACCCGTTCACACTTATTGGCTCAATTATTATTCCCTCTTGCAAGTGGAAAATTCATGAGTGTCTTTTCCAACAACATTTCATTGTTGTTTCAATAGAAATCTTTTTTCTTTTCTTTTGTAGTCATCAAATGTACCAACTATTCTAGAAAATAACAGAGAATATTACAAAGAGTGAAATAAACTGCTGGATTCATTGCTTAGGTTCTCACACCTTGTTCTGAAGCTCATGGTCACTGGTGAAGAGAAACAATGCCTTGGGAAAAGCTGTGTGTCAAGATAAAAGTGCCCATTTAAAGTTTGAATTCCAGGCACTAAATTGCTAAAGTGAGTTTCTTAGGAACCACATAAAGACTTCTGCATACAGAAAGTACTTAGCAAATGAGAGAACAGCAAGAGTCAGAATATAAAGTGTTTGTCATCTAGTCCAAAAGCAGAAAGAAGGCAAAATTCACTTTTTTTTTTTTCTTGAAGTGTACTTTGCCAGTTGTGTTAAAGCTTTGCCTTTCTCTAGTTCTGGTAGTGGCGAAATCTGAAAGCATTTTCCTGACAGCAATGCCAGCAAACCACTAGTCTACAGAGATAAAATCATGCCTGGGACACAGCTCATGCATCTCTATCCTGTGCTAGGTAAGGTTTTTTCCCCTTCCTGCCCCTATAAATGCTGTGGATACCCCATCAAGGAAGACCACTCATCATGTGGTCCACTCATCGTTCTCCCCAGACTTCAGTGATTTGAAGAATAAACTTTCACTGTTTTTTTTTCCAAGTTCCTTTGCCAAAGAGGTGAAAGTCAGACAGAGAGCCCAGGAGACACTTCTCCATTACCTTGCATGACTCTCTACCAGATGCATGCATCCTCACCTGAAATACATCCTCACATTCGAAAGAGGAGGTGAAAAATACTTTTTTACCTTGCTTTCTTTGCCCCCTGATTCTCTGAGAGATAGGGCTAAGTGGAGTCCATGTTCTACAGAAATAATTCCCCCACTGAGCACCCACACCAACCCACGAGTGTAGCACGTCCTCCCACCCCAGTGAGACAACTGTGATGCCCTTTCACAAAGGGCCAGTGTTCACACTCTACAGATGAATTATTTATTATCTTGCTCCTCTCCCCCACCCTGTGCTGCTGCACTGTATTTCACACCAAGCTCGGCACAAACCCTATGACAGTGTCTGAGTGTATCAAGGCTCAGAGAGGAGCGCTGAATTTCCTGATACTAAAGGGCCCATTTTGTGTTATTTATGACCTCACTAGTGTCGAAGCAGAGACCTATAAATCGTAGGCATAGGCACACTAATTCCAGCAACAGCAAGTTTTAGTCACATGTAATTAAAACATCCCAAAGTCTTTCAGCTGCAATGTATTTCCAAATGACACCACTGGGACGGGGGGAAATGGGAAATGAAGGAATCAGCAGTATTTCAAAGCCATGGCCATTGTTAGCTTTTGGGGCTCTGTGCAGCGCTGGCAGTGCTGTCAGATCTGCAGGTTTCCTGATGCTGTTTTCTATCACATATTTCAAGGATGATGTAGTTGATTCCCAGAAACAGTAGGGATTGCTGGGGTGCCATCAGAAACTTCAGGAGGAGCCTGATGTCCACACTGAAAAGTAATACCAACTAATTCTGTGATGGTATCTCTGCCTGAATTAGATACACTAGAGAGAAGAAGATACTTTAAAGTGAGCTAAAACTTGAGCTTGAGACTTATATGAGGTTTAAGAAAATCTGTGGTCTTCTGGTTTTATTGTGACTTCTTGTCAAAGCTTAGGATTAGCTTTTAATTGTTCAGGCCAACAGGGGAAGGGTGATGCAACCTGAAGACAGCAGAATTTCAAATGTATGCAAGGGATTTGTTATACCTATTTGTTATACCTATTTACCTATTTTGTTTATTAACAAAGGGATCTGTTAATCCTATTTTATAGGATTAACCTATGAAATTCAAGCTGCCATTGTTGCCAAGAAGTTGGAAAAACACACCGAAAAGTACAACAGGGCTCTTCAGTAATCCATAGCTCATGGCCATCAGAAGAACAAACTGAAGTCAAGTGTGACAGCAATGTGCATTGTGCATCCAATGGTATTTTCCCTCCTCACCAGACAGCAGAGGTTTGAGCTTCAGAAGTGTGGTGGGAATATTTGCAGCTGGATTGAAGGGCATGCTCTCAATTTGGACACAATCTCCATGAATTCAAAGCGAGGGTACAGGCCTAGCCAGGTTGATCTGGGTGATCTGGGATGTTTTCTCTCTTAGACAGGATGTTAAACTACCATTTTGAGGGGCAAAAGCCAGCCCACAGCTACCTGTGACTGGAAAGCATCCTCTGTGGGCAGACAACTCCATCCCAGTTTTCAAAAGCCAAGGGCTGGCTCACTGGAGCTTAGACTGATCTGGTGTGACAACTCCTACTCTCTTTTCCAGCCTGGATCCTCAGGCAAGGGATGGTTGCTGGCTGAAGATCACAGGAGTGAGTGACCAGCCAAGCTGTGCTGCTCCCGGCACAACTTTGGAGCAAACCCTGGACTGGAGCAGTGCTGGCTTGTTTGCAGCTGGGAACTCATGCTGGGAGAGGCAAACAGGACCATGGATGCAGCCCTGTGCAGACCCTACCCTTGCCAATCCATCAGTCAGGTTGTTTTTTGAGGGATATGTTGCTGTGTTTGCATCAAATTTTCTGCTATTGCCTAATTTTAGCAAGTGTAGCAGAGGGAATAAGTTAAGAAAATATTAGTAATGACAAGGAAGATGAAAGGAAAATATTATTTTTGTGGCCAAAGTCCCAGGCCTGCAAATTTCTATCCTGGCTTCTTTCCTACTTTCCATTCTTTTGTTATTATTGTGTTCTTTTTCTCAACCATTCCCCGTATTTCTTATCAGCAAATAATGAGCAGTGGCTGACACATACTGTTGGAAATTATCTCTTGAAGGAAGTTGAAGTAAATGCAGAGCTAATCGTTGTGTATTTAGACTGAATTTGTCCTCTGAATCGAATTCCAGTGGTGGAAAGGCAAAATGTTTCTGTGGCAGGTGCTATCTTGCTCTGTACAGGTTATCCCAAAGCACACTCCCACTGGGTCAGATCCATGGTCCATCCAGGACTTTGGAGGCCAAACAGGACCTTCTGTGGCCCCTGGGAAAAATGGAGCCAAGCTGCTCTGTTGAAGAGAGCATCCCATGGCATAAGCTGGGGGGCAAGGAGTGTACAAATGGAATAGTGCATTGGGTCAAGTTAGAGGGACATAAAATGCAGAATGGCAGGAAAAGAGAAAGTGAAGAGAGCACTTTGGGTATTCTTGCAGTTTTGAGAAGAAGTTGGGCCTTTTGGTCAAAATTTAGATACCTGAAGTGAAAGGAGGTCTTATTACTGTTATTTAAAATAATGAGAAGAGGCCATGTTTGAGTTGGGATAAGAGTCAACAGAGGTGAAAAGGGCTTTTCTATTCTAATGTTTTTATATCTTTATGATTCATAACCCTACACAGGCTTCTCTGCCTCTCAAACTTCTTGGAAAAATTTGTTTTTTGTCTGTGAGGTGACACTGAGTTGTCTTTGGGAGAAAATGGGGAGAATGAGGGCAGAGATGATGGAGAATAAGATGTTCTACATTCTTGAACTCAATGGTTTTGGCTGGGCTGCAAGTAAGTGATGCTGATGGGTATAATGCATTTTCCTAAATTCCTACAGAACTGAGGTTTTCCTGAGTAGCAGTGCCATCCCTGTTGCTGGGCAGAAAATGACATCAGCATATTTCAGCTATGCTACTTTTTCATCAGACACAATGCGCTCATCTCACAGCTACCCGCATTTAGGGACTTCTGCCTTTTTCTGTTTATGATGCCTCTGTGTTTGCTGTCTGCCACAAATTCATCTGAAAATTTTGTGATCATCAAGTCTTAGGTCATTAATATTGGGAGACAGATCAGGGCTCCTTTTAGACTTCAGTTTCCTTTGCTTCTCCCATGTATTCAAGTGTCTGTTTACAGAAACATGGCCAAGGTCCTCTCATCAGTCAGTGCTTTGTGCTTTGGTGTTGATACTGAAGCATCACAGTCACAGTTCTCGCTCTGAGATCCATTGAAATACTGTGCCAGCTTACAAAAAAACTGGTTAGAGCAGCCGGGAATCCAACAAGTAGGATTTCTGTGGCCTCAGCTTAGCCATGTAAAATGTAGATGATTTGATGTTTGCTCAGTGGCTTGACTCCTTTTATAGGTGATAGAGAAGCATCATCTGGTTAATTGTATTCATTTTGGACAACTATCCCACATGCTCTGTGTGCTTCTCTGGGCAGTCACAAACTGCCATCACAGGATGATTTCTGTTGGGAGGGATCCTAAAGTGCATCTCATTCCACCCCCTGCCACAGGCAGGGACGCCTTCCACTATCCCAGAGTGCTCCAAACCTTGTCCAACCTGGCCTTGGACACTCTCAGGGACACCACACTTTCTCTGTGCCAGGGCCTGCCCACCCTCCCAGGCAGCAATTCCCAACATCCCATCTGTCCCTGCCCTCTGGCAGTGGAAGCCATTCCCTGTGTCCTGTCCCTCCATGTCTTGTCCCCAGGCCATCATAAAAAAATTATGGATTTGGGATTTATTTGTATTTTCTTCTCAAATACACTAGGCAATCTGATCAGATAGAGCCAATTTCAAATTTTGTTGCTTTTATATCCCGGAATATTTTTGGCAGCAGCTGAACTTTTAAGATCCTTTAAATATCATTTTCATTGCTATGTCATTGAATTTTCTCAGTGGGAGAAATGAGAAACTTGCTTGTTTTTTGACTACCAATTTCACTGGAAGGCAAGAATTCTGTTTCGTAAGAAATACCAATTTTCAGATATTTTTGGCAACATTACATCAGAATGAATTGGATGGATTTCCAAATTTGTCATAATAGTAATGGGTGTAAAAAAGAGCCCTGAGAAGCTAAAAGATCCTTAGCCTATAAATTTAGGCACTTATGCTCACATCAATGTGCTAATTCAATTAGACTTTGATTAAAGTTATTGAGAGAAACTCTGGTGCAGAAGCCTTCATTCAGCAGATTCATTTTACAGACACACACACAAAAAGAACATCAAAAAACCCAAAACAATTAACCATACTGAAAATACAAGACACGAAACCCAATAGTGAAAAAAAAGTCACTAATTCTGCTTTGTGACTTCAGCTAGTTTTAGGGTAACTTTTGAGGGTCTGGAAGTGAATTTTTTGTTGTTATGCAAAAATGAGTTCGGAGCCTGATTCCCAGTATATTTTTTTTTACCCACAAATTTTACCAAAAAAACAAGATGTGTAGCTGGAGGGAAGTGCCAAATAGGCATAATTCAAATTTTGAGGCTGAACCTATCTTTATTTTAGACCTACAGTCTTGTACATAGCTGCCTGTCATTTGGATGCAGAATTACTATTAAGCATTAAGTATTAGCAAATCTTTGTTCACACACCTAGAGCCAACTGCTGATTATAAGATTTTTCTTTGTTTTTCTTTGCTGAGACCACATGTGCCCCACTCCAGGAAGCATCACCCTGGGGATGTGCTGATGGGGGCACCTCGGTGCTCCCTTTCTCAGTGTCCTTGCTGTATGGCCTGCAAATCAGGGTGGCAGATGTCTGCTGCTGAGTGCTCGGCTATTTTTTTTTTTTTTTCCCACTCCTTGTGCTTCATCACTTGGTATTTTTAGTTGCTAAATGTTGCAGAGACAGCTTTTTCAATTAGAAAAGTGACAAACTCTGCAAAATGAATTCCAGCACTTGGAGAACATCAGTAATCAGTCTCCAGTACTTGCTCACTGACTTTGCTGGATGGACTTGTTTTTTTTTTTAACTTGAACTGAATGCTTTGATCTATTTGTCTCCAAAATAAATAAACAAAATAAAACACCAACCAAGAACATTCTCATTTAGTGATGCTTAGGAGAAGGCACATGTCCAAATCCCACTCCTATGCTTCAGTTGGGGTGTGGTGGTAGGAGAGTTAAGAGACTTTGCTGCAGATACAGAAATTTGGCTGCTTTTATAAACTGTTGTGTGGTTAGGGAGTCAAAGATGATACACATCTACCACGTTTACAAAATCCCGTGTGTCTTATGCACACTTACCCAACATCTAGGAATCAGACAGATCATCAGTTTTGGTCCTTCTCTAACATTATACAAATTGTCCAGTATTTGCCTTAATTTAAGAAATCAGAACTAGCAGTGCCTATAGAATAGAACTGATAAAAGAAACCTGTGATGCAAATAAATGTCCTCATTTCCAGGTACTGTTTAAAAACTAATGAGAGGATTTTGAGAGTTTAGGCTATTTGCATTTCTTCTCAATATGTATTTAAATTTTACTTTGATTTTCTCTTTAGAAAATGCAAGAACTTATACAATATCAGGCAAATCAAGGCACTGGCAACATAGAATTATAATACTTGGGAATTATTTTCTATTTTTGTGGTGGTGGGTTTAAGAGTATCCAGTCACTTAGAAAAAGCTTAAGAGATTGGAGGAGTCACCTGTTAATAATCAATCTATTTCACTCTATAAGTCACCTGATTAGACAAATTTGGGTCAGGAATTAATAAAAGGTCAAATTTGTAATCACAAAGGCAGGAACACCTTATATGAAGTTGCAGTGTCTTCTTCATCCCTAAACATATTTAGATTTAGGAAAAATATTATAACTCAAACAGAGGTTGCAGTGCTCTATTATTACAAATGGAGTCAAAGTGACTATAATGCTCCCCTCTAGGCCCAAGCTCTACATTTATTACTTTTTACTGGTTATGAGCTTGGTATTGTGTAGCTGTAGCATCAGAGAGGGCTGTGGGAACCTAGTCCTAGAGGAGGCACCAGCTGAGAACCAAGCATCACAGGACAACGTTTACTTAGGAACCCAAAACAATTGACACCATCAAAAACCTGAGCTAACTCTTCCTAAAGTGCAAATGAGTTTGGGTCATCTCTTAACAGACTGAAGACAGGAGAATCTTTTGGGTGTCCTACTCAAGACCAGGATGTTTTAGCACCTTTGCCCTGAGTACACCAAATCCAGCTTTGCTATGGGGTTTGCTTGCCTCAGCGTGTTGGCTTTAAGACATACTCTGAGAGAGTACAAGAAAGTGGAGTCAGGACACCAGGGCTCTGTCCTGATGGTTTGTTTGTTGACACTTGCTGAGCTGCCTCTGAAAGCTGTAAACTCCCCTGCTGCAGAAAGCCTAATATTTCAGGGCTAGGTGATCCAAGAAAAATTGGGATTGGGATTCAGTGACAGGCAAGGGGGAAAATAAAACAACACACTCAACTCAGCCCAGCTCAATTCAACTTAACAGCTCAATTTAACTCAGCCCAAACAGTTTCACAACACCCCTCTGAAACAAAAAATCACTGAGCTCCATACTTCTCCACAAAGTAGGAGACACTGATGATCAATTGCAGCTGGAGGCCAGTGCATCTTTAACTACCCAAAACTGCTTTAGGAAAGTCAAGGGGTGACCTGGGGGATCACTCACACTTCTGATGACTTGTCAGGAGTTGTGAAGTTCCTCAGGCCAGTTTCCAGCACTGCCAGATTTTCTGAATAATGCCTGGTGCCACACAAGATCAGTGATAGGAGGGAGAAAGGTGTGTCAGTGGGGAACATGCAAACCCAGACGAGCTTGACCTTGAAGGACTAAATAATAAGGAATAAACCCATGAAGCCAGCAGGATCTTTGTACTTATCACTTAGACAAAACGCTCTGGGAAGGCAAACTTTGTAAATTTTAAGTTTTGCCTTCAAAAAATTGAATGCTTGGGTCCACTGCCTCTCCATCATGCCTTCATCAGTGGTTCTGTGATGGGATGGATCATCTGAGTTAGCTGCAGGAGCCCAAGGAAACTGCTCTCCCTCTGAAATCAAAGGGAGTTGGACTGCCCTTAGGACAGAGAATAGAAGAGAATGAGTGTTAATGAGTTCTAAAAGGACTCATTATTAAGATAAATGCACCTTGACACATCCTATGAGTGTCTCAGTTTCTTTCCCAGACAAAGAAAAACAGTTTGAGCTGCCAAAGCCTTGACTTTATCCAAGCAGACAGGAGGGGGATCAAACCTCAGTGGTCTCATTGCACAGCAGCTTTGCTGAGGCACTGTTGTGCTACTGGCCTTCTGTGGAGGGTTTCTGTTTTGAAATACTGCTGAAATGGATGAATGTAATGATTGGGTAAAATTCTGCTGATTAGACAATTCCTGTGTATAACCCTGTGATAATACCTGCACATCTGCTGGCATCTCCTTGGCAGGAGCCTGTCACAGAATCAGTGTCTGCTCTGCTGTGTCACTGTCACTGGTCCTGCCAATCAGCAACTCAGGAGCTCCAGAATGAGAAAAAAAAGCCCAAATCTCCCGTCTACACTTTGGGGTAACACTTAATGCAGCTTTACAAGATTCTGGGATTTTTTGAATAAACAGGTTATTTTTTTCTCAGTAATAAAGATACCCAACTCTCTACCATTACAGATGAATTAATGACAATGCCTGGAGTAGGTGCAGGGAAATTATTTAAAGTAATGATGACAAATCTCAGTTTTGAAATAATTTTTTGTTTAGTGAGGGACCTCCAGATTTTCTTCACCTGACTCCCCAGAGAAGTCTGTCTGTCTGTTTTTCATGGCTCTGCAATTCAAGTATGCCTGCCTGGTTGGAAGATCACCTCTTCTCACAACCTGATATAACATCACAGGAGCTCTGGTAAAGAAAGCATTAGTTGTCCAGGGGGCTTAAATTGTGCCAAAGTTTGAGCAATATTCAAAACTTGGCATATGCCAAGTGATGCCAAGCAGGGAGACTTCTATTTCACCTTTCAGAAGAGCAGCCTGATTTGCAGCAGAAAGGACACAAGTATACTCTGAAAATCAGGCGCCATTTGAGCATTTTGTTGAGAAGGCAAGATAAGAAAACAGTGACTATCATTTAAAGTCTTGGACTCTGAAAGTGGGGATTATGGAGCTGTCAGGAAGCAGTAAGAGCTTCCCCTTTAGCCCTCTGAGTACTGCTTTTAATTAAAGTTCAGATTTTTACATTGTAGATACACCAGTGTTATGGGCTTACTAAGAGAAATAAACTCAATGGTTAGGTGAATATCAATATAAAGTGATCCTTAATGAACTCGAAGTTATTCTAAATATATGCTAGATTTAGTTGTTACATACTGGTAAATGTAAATAAAACCCCTCTGAGATACAAAGAGTCCTAAGCTGAATCTGAATGAACTCAAGTTTTATTTTGACACCATGGGACAGCCTTTAACAACATTACCAAGAGAAGGACCTGACCTATAAAACTGGAAATAAAGATGGAAATGTGGTCAGTTGTCATTTGGAACAAAGCATTTTTCAGCAGTTAAAGGGCAACCCATGTGAGGGAAACTTGTCTGTTAAGCTGAAAAAGTACTTAGAAGAGGACACATCTGTCCCAGTATTGTCTTCTGAAAACAGCCAGATGACTAATGTAGATTAGCCATCTAATTTTTATAGACATGTAAAGATAGGTGAGTATGCCAAAATAAATCATTGCAGTTCTGACCTGCAGAGTCTGTCTCTATATATGATTCAACTGGCAGATGGAAAACTGCATTTGATGAACATCTCTGTATTGCCAGCAAGTTGTTTAGGAGCAGAATTGCTTAATTTTAGATGCCCTCTTCTGATCAGAAGGCTATGGGCATGGATATATAGGGAGAATTAAAAGAATCTTATTTACATGTATACAATGGAAGAGGCAATTAGGAGGAGTTAGGAAAAGCCAAACTTCAAGAGATGTTAACGCTGAAAGAGAACAACAATTACTTGGCATGATACCCAGAGTAAAGCTAGCAGCAAGATAATTCAATCAAGACAGAGAAAAAGTGAAATTTGGACAGACTTTACAGGAAAGACTTTCTCAGAGAAAGACTTATGGGGATATGGAATAATTTGAAATCCCTGAAAAAAAAAAAAAAAAGATTTTAAGCCAGGCAAAACAGAACTTCAACAAATATTCTTATGATAACTCTCACAAGAGCAAGAAAATTGCCTGGACAGTCTAACTGGTTTCTTCTCTATTTCAATTCTGTAAGTTTGATTTCTGTTTCCTGATGTATAATGCCTTCAACAGGGTAAATCCCTTTAACAGTATCTATGATATTGTGGTTAATTTACCTTTGGCAAGGCTGTTATTACTTTTCTACCATAAATGTCCCGACACCCACAGATCAGCTGTGGCCACAAACACACCTGCCTTGGCTGTCACTGCAAGAACAGCTAATCTAGGCTCAGCATTACCTCCAGGTCTTGCTCTGGCTGAGGCTCAGATTATAGTGGTACCCTGAATTTATTCGTGTGGACTTTGCAGGAGATAAAATTTTTGCCTGTTCAAATATTTTTTAGCGCCTGGTCACGAGGAACAAAAGGTGTTGATGAGTTGTCTACTTGCTGAGTGCTTGGCCCCTGAGGAGCCATTCCTATGTCTGTTGTGCTAGGAGGCTTTTGGGTGCTTGAAAGCAGCTGTGATAGCAGAGTCTCTGTTGGAAAATTGGGAAAGATATTTCCAAGGAATGAGAAAATTAAGCCAGAGAGATATTCAGGTGAAATGTAATTCTTAACAAGATTTTTGTTGTAGCAGTTGCATTTAAATGGTTGTATTCCCCAATTAACATTACATGGAAGTAGAAATATGGATTTCTGAGGTATACTCTAATCAATTTATGAATCTGTGTCCATTTCAAGAAATTATTTCATCCAAAAAAGACACAGTTTTTGAAAACATTCATACTGAAATGCTGTTACATATGAAATACTTCAACACAGGAAATGCCAAAGCAATCCCTGTCGGTATTTTTTTAAGAAGTATTTTGACTTTGGTTTCAAAATATTTTTTTTTTAATTTAAAAATTGACTGCAGTGAACAGGAAGAAAAATATTAAATAAATAAAAAAACCCAAATCCCTAAATAGTTCCAGGACACAAGAAGAGGTTTATTTTTGGAGTGAACAAATTCCTTCAAGTTGACCCCAAATTAAGTTCATTATTATTCTTCCTTTTGCCTAGCTGGAAATCCTGAATATACTTTCTAGTAGACCCACCCAGGATTTTCTCTTGGATTTCTTTTAGGCCACTGAACAGAAAAAAATATTAAAAAAAAAATTGTTTCTGCTATGAAATGTATTTCAGGGAGCAGACTTGCCCTGGTTGGAGATGACACTGCATCTTTCTTATCTCTATGACTAACTTCCAGACACCCAAATTGCCTCCTAACATATGGAAGATGTATGGGCAGGATTTTTTGTACAAGCCAGACTGCAGCAGATGGGTGAAATATACAGCACTCTGTCTTTGATTTAGCAAAAATAATCTGCTTTGCATTCGTGGAGACTGCAGGGTTTTCCCATGAAGTTTCTATGCAGGCTGACTTCTCTAAGGGCTCTGCTAAAATTTCAAATAATTTGTAACTTGATTATGCTAATTTTCTCTCCAGTCAGGGAGAGAAATATAGCATATTTGATGCCCATTTCCTCTCCCTCAACCAGCTTTAAGACATTTTGTGCTTTCTCAGAAGAGAATTAGAGTCTTGAAGCCAGAGAAATACTTCAGGTCCTCAGGTTTCTGGAGGAACAACCACAAAGGGAGTCTGGAGAACACCCCAGGCTGGTTCACAGAGGACTCACCCACACTGAGCAGGAGGTGTCAATGCTGGACCTTCTGCACATGGACAATTAGCTGCTAGCCCTAAGGATGACTCCCAATGAGCTCCAGCTCTCAAGATGATAACTTAGTTCAATTTCTTACCCAACAATGACCTGGCCCATGCAGGGTTGTGCGTGGCCTCTGATGTGATGGTCACAGAAACATTTGGGTGGCAGCCACACTGTAGTAACAACTCTAACAACTCAGGACACGACCCTGACTTTCACTACTCATAGGCATGAGAGGCACTGAGAGGCCCATAAGCCACATCTCTCTGAAGAGGCAGATAGTTCTGACTCCCAAAATTCAGTTACAAATATCTGTAAGATGTGTATAAGCCAAGGGCATTGAAACTCTTTCAAGCTCAAATTACGTGTGGTCACTCCAAATTCTAATTTCATGGCACAATTTTTCCTCTCTGTTGTCACACCTGAGTGGTGAGACAAACTGCTTTTTGAGATGGGTAGGAAAAAATAGGAAAAAAAGTAAAAATAACAGAAGATGGCACTCAAATCTATCCACCTGTGCTGGGAAGTGGAATCCATTCAAGGACCGTATGCTGAAGGGATGCTTTCCTCATGCCTCAAATAAGGAGATTAAGGACGTAAGGAGAAGAACAAGGCTGACCCTGTCCCTGTTCACTCCTGATGCTAGTGCTGCAGAGCCAAACCATTTCATTAAATGAGCCTTCTCCACTGTGGTGCCCTTTGTGTTTTAGAGGTCTGCTCCCTGCAACACCAGTAAACTCTTATTTTTCAGGCTCTGGAGCAGCCCCACAGGTACCCCTGCAGAGCAAGGACAGGCAGCCTCAGCGCTGCATTTCAGGAGTCAGAGTAATCTGTTGCTAAACACAGATTGTTGGGGTTTTTTTTGTTTGTTTTGTTTTGTTTTTTTCTTATTTTGTTTTTTTTTTTTTTTTTTTGTTTAATTTTCCATGCTAGGCTATGCAGGAGGAGCAGGCAGATGGACTGCAGCCCTGCTCTGTACACCAGGTGGCCTCAGTGGTATGTGCTTCAGCCCTGATCATCTCAAGGTGCAACCACCACTCCTGACGATGCCCTTTTTGTTTGCAGTGATCTGAGCACGCTTTGCAGTGCAGTGAAACAGAGCCAAGAATCGTGCAACAGGAGAAAATGTAGGAGATAAAACACGTGCATGGATGGGATTGATATCAGAAGGCATCTGTTAAACACACATAATGTTTGTATGAAACAGCCCTGCAGACAATGAGTGTTGTAGCTACCTGGAGGGACAGAGAGCTGTTATCCTCTTCTCTCAGAATAAAGTCCTTAAAAAATAAAGCCTCAACCACAGGCAAGCATTTTGCTTCTTGCCACATAGTGAGTTATTCATTAAAGAGGAGATGGAGGAACCAACAGGTGACTGATAAACCTGCTGCATGGGAAACTGCAAGAAGGTCTCAGTGAGAGGCTGATTGTTCCCATGGAGGGAAGCTACTGGTGGAATCTCTCATCTCACTGAACTGATTTAATATGTACACAATGCAGGAATACACTGATTAAATCTGCTGGCCACATGAAGTTAGAGGATGCTATTAGTGCGATGGAAAATTGTGAGTCACAGAAACTTGGCAAGGCTCAGTCATACAAAATGTAGGTTGTCCACCTGTGGTGGCAGTCATCTGACTAAAAGCAAATTTCTTTGGAGGAGTTACTCACCATGAATTCTCTTTACTGTTAGCAGTGACAAAAGCAGTTTAAACATACTATCTGTGTCTTTTTAGAACAGATACCTAAGGTACATTTAAAGGACTTTGCACTAAGTGTAGCTATCACTCACTCCTGATGGAAAAGGCTCCATAAGGAGTCTGGGTCAGCTACAGATGCATGAACCATGCTCATCTAGATGCTGCAAGATTAATCACGTTTGGCTTTAGAGGAGAATAATAAATTTCTGCAAGATGGTCCTATCCACAGGGAGGGCTAGAGGAAAGGCGGCTTGATCTCCTCAAGCATGGAGACCTCTGATTTTCAAATTGGAAAACAAGGAAACAAATTCAAAAAATTGAAAGTAAACTATGATCCTGGAGTGTTCAGTGAATGTATCTCCTGTCCTGAAAGTCCTGCTATGAGACAGAAATGAATAAATGAATTTCCACCAGGACCAAGTGCAAAGGGTGTCTGTGGTGATGATCAGGCAGTGACCATCACTTCAGAAAGGACTGAGGTAGTCTGGCCAGTGGCAAGGCAAGGCAAGGCAAGGCAAAGCAAAGCAAAGCAAGGCAAGGCTATGGGGTTTTCCAGGTGCTGTCCAAAATTTCTTTCAGCAGATTAGCCTTTAGCTTGTGAACCACCTCTATCTTTCCTCAGGATTATCAAAGATAGATAAATGCTTTCAGTACTTTTTTTTTGAGCTGTTCCCCACATACCATGCTGCCTGCATCTCTCCTCAGCATGGCTTCTCTCCCTGCCATGCCTACAGTGACCTGGTCAAACAATATTCCAGGCCCTAAGCTTTCCCATTCCCTGTAGGTTTTACCAATGATTGCTCAAAGAACTTCTCAGACTGCATGGGGATTAACTGGGCCCAACCTGGGCCAGGGGTCAGCGCCACTTCCTATAGCTTGACTTTTCTCCTCCTTTCTTCCCTTCCCTCTTTAGCCTTTCAAAAATAGGAGAGGAACTGGAACATTGAGAAATCAGAGGAGCCATCAGGATTGCAACTGCTTGCCAGAATGGAGGGATACATGACTGGAGAGACAGAAAAATAACAGAGAGATCTGAGAGAGGGAGGGAATGAGGAATTAAAATGATCAACACCTAGAATTAAACCATCAGTCAACAGAGATTAATTGCGATGGGAAGCAAGGCAAGGCTATGCCACACCTGATGTATTCTATTTCAGCAGTGGGAAAATTCTCCTTTCAGGAACTAGTTAGTGGCCAAAAAACTCAGGTTGCTCAGAGAAACTGTGGCTGTCCTGTCCCTGGAAGTGTTTAAGACTGGATTGGATGAGGCTTGGAGCAGCCTGGAATAGTGGAAGGTGTCCCTTCTGAAGGCAGAGTGTTTGGAGTGGGATGGACTTCATTTACAATCCAGAGCATTCCATGCTTCTCTGATTCTGAGCTGGTTTAAACACGTGAAATATTTGAAACTCTGCGTCCCTTGATTTTGTAAAGGAAAACCACAATCCTTCCTTCTACTGGAACCCTTTGCATGTTTGCCAAAGGGTGACATGGCAGAGGACAGGTGGACAGCCTGCCTCAGGGCACCCCTCACTCATCCTCACCTGTCATGGAGGGCCACCAAAGAGCAAGTGGTTGGCTTCTAACAGGAGAAGGCTCAAGGAGGTTTTGGCAAAAGATGAAGTGATTGGAAGTGTTTTATAAGAAGGCAGTGGGCAGTAGGAAAGGAGGGATGTCTGGTTTGGAGGTGCCAGAGTTACTTGTGAGGCACATGGGTGAGTTTAAGTTCAGACATGTGGCTCAAGAGTTAGACCAGAGACCACAGCAAAGACCTGGTAAGGACATGGTGAGTCAGACACTGGGCAGTGGGGAGAAACGTTCTTCATTATTGTAAACTATTTTTTTCCTCCTACACTGCTTAATTGATCTCTGGAACCCACTACGGTAAAGTATTACTGGGCATGCAATTTTGCAGGAGGAAAATATAGTTGGGAATACTCTGAGTTATCTCACAGAGGATAGATGCATAATGGAAGCAGAATATAACATAAACTCTCATACTACAGGGTATACAATCATTACTGCTGACAGGTTTATATAGCAAAATTAGTCCATAATTGCTCAGAGGGAATTCTTGTGTCTTCCTCTGAGGAACTCTTGGAGGAAGAATCTGGATTAAAAGCATTGCTAATTGTATCCAGCGCAATTCTTCCTATATCTTAGCAAATCTTTTCCATTTCTGACTCATATGATACGGAAAAAAATTCATATCTCCTGCAGGTTACATAAATTTCAGTAAGAACAGAAGTTTAATTTCTGTGAATGGGATTCCTGGGAAAAGCAGTGAGATCCAAACAAAAGCAGTGCATGAGCTGTTTTGCAGGGCCATTGTACCTGCAGGCATGTAAGGAAGTGCATGGAAGTGCAGTTGTGCATAGTCAGTGAACATCTCCTATTAAATCAGTGTCTTAATTGCAGGGCCCGCTGAGCCTTTTTTACAGGGTCCCCTAAGACTCCTTCCACTGAGGTCCATTTGTCTTTGTAGCATATGTCCAGATGTACAGAAGACAGAATTGCTTTTTCCTTGGCTTTTTTTTTTTTTTTTTCTTTCTTTCTTTCAATTTTACTTGAAAATCTAGAATTAAAGACTATAAATCCCAGCATGCAAATTAATGTTTAGGGAACTGAGTTAGAGGCAAACACATCTCGAGGATCATAGGGCATCCAGTTTCCCTGGGGGTGTCCAGTGGGTGCTGTTAAGTGACCCCTGGGTGCTGGAGTTTTTGTGTGCCTGGGTTTTTAGGTGCCTCAGGTGGTACACATTGACAGCAAAGAGGAAGGGAAGCACAGCCTGGTTGGCTTGTGGGACTTCTATGGTTTAAGGAAAGAAAGCAGAATCTTGAGACCTCAGCTGGTGTCTTGGAAGGGAGATCCAGAATTCTGTGGCTGTGCCAGCTAATAGAGTGAAATGTCTGAAGAGGAAAAGCGTAATTATTCTTCAGGATGGTAGGAACATATGATGGAATTCCCCATCCTCTGATAAACATATCTACAAGCAAGTGATCAAATTGAAATACTTTTGGTTCATAAGCAGCTAATCTGCAAAGAAATCTCTCCCCTGTTCCTCCCATTGCTTTCACAACATTATTTTCATTTCTATCTAGATTTGTTTGCTTGTTAGTCTGTGGCCTCCCCCTAAGGATGTAACTGCAGATGGATGAATTATTTTATTTTATTAAATATTATTCTTGGCTTTTTGGAGATGTTTTTTGTTTTGCTTTAATGATTATTCCTTCTGGTGTTATTTCAGTTTTCAATTACAACTTGTGTGTGTATGTGTCTGGTACACTACCATTTTGTAAATGGATGTATGCACTTATTGTTAATTGATTCCCCAAATAAACCCAAATGCTTGCATTGAAATAATGGATTATATTTCTTGCATGCCACTGAGCTGGATGCTTTCCAGTTTGGCATCTACTGCTGCTCCAGAGATGGACATTTTTCTCTCCCTCCCATTACCCCTAGAGTGAACAGAGATGATGTTATGTCAATATTCTCTGCAGACCTCATATTGTTGGCTGATGTCTTTGGAAAAAGGTGGCCAAAGTTGCACCTCTAAGTGTGTATTTAGGCATCTAGGCAGACAGTTGCTTTTAAAAATACCCCAACAAAACACTGAACTCTCAGCAACCCACACAGGCTTCAGTGAGGGCTTGTTCCCTGAAGCTAGGCCATTACGAAGGGTATTTTTCAAAACCAGCCCCTACTGGCCTGTATCTGCTCCTACCAAAACCACTGTGTGCTTGAGAGTTATAGCAGAAATGAGAATTAATCCACAATTGGTCCTTTAGCCAGTTTTTGCAATCCAACTTTTTTTTTTTTCTTTTCAGGCTTTAGCTAGAAAACACAGCTGAAGTCCCTGATGGTGGGACCATGCACTTCAGCAGGTTTCAGCAGGTCATCTAGTCCTTTTTTATGCCAGAAAAGAAAGATAATCGCCTTTCAACTGTGATTCATCCCACATATTACAAACATCTATCTTAGAAGTAGATGAATCATTTCCTGGAAGTGCTTCTCTCTCTCTCTCTCTGCCTTCTCTCCATTCAGGAAACTCAGAAGAAAGCTTAAGAGAGACTATAAATTGTAGATAGCTGAAGGGGGGAGATGAATCCCACTGTGCACTGAAAATCAATGACTGTTGATTCATTGAATTCTAACTTTCAAATGCCGTCAGCATTTCTGTTTTGATAGTTTGGGATTTTATACTGCCAACTACTTCCTGCCTTTTTTTATGAACACCATCCCCTATTAAAAAAAAAAAAAGTTAAACTGGCCCATTCATTGACAAACATTTCCATTGGTATGGAAATCTGTGATGGGAATTAGTTGGGAATTCCCATTAGTTGATGGGAATCACAGGCAACTTAATGTTGTTTTAGACAGTGAGGGGTTTCATATTTGGTCTTCTGCTGCCAGAATTAGTCAAGTTTTCCATAAGACATAGAAGCACTTGTTCGTGTTAAGAGAGAGTCCAGAGGAGGCCCCGGAGCTGCTGCCAGGGCTGGAGCCCCTCTGCTCTGGAGCCAGCCTGGCAGAGCTGGGGCTGTTCAGCTGCACAAGAGAAGGCTCCAGGGAGAGCTCAGAGCCCCTGCCAGGGCCTCAAGGGGCTCCAGGAGAGCTGCACAGGGACTGGGGACAAGGCATGCAGGGACAGCACACAGGCAATGGCTTCCACTGCCAGAGGGCAGGCACAGGTGGGAGATTGGGAACTGGGAATTGCTGGCTGGGAGGGTGGGCAGGCCCTGGCACAGGGTGCCCAGAGCAGCTGTGGCTGCCCCTGGATCCCTGGAAGTGTCCAAGGCCAGGTTGGATGGGGCTTGGAGCAATCTGGGATAGTGGAAGGTGTCCCTGCCCATGGCAGAGGGTGTGGAATGGGAGGATTTTTAAGGTCCCTTCCAGCTCAAATCTGTAAGGGAGGATTCCTCTGGTCCTGACAGGATAACCTAAATGCAAGCCTACAGTTGGATCAAGCCCCTGGTAAAATACCTTCCAAGAAAAGGAAGCAGAAGCTGGGAAGGAAGTAGGTCAAACCATCCAAGGCATAAGTGTCCAGGGCTCACACGTGCTGAGCAACTCCAGCTAGCTCCCACTGTGGGGTACATCTCACCACGCAGAGACAACACTTGAGGTCCTGGAGCACAGCTGGGCCCTGGCCTGGGCTGAGCAGCCTGCTAATTACACTGGCCTTTCAGCAGGATTAATTATCACTGAGCTGATAAAGCACAATTGCTTTTGGCTGCCACGCTGGCTTGTTTGGGACCTCTGAGTGGTGTTGTGTTATATATTGCATTCAGGGCCACAGGCATGAAGGAAAATGTTTTGATGGTGATTGTATAATAATGTGTGTTGATGTCAACGGCTGAAGAACTGGAAGGGAGTATGAAGTAGCAGCTTGCTGAAAATAAACTCCACATCCCTGTGAAATCCTTCCTGGTTTAGCATCAGTGTTTTTAACCTGTAGAGTATAATAATGTCCCCAAGGAAGCTGAGGACCCCCAGAATGATTTAAAAGCTGTTAATCCATCATATCAAAGTACAGCACAACATCCAAAGATTATTGAGCCTTAATATAAAGAGCTACTCAGTATTACCTGGTTATCTACTGACAAAGTTGAAACCAACATCTTGTCACCCTCTGACTGAGCATGGTAATGCTTTAGAATTGGAGACACATAAACAATAAAAACCAGAGGATCGTACAAGGAACTGACAAAGGAGGTAATTCATCTTACTCCAGTATTGATCATTCCTCAGCCACAAAATGCAATACAGAAATGTCAGGCATCCTGGTGTTGCTCAGTGTGACCAAGTTTTCTGATGTGATCATCTGGGGGGAGCAGGTGCCCTTCTCAATGGTGCTTTCTCTAAAGGTGGGACAGCATTGTAAGGCCAGCCATCCATTACCCTCCAATCCTGTCTCCAAAAGAAATTTAGGAGACATCATTCCCAAAAACTGCAGCTAGGGATTTAACACATGACAAATGAAACACAAAAAATCTCTTCCTAATTCCCATGCATGTATGTTAGTGACACTAATTATATCACATGATGAGATTAACCTAATTTGAGTTGTGCTTTCCCCTTTTCTCTTATTCAGTGGCTGACGTGTTGAAACATAAAGTTAATTAAAAAAAAAAAAAAAGAAAAAACTAGAAAACCTTGTTGAGACTATTTTCACAGGGAGGGTACTTTTGTGCTTTGGTGTTTTGAATTCCCTCTCATAGACCTGAAGGTGGGTAAGTCCAGTATTTTCATCACAACATCCTTAAAGGTTTTGAGTTGGAAAGGACCTTAAAAATCATCCAGACCCTACCCCCTGCCATGGGCAGGGACACCTTCCACTATCCCAGGTGGCTCCAAGCCCCATCCAGCTTAGCCTGGGACACTTCCAGGGATCCAGGGGCAGCCACATCTTCTCTGGGAACCCTGTGTCAGAGCCTCACCACCCTCACAAGGGATAATTCCACCCCAGCATCATCTAACCCAGGCTTTTTTTAGTGTGAAGCCATTCCCCCTTGTCCTGCCACTATCTGCCCATGGGAAAAGCCATTCTCCTATTCTCCATTCTTCTATTTCACAGAAACTTTGAGGTGAGCTGACCACATGGGTACAGTGGGATGTAGGCAGCCATCCTGCTCCTCTTTCCTTGCTTCTGACTGCCATGAACCAGACCAAACTCACCAAAACATTCCCTGCCCTAAAGCCAAGACATATCCCAGCAGTGCTGCTTGGATGATGTATCCGCTGTCTGAAGAGGCTGGCAGCTGGGGGACCTTAAAAAAATCCCCCAGGATTTGTTCTAATGTCCTAATCTGACATCAATATAAGTAACCTGGTGCACAAAACCACTGATGCGGAGCTCTACTTCATTTATTAGTTGGCAGACATAAGCATTTGCTATATGCCAGTTGCAAGGGCATTTTTGCAGCCAGACTTTTTGCATCCTTTCCCTTTTGAATACTTGTAAAGGTCATATTGGTCTTGGCTACTCATTTATTTCCTTTCTCTCATTGAATTTTTTAACAATGACAGGCGTTCATCCAAAGCTCTGGGCTCCTCTACACTGCATTAAAATTCACAATGTCATTTGCTTTCAGTAAATATATTCAAATGAGCTGCCTTCAAAACCATAAATGACTCACCATACAATCAATCATAATTGTATAAATTTCTCCTCTACATGTTGTCCTTTAGTGCCCAGAAGAAACACATGATGTAACTGTTACCAGAAACTGGTTGTGGAAAAGAAATTTGATGTGATCATTTTTATTCTCTAAGGAAAACTTGGTAAGTTAAGTACAGGACCAGTTTTGGCTCGAAAATGAGACAGATACATGTAAATTTTATATTACCACTCAGAGCTCTGAGTTCCTGTACTTAAGAAAACTTATCTTTCTAATCAATTATTAAGTTTCAAAATGGAACATGTGCTTCTCTCTTACTTTCCCATAAACCTCCCTGACAATTTTAAACATACATATTCACATGCAGAATGTCTGATTGCTAAAACAGTACATGGTCAAAAGCTTCCAGCCAGATAAAAATTATCAAGGCATCCTCTTACAGGATATAGAGCATCATGCCAGGGAAATAAGTGCCTATCTCAAAATTATCAAAATATTTTAAAATTTAATCTATTTTTTCTCACAATTCTATGCTGTAAAAAAAATACTAAAAAGAAAATAATAATCTTATTAGTCCTTATAGATAACAGTGGAACTACTGTCTTTCCCTGTGCCCTTGATAAGGTCAGGAATAAGTTTATCACTAAATCACAGAGATGAGTTAGAAGAGATCTGTTAGGAAATCCGTTACTCTTTGTAAGTGTAGAATTGCTCCCTCCAACATACTTTCTGAGGATCTATCTGGTCAAGCATTTCATGTCAAAACAGCAAGGCTCCAGTCACTTCCCTTGAGAGATGACTTTGTTACCTAGCAGATCTCAGTGTGAGGGACTGAGTTCCAAACTAAATTTTACTTTTCATGTTGCCAGAGAGTTACTCTGTCTCAGCAACGACTGCCTTAAACCCCGTGCCCTTTATCGTGTGATAAACCCATCCTGTGTTCATACAGCTTTGAACACAGAGTTCAGATCCTGGTTTACTTTGTGGCTTGAATCCATGCCTCTTTCCCTCAAGGCTGATTTAAGTTACTGTCAGCATTATTTAACCTGCTGGTGCTTGACAGATATGTTCCATGGAATGGTTAAATTCCCAATTGTCAACAGCGTTGCTCTACAGCAAAGCTTATGAGAAATAAGCAACAAATATTGTTAGAAGTGAAGAAATATGGGGAGATTGTATCTGTAGATCTCAGCTGTAGATATCCCTAAGGATAAAATAAACAAGTACAATGCATATCAGCTTCCCCCCCTGCCTTGTCTCATGCATTACTTGTCTTCTTTGGGTCCCATCCAAAGACCTCTGAACTAAATGGAAAACTTTCACTGACTTCAGTAAGATTTGGGCCAACCCCTTAAGGGCTGTGATTTTGTCTTCCCAAAGTGTGTGGCCGTAATTCAGTGGGATACTTCAGCCTACAGCTGCCTCCAGTTCTGGAGTTATCTCCGGGCTTTTGCTGAGGTTTTTCATACACTAAATAAGAATGTGCCTAACCAGGCTGTTGATTCTTCATATTTGATACTGAGTGGGCCCTGTGGAATGCCAAACATCATAATTTTAACATTATGTATCTTATCTATATCAGATGTATTGAAGATGCATTTTATATGGCAGTAATTCAAAACACAAAGCCAATTACTCTGCTGGTATCATCCTATGTATTTACACTGCTCAAAAATGTGTCTTGTGGCTTTACAACAGCTTGCTAATACAAGCTTCTTTCACTAACCTGTCTCAGAACATCAAACAAAAGCAAAATCAAATAGAAATGTAAACTTCATAGCCTGTGATATATGTGGATTATATCCAGTGAAAACATTTTTGATAGAACAATTTTATGTTTAAAATGAAGGCTGATTGAAGCTGGAATATTTTGTAGGAACACAACTATTTCAATGACATTTTTTATGGGAAAAATGTCTCAGCAAATTGCTTTGATTTTCTTATTTGTGTCACTAACATAGAAATTATTTGTTTTGAGAAAAGAAAAAATGCGTTTTCGAATTTACCATACTGTTTTGTCTTGACGTATAGCAATTACTGAATTCATCATGTAGTTTAATATAGTGTATTATATTCAATATTTCATTACAGTGTTTTTCAAAATTGCAACGAAGCATTTCTACTTTTCCAAAGTAGTACATCAATAATTCTTCATGAGACTTTCAAAATTTCTGTTCCCTGAAAAGCTCTCTTTAATTTTTTCCAATTTTCAACTCTAGTTCAATATACAAACATAATTCTAGCATGTTCGCAGCCCTCACAAAAGCTTGAATTTCTGGGCACTTGTAGTACCAACTCAATCACAGGTATTTGCAGATTGAAGCTTCTACAGATAAAGCCAACTGCAGTCAAATTTGTGCACACTAGGTTCAGATTCTCAGATACATCCTATTGCAATCTGAGCTAGTGTATATCCTGGATCTGAAGCTGCAGTTTCAATCACAGAATCATAGAATGGCTTGGGCTGGAAGGGATCTTAAAAATCATCCAGTTCCACCCCCCTGACATGGACAGGGACAACTTCCACTGTCCCAGGTTGCTCCAAGCTCAGTCCTTGGACACTTTCAGGGATCCAGGGGCATCCACGGCTTCTCTGGGCTGTGGCTGCACCTGGATACATTTCAGGGCCTGCCCACCCTCCCAGCCAGCAATTCCCAGTTCCCAATCTCCCATCTGTGCCTGCCCTCTGGCAGTGGAAGCCATTGCCTGTGTGCTGTCCCTGCATGCCTTGTCCCCAGTCCCTGTGCAGCTCTCCTGGAGCCCCTTGAGGCCCTGGCAGGGGCTCTGAGCTCTCCCTGGAGCCTTCTCTTGTGCAGCTGAACAGCCCCAGCCCTGCCAGGCTGGCTCCATGGAAAAACACTGAGATAAATGTCTATGAAAATGAAATCAATTTCAGAAAAAAAAAAAAGCCAAGTCAGCAAGATTACACTCTGCACATAGATGTGGAAAATCAGAGCAAGCTACGGGCAAAGGAAAATCCAGCTACCTGGAGCTCCTGGCTGGAGAGCAGCTGCTCCTTCTCCTACCACACTTGCTCATCTCAGAACGTGGTGGTGGGAGCACGCTGGAAATCCTGCTCTGGGATTCCACGTTGTAGTGCATGGTAGTGAGGCACACATGGCCACATTTTGTTTGTGACAGATGGCTCTTCCCAAAAATATGATGTGCAAGATTGTGCTGACTTGGACAGTTCTGCATAAACTGAGGGGGATTGACAGGGTGTAATATACATTTTCTGTTTACTAAAAGTCTAGAAGAGAATGGGCCAAGCCCAGCAAAGAACAGCCTGTTTCAAAGATATTGTGGCTGGAAAATGTTATTTCTCACAGAGATCATCTCTCTATAATAAGCTTCAATGTGATCCTGTGGCGGGGGGGGGGGGAAGAACTATGCAGATTAAGAAAGGAGTCAGTCACATGATTTTTATTTGTATGCTATCATGGAGATGTCTGTGAGAGGAAAAGAGAACTTCTGCTTGTCTCCACAGCTCTGCACAAAGCCAGCCTAGCTGGAAACAAGCTACCTCATGGCCTAGAAACTGCTCGTGGGAACCATGTGGAATTCAAATGTAAGGAGGAGGATTTCTCAGTGATGAACAGGCACCCTCAGAGAGGCTGTGTTGATGGACAATTTGCAACAGTCAGCTGGCAATTGGACCAAACAAAGCACACATGCAACCTTGCTAGAGTGGCAGCTTGGGAGGGCCGTGCTGAAATTCCCAGCTAGGACTCTGTAGCTCACACGTGGGACTTGCTTTACCTTTGCTGGTCTTTTTCCTACTCTTTGTTGGATGTATGCATGGAGAGAATGCATGCATAATATGGTGTTAACCAAAAAACCTTTCCTAAATCCTAAGGATTATAATTCATCATGAGATATTTGGGTGGTTCTGATGTCCCTCAACAGCAGAGATTAGTGTAGGTCTGGTGGGGTTAATGCAGCAGAACTGATTTGTGCCAGCTGAAGATCAACTCCCATTTTAAATGTTTTACTGGAAAAGGCAAAATTAATTGTTTTGCTCCAGATTTTTCCAGATGTTGGAGACTGGAACCTGCTACTGAAACAGGATCTCTCATCCCCTTTAGCTTTTCAGATTACACAGCAGACAGACAGACAGACAGACAGACAGAGCATAGAGGGCATTTTTGTTGCAGCTTCTATTTTTGTCACTTCCTCTGAACTATGTAAAACCTTCCATGACTAAAATGTCTTTCTTTTGCACGGGGGAATTGCATCTTTTGGGATGATATAACTGAGTTGCGTGGGAAGCACTTTTTTCCTAGGCTAAGAAACTGATATTAAAAAAAAAATACCGTAACATTCCAAACTAAGATCTTTGGGAAAGTTCGTGGGAAATAGGAGAGATCTATCCTCAAAACAACGAATTAATTCACTCTTAGGTTAAAAATGGGGGACTTCTCAGCATTTCAAAGCCCATGGTTTTAGGTACTTGGAATGAATCTCCATTTCTGTAGCTGTCACATTGATTGGAACTCCTTCAGAGAAAAGAATTTAAACCATATGTGCTTCTCTGAACAATTTAATTTCTATCAAAGCTCACGTTTGTTGATGACAAAACATTTTGCTCCAAAAATTCCTCTGATGATAAGAATTCACTAAGTAAAGTTTACATAACCTTTTTGGAGACCTTGACAGAAAAACCATGCCTTGAAAGCGGCTGAAATCTGACTGCTTGAAGATGACTGTGCCTTTCCCTCTACAATTAGTACAGCTGAGTTCTGCACAGAAAAACACTTCCAAAGTCCCTCACTGGCCTCACCAGGTTTTTCTCTCAGAGTGTATAATCCCATGATTACATGGTGATGTTGATTCAATGTGACATGGTGTGTCAGTGGAGTTTCTAACCACTTTGTACCACCGAAGAGAAAACCCCGCAGCCTGGATGCTCAAACTGAAGCAGAATTAAGAAAAGCAAGGAAATCTGATAATCATTACTGAAGTCTACTTGCAGGTAACTGGCAGCTTTTCCTGAAAGTTTCAGCTGGTGATATTGTTCACAAAATGCTTGGCAGCCTGCCAGCCCACTCTGTAGATATCTCTGCCAGGCTGTTCAGTAGCTACCTGTATTTAGCAGTAATTCAGGAGAATGCTTGACTGGTTGACAAAAGCTCCGCCCTGTATCCACCTTGTGTATGGTCACACAGATGAAATCCTCGAGCTGGGTATTACATAACCCTGGGCATCCCCTCAGCTGCCCTTTTGGGTTTTTCATACTGTTCTCAGAAGTGGTGGCTTTTCTGATCATGAGTGTTAGGGGTGGGTACAGTGGTCTTGCGGGCAATAATTAGGCCATGGCTTGTCAAGAAGGGCACTGTGTCCCCGCAACCTGAAACTGCACAACTTTGCTGGAGATTTCACCCTGCAATCAAGAAAATAAATTTTTCTCCCATTCTTTGAAAGGGAATGCAATTTAGCTGGAATTGTATTAGGAGAATTAAAAAAAAAATCACTTCAGATAGCATTACCAATAAAGCTGCCTCCCTAGTTTTTTCTGAGAGAAAGGTTAAATCAGTATAAGGCACAACAAAAGATCAGGGGAGATATTGAATGTTGACAACATTGTTGAATGACAGATGAACATCTCCAAACACTCTCTGGTCACAGAGGGAGTGCTGAATCCAGCATGAAGAGTGGCTTTTTGAGAAATGTCAGCTGGCAAGAACACAGTGTGGTGTACGAGGGAGCACTGAGAAAAGACAAAAAAAAAATAGCTGAGATGGGATACCAGATCCAGTTTGGAAAATTTGCTGTAATAACTACCTAAAAATTGTAAACAGGCTTGGTTTTAAACTCCTTTGCAAATAACATAAGCCTGGACTTGTCAAATTACATGGTTTTCCTCCAGATCATGTGGGGTTTTTTTTGGGGAGTAGGTCTCACAGTTTCTCAAGAAGCAGTGGTGATATGCTACCTTGTCTCTGCACCATGATGGTATATGGAGGAGTTGGCATGAAATGGCTCCTCCCAGAGGTGAAAAAATTCCTGATGAATGAGTACTTTAGTATTTGAAGTTGTTCTCTCTTTGGAAAAGCCAATAGAAGTTAAGCATCTCCAGCTTTAAAACCATAATTGTTATTAATTGCCCATTTCCTAAAAGTGCTCCAGTGCAAACAGATCTAGCAAGATAACACTTAATAATCAGTGTTTAGCCCTATCAGTTGTGAACTATCTTGTGTGGTCAACAAGCCTATATTTCTATAGGGTCATTTAAATAAGTGGCAGTAAAATCTCATCTTCAAACTTACCTAAACTTCTTTAAAAATTCAAAACAAAATTACTGTATGAGGAAATGACATCCTGATTTAGAACGCTTGAGATGAAGCAGTCTGAGCTGTGATTTTTAGAAGTGTTAACTGTGCATGATTTTCAGATGAAATCAAGAGGAACAGGAGGGTGTTGTTTAGCCACAGTTTCACACCTTCATCTCTGGTGAATGCTCACTTTGCTGGTCTAGTCTACACTGGTCTTAAAAGACAGCTGCTGCTCTCTGACAACTCTTTGGAGTGTAAAGTGATGCTCGTTTTAGTCTTCACCGTGCACTGGTCAGAGGAATCAAACTCACCTTCAAGCTATAATGGCCTGGGAGCACCCTGAGGGTGAGTAGTGCTCATAATGCCCGTGCCAATGCCCTTTTGCTGAGACTTGAAACATCTCTCCACTTACAAAGAGTCCCAGAGTATCCTGAGTTGGATGGGAACCACAATGACCATTAATGTCCAGCTCCTGTCCCTGCACAGACACCCCAACAATCCCCCCCTGTCCATCCCTGGCAGCGCTGTTCAAACACTCCTGGAGCTCTGGCAGCCTCAGGGCCGTGCCCATTCCCTGGGGAGCGTGGGCAGTGCCCAGCACCCTCTGGGGAAGAACCTTTCCATGATAACCAACCTAATCCCCCTGACTCAGCTCCAGCCATTCCCTGGGTCCTGTCACTGGTCATAAGAGAGAAAAGCACAGCACAGGCCCAGTGCATTGGTTTGGGTGAGTTACCCCATCTGAGGGGAGTCAAAGGTGATCATCTGCTGCAGTCATCTACAGCAAATCCTTGTACCCAAGGCGTAGGCAGCTCTGTAGCTCCCAACTCCCTTTATTGACAGTACATGTAACGCTTGTAAAGCAGAATTCAGCTGACCTGCTTTAGGTGCCTTCTGCAGATCAGATGACTCATGCCCCAGAAAGTGCTACTTCTAGAGAACAAGCTCAGGTGTATCTGTATTGTTGATGTCTAAAGCTGGGCAGAAGGAGTCCATTGTAGTGGGATTTAAGATATTATACTGTGAGTCTGAGCCTATGCTACCCCTGGCCATGTGACGATTAGATTAAAATAATTAAATACTAGTGCAATGGTCAAAGGCAAAGCAAACAGGATCAGTCTTGGCTCAGGTATTAACATAGCTATAAAACCTGTGCAGCCAGCTGACTCCTTCCAAACAGCTCAAAATTCAGCCAAGAACTGTGAAGGCTTTGACATCTAAAGATGCTCCAGAGAAGGGCAGTCTTTGTAGGCCACCACACTGCTAATCCACAAAATCTGGTGAACTGCTGCCTTGACATACTATTAGTATGTTTTATTAACTTGTCACGGAACATTTGTTTAACTGTAAGAGTTAGAGATGGATAAACATGTGTAGTAAAATTTGGACTTTGTCCTTCGGCTTCTGCAATATCCCTGTCTTAAGCCTTAAGAAGTCTGTGAAAAGCAGGGCCCCTGCATATATAAATGTGGGTTTTCTTTTCCTAGAAAATGAATGCCATTTACCTTGGATTAACTTGGAAAGAAGCAGGACAGTGTTTATTGGGTAAGGCATGTTAATACCTTCACAAATAGTGACCTCTTGCAAATTGTGGATGCCGTCACATATACAAATCCAGTTAAAAAGATAAACAAAGACAGAGGAAGCATCCATTTGTCAAGAATGCATTCCTAAAGAGATGAGGGACCACAGCTGAAGAAGAGCTCTAGGTCTGTTTTAAGTCTGCTTTTTCTCTCTATTTTCCTGGAGCTGGCATGTGGCACAGATTCATATTTGTCTATAAATGTATTTTTTTCAATCCAGGCATGACTTTTTTTTTTTTTTAATTGCAATCCTATGTCACCACTTCCAAATGTAACTCTGAAAAACAAATTTTTGTTCATAACAAGAGGCAGTGTTAGAAGGAAAATTGAGGGGATTAAAAAAAAAAAAAAAGCACATATAAAGAAGTTTGTCAGATGATTGTAGAGTCTTGAACCTAAAAGGGAAATGCAACATCCAGTAAGCAATGTTTCCCTGCTGCTGAAAGTCTTTTTCAGCAGTGTAATAATTTCATCTGGTTTCAGCCACAGACTGAAGAAGTGCATGCTCTAGTTACCTCAGAAAGTCTTTTTTCTGGGAACATTTTAATAAGGACTGCAGTACATTTAACCTGTCTTGCCTTACTTGAACTTTGAACCACTGCATGCTGTGGAGCTGTCAGCGAAAAGCCTGTCCCAAATGGGCAAAAGCTTTTCACTTCTCCCTCTCCTGTCTCTCAGAATGGATCTGAAATAAGATGTCTCCAGGTCAACACCTGCACGTCCCTGGGGAAGGAAGATCACCACACTCAGACCACTCCTGAGCAGACTGCTGGGAGGAAGAGGACCAGGAACAGATAGCCAATCCTGTTCTGTGGGTTTGGCTTTTTGTTTTGGCTTTTTTTTTTTGGCTTTTTTGTTTTTTGTTTGTGATTTTCTGGGAGTCCTGTCTGAAAACAGAGTCCAGCTCAAACGGCATCTTTGGGGGATTTCTCTGTTTTGTTAGAGTGTTTTGTAAAGCATAACTTTGTTTATTGCTCTTCTTCTTCAGTTTGTGCTTATTGCTTTTCTAGCCAAACTGAAGAATTAGTTCTTTGCCCAGCCCAAGTGCTATCCTAGGATGGAGGAGCAGAAGAGAAATGAAAAGGAGCCTTAAAGAGTGAGAAAAAATTAACTCCTAGAGAAGTTTCCATGGAGAATCTCATGCTGTGTCTGTGTCCTGATGAGTACAGACAGACTGAAGCTCCCTTTCATGAGCAGCTCCAGACTTGAAATATGTTTTAATTCAGAGAAGTACAGGATCTTGCTTGGGTCTGGGAGACCACTGGGTCATATTAGGCCATAGCTAATCCTAAGCCATCAAACCTGTTGTAAATGCATCTGAAATTCCAATCAAATTAGAAGCCTGAGTTAGGATCTTAGTTAGGAATCTTAACTCAGGCGTAGGGTCCCAGTCCTGTATGTGCATGAGGGCAAGCTATCCCTCTGTGTCTTTTTTTGTCTTCTTGTTGCAGAGTGGGACTGCTACAGATGCATCTGGAATCATGGTGAAATCACATCAATTGAGTTTTCCCCTGAAATCTGTGGAGACAGACCCTAGGGAAAAATGAAGCCATACTTCTGCAAGAAGCAGAAGTTTGAAGCTCATTATTTTCCTACACCTTGAGCATCATCGTCACAGAAAAACATATTCCAGGTAAATTTTGACCAAACTGCGCTCTGGAGTGCTGTCTTTTTGAGCACAGCTCATAAATATTACAGTGGAAAAGGGAGATTTGACACTTGAGACGCAGTCTTTATTTGACATTGCCATGTTTTGGTGGATGTTTGCCCTGTTGGAGAGAACAGAGCCCACGGTCTTGTTTGGAGCTTGATTAACAACCAGCTTTAATGCATGACCAGGCTGCCATGTACCATGGCAATCATTCCATGCCTCTGTACTGACTACATGACCCCAACAATAGAAGCACTGCTAAGTGCCGAGAGCAGCTAAAATACAAATAACCCAGAAATGCAAAAGCTGAGAGAGTGGCATGGGATTTTTCCCACAGTTTTGCTAATGAATCTTCACCAGACTACTTGCCAGAAATTTTTGAGCAGGTTTGAAACCTGCTGACTCAGAACCTGAATTGTGGCAAGGCCTAAAAACTATGGTGGTGCTGGAAAATCAGAGTGAATATCATCTCCTCAAGTTTCAGGTTGCTTTGATAATTTTTTTTTTGTTGTTGTTGTTTCCTTGGACAGGTGACTTTATGCAGTGAAAATAAGTTACTTGGCTACCAGAAGACTGGTTTGAAGCAAACCAGAAATACACGAGTGTGTGGAGCAGAGGCTGGTGTTTGCCCTGGGCTGCACTTCACAAACTCATTCATGGTCAGTGTCATGGAGCCAGGGCTCACTCCTGATCACAGAATATCCTGAGTTGGAAGGGATTCTCCAGGACTATTGAGTTCAACCACTGGCGCAGGACCACCCTCAAGGATCCCACCACATGCCTGAGTGTGTTGTAGAAATATTTCTTTAACTCATCCAGGCTTGGTGCTGTGACCATTCCCTGGGAACCTGTTCAGTGCCCCCCCCACCCTCTTGAGTAAGAACCCTTTCCCAATATCCAACCTAAACCTCCC
Organism: Vidua macroura; assembly: GCF_024509145.1. NCBI lineage: Eukaryota > Metazoa > Chordata > Aves > Passeriformes > Viduidae > Vidua > Vidua macroura. The sequence goes on from NC_071611.1 coordinate 3,019,688, forward strand.
CTGACACAACTTTGGCCATTCCCTTCAGTCCTGTTCCTGGTCAAAAAGAGCAGAGATCAGTGCTTGTCCCTCTGATGTCCCTTGAGAAGAAGTTGCAGACCCCAGTGAGGTCTAAGCTCAGTCTCCTTTTGTCCCAGCTGAACGAACCAAGTGACCTCAGCCACTCCTTGTATGCAAAGGAGTATACAAGAGTAACAAAAAACCCCTCCTTGAATATTTTTTCCTGTCCATACTACACATTCTTTGTGTACAATCTGAACTGAGTTTCTTGCCCTGGGTTCAGGTCTCTGCTTTTTGTTGGGAACCATCATAATCCTGCGAATTTTCAATGCGGTTCAGATAAAGTGCATGTTGACCCAGGCTTAACTTTGTAATGACACATATAAACTCCTCTGATGATGCAGAAAATGCCCAGGAAACCTTTAAATACTGACAACTTCGTAGTCTGGGCTTTCTGCTGTGCTCAGAGATGGTCTCTCCTGTGGCATACGTGTGGGCATGAGTTCATCACTGAAAGATGGAAGAGATCCAGCAGCTGAATCACCAGTGCCAGCATCTGATGTCTACCTACCTGCTAAGTTTATCCAGGCTTAACTTGGGAGGTCTGCTGGGCACAAACCCCATCACAGCAGACGTGTTGGAGCACTCCTCAAGCTCCTCCCCTCAGCCCCAGGAAAATAACTTTCAAGATTAAAGTACTGGAGACCCTCTATATGCTCCAGGAACTGTAGTTTCCTTTTCAGTTCTAATGCACAGCTGAGAATGGAGCCCCTTAAGCTTTTGTTTGTTGGTTAGAACAGGATGGACTGTTATATTCTCCTCTGGAGACACTTTCACTTAGAGTTTCAGATTGTGGAGAGATACTGCACTACAGACCAAATGTGAAAGCTTATCTTCCTTATCCCACAGCAATAAATGTATTCCATAAATTGCAATTAAAAATGCAGTTGGGGGCTATAGCTAAATGAGTGGCAGTCCTCCAGACATGTTGGCTTTTACTTTAAGAAAGGGCAGAGGTGTTCTGTATTTTGGCAGTGCTTGTAAGCCTCCTTGTGCCAAGAGGACCCACTGAAGCTGGAGAGGTGTTGCCTTCAACAAAGCTGTAATGGCTTAGCATAGCAAATTGTCTCGTATTTTGTAAGAGCTCTGCTCAGTATCCATTAAATCAGGCTTGAGAGACGGGGGTAGTGTTAGTCACCAGCAGTTAACACAGACCTAAATTATGTTTGCATTGGTGTGAAAATTCAAATTTGAAATTGTGCTGGTAACTTGCAATATGCAGCTTAAATTTACAGGGCTCATAGCTGGATTGGTTTATGAAATAAGGGGAATTTTTTCTGTTCTGCATTTCAGAACAATTGTGGGGAAGGGAGTCTAAGGACAGTCTGCCTTTCACTCCTCATTTAACATCGTCTGATGCAGCTCATGTTGTCTTGATTATGTGACAGCAAAAGCCCCACATGACTTCCCAAATCCTTGTTAAATTGGCAGTGTCTCAGTCCTGTAACTCTCCTTGTCCAGCCAAAAAAAACCCCAAAACCAAACAATTTTCAAAACTTCAGTGACATGTCACCAGTTCAACCAAGGTTTCTGAGTTTGCTGAGTCTGAAATGACAGTTCTGTCCTGCAACCCTAGGCATTCATTTCAATAAATGCTATCAGATTGGCAATGAAAAGTCAAAAGTTGATGGAGAAAGGACAGATACATTGCATTAGAATATCTAAGTGTTATGCAGAGTGTTCCTGTTTTTAATGGTGAAATCAGGAAATGTTTCTGTTTCAGTGTCTACATGGAAAAAATTTGTCTAAAAATGTAGGGAAAATCTCATAAAAAATTCTGCTTCCACATTAAAAGCTGCATCTATTTTCCCAGCTAAGCTATTTCTGAAGGATACAAGAAGAGACAGATGATGTAAGGAAAGAGGGGTTTGTTTTAAAAAGTGATATCCGCTAATGCACATGTGTGTTTGTGTGTTATTAGTGCTGAAAATAACTTTTACCCCTGAGATGTAAGTTCATTTATAAAAAATGAAGACAGGCAAGCAGATCCATAAGTATCCAAGCCAGATCACTTATTTTCAATTAAAAAAAATTGTAATAAATGTTTTTATGGAATGTAAAGCTCTGGACTTCCAGTTTTCCCTCATTTTGCCAAATTCAAGCCCACCTTGTTGCTGTGCCCAGTGTGAACAAAGGCAGGGATTTGCTGGTTACACACAGGCTCAATCCATCCAGGATCTACAACCAAACTCTTTCCTCTACCAGAATGCTGTCTCAGGTAATATATATATTTTTTTTTTTCTTGGAGCTGTTTTGACTGGTGCTCAACGAGGCAGGAATATCACCTTGGACTTGAAAAATACCTCACCTGCTCGAGCTCATAATCCTGTGCATGTCCTGTGCCAGTTCTGTAACTGAGCTGGCTCCTGGGGGGTGTGGGCTGTGCTGCTCTGGTGGGGCTGTGTGTGCTCGCTGCAGGTGAGGACCTGACTCCTTCCAACAGCTGCTGCCATTATGTACTCAAATAACATCACAGCCTTTACATTGCTTTGTTTGCACATTTTTTTGCTATTAAAGTATAAAAATCCCCCACCCAGCTGTGTTTGTCTTTCTATTTTTTTTTTTTTTTTTATTTTATGTTTCCTTTCCTTCTGATTTTCCTCAAAGTTTTTGACATTTCCTTTTTTTTTTTTCCCCATTTCATTGCTCTATATAGAGAAATTCTGCTTTCTCTTGTCATTTTCTTTCTCTCTTCTTCTGTTTTTTTTCTTCTTTCCCTCCCTTTTTCTGCTCACTGCCCTGTGATCCTCCTGAGGCCTATCAACACCACTGATGTAAAGGATGCTCCATGGATAAAAAGACATAAAGAACTTGATAAGCAGAAAAGCTGAATGTAACTCTCTGGCCAATATCTAACTCAATATCTAACTGCCAGGTGAACTTGTGGTTCTTGAAAAGTTGAAAAGAAATTGAAAAGTTCTTCCCACCTATAGGATTCTCTTCCTCCTGGCAGGAGGATGCTCACTGCTGCTTGGCTTGTAATATGGGTCCAGAATATTTGATTTATGGGGCTAAGCACCCAAAATGTCCATGAGGGTTGCCATGGTCATGTACCTGGGGACAGTCCAAGGTTGGTTTGGTTTGGTTTTTTTTTTTTCTTGTGCGTGTGTTCAGACCCAGAATCATTGCCTCAGGCTGAAGCTCATGGAAGAATATTCAGCTTGGGGTGAGGCTGTTGTATACATCTTTCTTCCACAGTCCACTTTCACCAGTTGTACCTGAACTGAAGCCTTTTCCAAGTAAAAGCTGATTACCGGCCCTGAGCTACCTGTAAAGCTTGCCACCTGGGTTGGGGAGGAAGGTAAGAGGACAAAGCAGTTGCTTTTGATGATTTTCTTTTGGTGTGTCTCAAGTGGATACATTTCAACAAAATGTCTCCTTCTTCGTCCACGGGTCACAGTTCCCAGTGGATGTATGGAAGTGGGCAGGGTCTTTTTGGGCTACATCATGTCATTATTTCCCATAGCAGAGGATTTATAGAATACCACTGAGCACTCAGAGGACAACAAACTGTTCTTTTGCAAAAAGCCTAAAGATGTGACAGGAGTGCCTACAGAACCATAGAATCATGGAATGGTTTGAGTTGAAAGGGATTTTAAAGATCATCTGGTTCCACAACCCTGCCATGGGCAGGGACACCTTTCCCTATCCCAGGTTACTCCAAACCTCATCCAACATGGGCTGGGACACTTCCAGGGATGGGGCAGCCACAGCTGCTCTGGGCATCTTGTGCCAGGGCCTCCCCACCCTCATAACCAAGAATTTAGTCCTAAAAATCTTATCCTACTCTGCCATCTGTCAGTGTGAAGCAATTCCCCCAGTATAAAATACACAGGAACTGTGCTTTCTGTTTCTGCTTTCAGTAACCTGAATAGACTGAAAGTCTAATGAAGGTTGCACTTTTTAGACCCACAGATTTTTTCTATGTGCATTTTGGTTACCTTTACTAAGTCACAGGTCTTCCACAGAGTGAAAAACATCAACTACAGGCAGAAAGCCTTTGTGAAGGATCAGCAAAGTTCAGAGCAGAAAAAATGGATGCTTCCTGAAACCCAAAGGTTTTGTTTAGAACATGCCATTGTTAAAAAATAGACAGGGAGCGTCGCAGGTTTGAAGGACACGTCTACATTATTGTCAAGCAGGATGGTACCCTGTGTGAGACTAATGGGATTGAGTTGGAAACCTCAGGCATTCACCCAGTATTTTGTGCAAAGGCTGGGCTTGGTGTTTGCTGTGCTACTGCTGCTCAAACGAGCTGGTCTGAAGCAGTGGGAGGATTCCATGAGCTGCAGTTGCAGCTCCTTTTGCTCTGTGGTCATGCCCACAGTCTCCTGTGCTGTTTTCAGGGCTGCCCTTTCTGTGATGGCTGTGGCAGCGTGCTGCAGTCATGAACTTGCTGGGGTGCTCCAGCTTTGGGCATCATCAGAACAGCACAGCACCAGGTCAGAACTGACATGTTCCAAACATTCCTCCTGCCCAATGTCAAGTCCCTCTACTGAGCAGGATTTTTTAAGGACAAAATTCAAACACAGGAATAACACAGGAAAATATTTTAGGAGAGAAGTGGGGCATATACACTGTAGAAAGAGGAAAGAAAAGGACTGAGAGGACATTGAAAAATTAACTGCCTCAAAAGGTGAACCTTATTTTAAGGTACCCTAATATTTCCAAAATTTCAATATAAGAAAATGAAGCAGAGTACAGTTGGCATGAAAGAAGCAATGTTGATACTATTTTAGAGCATGACTTTGTGCGTGCAATAGCCTCCAGCATGACACAAAGGACACAGAAAATGGAAAAGTAAAATAAATACTAGATGAGAAATTTATGACTCAGATGATTAATGAGGGGTGACAAAAGCATCTTTCTTTTTAAAGATGTATTAAGACAGCAACCAAATGTTATTATTGGACCTAACACTATTGGACAGTGGGTAGAGCTGGGAGATAACTTTCTCCACTATGTTGTGCCTCCTGAGTAGCTGAGCAGAGATTTTCAGTAGACAATGCTGTCACCATGGCATCTTCCCCAGACAAAAAAATACCCTGCAGACCCACAGCCCTGGTCAATGGAGCCAGACACCAGAGTCACTGGCTGAACTGTGTGATCTGCATTGAAGTGGGTCAGACTATTGGTCTCCTCTGACCTTAAAACTCATAAATCATAGCCAGAAATGAATGCTCCCCATGTAAACCACAGTTCAGAACTATGAGAATTGTAGGATCATAGAATCCCAGAATGGTTTGGGCTGGAAAGGGTATCCAAGAGCATCCATTTCCAACCTTATCCCATGACTAGGGACACCTTCCACTATCCTAGGTTGCTCCAAGCCCTGTCCAACCTGGCCTTGGACACTTCCAGGGATGGGGCAGTCACAGCTTCTTTGGGCCTCAGCATCTTCACAGCCAGGAACTCCTAATACCTAACATAAATCTACACTCCTTCAACTTAATGCCACTCTCCTTTGTCTTGTCACTCCAGGCCCTTGTCCAAAGTCCCTCTCCAGCTCTCCTGCAGAGAGACTAAAAGGAGCTCTAAGGTCTCTTCAGATCCTTCTCTTTTGCAGGTGAACATCCCCAGCTCTCCAAGCCTGGCTACAAAGCAGATGAGATCCAGCCCTTGGAACATCAAAGACGAAGACAGTCATGAGCCAAAATTGACCTGGAAGGCTGTATAGGAACTCAAAGCTGTCTCCTTTCAAAATGTTTTGGCACAAGGATTTAGGATGCAGCCTGCCCAGGGGCTGGAGTTCACAACCCAGGGGTTCCTGGTGCTGTCTCAGTGCTGATGTAGCTCCTCCTGTCACAGAGCAGAGGGCCTAGAGCCTGGGAAAAGGAGAGGTGCTCCAAGTAGGATTTTTAGGAGCCCAAATCCAGAATTGTGATGCTGATTCAGCTGTTATTTAGCCCCACAGGCAGTTCTGTTTCAAGGGCTCCTCAGGTTTTTATGGTTAATTTTTCCAGATGCCTGAACCTTTTTCTCACTCCCAATAAATTTTCAGAAATCAACAATGACTTTGGTTTTTCTCCCCTGAGAGGCATGAGCCAATGAGTTTTCTCAAATTACCTCCAAGACTGTTTTTTTTTTTTTTTTTGACTTTTGCCATTTTTTTACCACACCAGAAGGGAGACCCTTCATTCAAACAACAGAACTCATGCACAAAGGGGATATCCACAGCCACCCTTTTTCCTCCATGAGGGTGTCAAATCCCTGTTTCTGGCCTCTCAGGAAACTGCTGTAACCACTAGTCTGCTAAGTGGTGTGGGAAAGAATTCAAGATTCATGGTCACACTGAGTGAGGTTGGTTCAATTCACTTCCAGCAGCGTAAGAGAGGAGCTGGATCTGCTATCAAGGGTAGAAGAAATCGGAATTTAAAAAGAAAACCGCTAAAAATGGCCAAGCAGAAGTAGAAGATTTAGGTAGATATTGTGTTACTGTTCATACAAACAGTTTAGTCAATGTTGGAAAGCAACAGGTTAGTGTTGGATCTCATCTCTATTCAAATCACAGTAAGTGGTATTTTGTCTTCTAAAACAGATTTTAGCTTTTAAAATCATAGAAAGCCACAAAAAGACACCAAGTCAAAGACCCTGTTTAAAGTAAGCATCATTAAAATGCAATATTTGCTGTTTAAATTTGTCTGTGAGAGTAAGCTGATATCTAGGTTTTTTTGCTCTAAATATAGTATTTCTTTTCCTGTTGAAGTCAAAAGATGGCTTTTTTGTTCAAATAACCATTTATTTGTACAATAAACCAAATCACAATGTCAGCATGAGCATCTCAAAATTCTTTTGTAATGAATGGCTTCTGTTTTCATAAGTCTTTCCCCAGCCCTGACCAGATCCCAGAAACTCCCCCAGAAGCCAATGGGAACTTTAATATTCAAGGTCTTGAATCAAAAGTCTCAGGAAAAAAAAAAGAAAAAAGTAAAAAAAAAGAAAAAAGTAAAAAAAAAAAAAAAAGACTATCTGGATGAACGGAAGTATTTTAGAAAAAAAGTGGTTTTTTCTTCTGGATTTGTGCCCTGTTTTCCTTTGACCTCTTTGGAATGACCTCAGATTTCTGAACTGTTTCTCTCCCCTAGGTGCTGCCAAGGCAATAAATCTCCGTGTATATCCCCAATTCAAAGTGTCCTTGTGGGCACTCTAGTCCTTCCCCTGAGTCTCAATTAGCAAGAAGTAGCGCTTGTGATTCTCAGAAATTTGTGTGTTGATCAGTGACCAGTTATTTCATGGAGAAAGGCCAGGTTGTGGTTAAAACTGAGCAGATAAGCTTCTGGTTTTCATGAAAAATGTAGGAATTTAATATCTTTGAGGCCTCTGCCCATATGTTGAAGTTGATCTGTGGGTTTACAGGTTATTGAAAAAGAATGTCAGGTAGCTGGACAAGCACAAAGTATGATCACACAAGTCCTGTTTCCTTGGCTAAACACCACCATGGATAACTTTTGAAAAAAGCAAATTCAATGTACCTAGATTAATCTTATCTCTAGCAGTGATTTAGAAGCAATATACAGAATGACAGGGAGAGTTCTGTGCTGGTGATGCACATCTAGAAACTTTTCCAGCATTACTAACTTCTGAACTTCTGATTTTGATAGCATCCTCCTCCACACAGCAGCAAATTCGAGTCAGCTAAAGAGATAAGCAGCTTATCTATTTTAAAGTTCTTTTTCTTTCCTCTTTCCTGCAGGTACTTCATCAGTTCAAAAGCTCAAGGCAAAAGGACATTCCTGGGAGAGATTCACCAAGTGGAGGGAGGAAAGAGCAAAATGCAAACACGGCTGATCCTCAGTGAATTGAAGCTTCCCCCAAAGGCTGTCACAAATAGGGACGTGCACATCGAGCTTTGCTTCTTGGGATTCTTCTTCCTTATGCATCATATCCTAATTGTCTCACCAGTCTGCCTGCAACATTTGATTTGGCATTTTTCCTGCTTCTTGCTTGTAAATTTAAATCAGAGAAGAGATAGAGTGAAATTATTAATGAAAATGTACCCACAGGTGTCTTTCCAAAGGAAGGGAGCAGGACTAGTGTGTGAAACAGATCCCGCTTTTAGATTTCCTTTTAACACATTTCCATTTAGTTCTGAACCCCACTAATTTGCATAGGCAAGAGGATAAAAGCAGCAACAAACATCTCAGCTGGTTCTGCATTTCCCCCCACAGGCAGAGATATATATCTGCTGTTCCTTTCTCTGTGTGGTTCTCTGCGGAAACAGGCAGCACGGCGTTTGCTTGCCGCTCTTGGTTCTTTACAGTGGCATCCCAAAAAGAGGATTCCCCAATGAACCAAGACACAGCGGGTGGGATTTCTTTGAGAAAACCTCTCTAGTGCCGAGCTGTTGTAGAGAAAGAGGGACTTAATCAGCAGTAGAGGAATGAAATTAATCAGTGGTGGACTCAATGGAGCTGGGTTAAAGTTTGGACTCTACAATCTTAATCCTTTTCCTTAATGACACAGCCTTAATGATGCTGTGATGCTCTTACACTGCTTGATGTTTGGGCTGATTTTTGTGTGATGGAGCGCCCCCCCCCCCCCCCCCCCCCATCATGACCACTGCATGCTGGAGCAATGAGGAGATATCCAAGAGGAGATGTCAATGATGTCACCAACAGCTGAGAGGAAACAAAGGAGTTATCACACCAAGTTGGAAGGGACCCACAAGGATCATCAAGTCCAGCTCACAGCCCTGCACAGACACCCCAAAAATCCCACCCTGTGCCTGAGAGGAACATTTGTTGTCCAAATGTTCCTGGATCTCTGGCAGCACTGGGGCTGTGACCATTACCTGGAGAGCCTGTTCAGTGCCCCAGTACCTTCAGGGTGAGGAACTTTTCCTGATATCAAACCTAAAGGATTTACCCTTTGATTTGCATGTATGTGCCTGTCTTATCTTGCATCTAAAGCAAATTAGTTGTTCAAAAAATAGGAAACACCTACAGCAGTAAGACAGAGGTAGAAGGTGGATGTGAACAGAGGAGGATGCATGAGAAGATCAGCTCAAAGCTGATGTGCTGCTTGGGAAAAAGGTGCCATTTTTTTCTCACTGAGTTAGGAGGCACCATTTCGTCAGGCAGTGGCAACACACAGGACAACATCTAAATAGAAAATAAATATTTTTAATTTTTATTTAGTAAATATAGCAACAGGGGTGGGTGGATGTTCAGTGGTCGCTGCTCTCCAGGTGTTGACATGTGAGCTCACCAGTCTGTCTGAAGTGCCCTGCTTTTGAAAGCTCAGTGTATGAATGTGCACAGTTGGAAAAATAAATTTTTTTGGTCTGTAAATATTTTTTTTTAGTTTTGTCCTTAGCCCAATATACAGACAGTTATTCAGTGCTCCATTAGGTACTTTCTCCAATTTTCTGTTTGGAATGTTATTTTTCACTTTTTGACCAAAAGATTTTCTTTTTTTTTGCCTGCCACAATTTGCTACTTATGACTATCCCAAAACTATTCTTAAAAAAATATTTTTTATTAAAGAAGCAAATTCACTGAACTACACCCCTATAAAAAAGCATCAAGCAAGTGAAAAGAAAAACATGCCTTTCAAAACCAGAAAATGTTAATTGCAAATGCAAATATTTTCTTTTTCTTTCTTTTTCTTTCTTTCTTTCTTTCTTTCTTTCTTTCTTTCTTTCTTTCTTTCTTTCTTTCTTTCTTTCTTTCTTTCTTTCTTTCTTTCTTTCTTTCTTTCTTTCTTTCTTTCTTTCTTTCTTTCTTTCTTTCTTTCTTTCTTTCTTTCTTTCTTTCTTCTTCTTTCTTTCTTTCTTTCTTTCTTTCTTTCTTTCTTTCTTTCTTTCTTTCTTTCTTTCTTTCTTTCTTTCTTTCTTTCTTTCTTTCTTTCTTTCTTTCTTTCTTTCTTTCTTTCTTTCTTTCTTTCTTTCTTTCTTTCTTTCTTTCTTTCTTTCTTTCTTTCTTTCTTTCTTTCTTTCTTTCTTTCTTTCTTTCTTTCTTTCTTTCTTTCTTTCTTTCTTTCTTTTCTTTCCTTTCTTTCTTTCTTTCCTTTCTTTCTTTTCTTTCTCTTTTCTTAGCACTTTTTCTACTTTTCAGCTACTGCACAATAGGGAATCCTTGTGGTGGTTTTTTTTTTTTTTTTTTTTTTTTTTTGGTTTGGTTTGGTTTGGTTTGGTTTTTTTTTCCCTGCTTAAAAAAGCCCCACAACAATCTGATTGAATCTTACAGTGGACCCATGGATTAAAAAAAACCCAACTCTAATATAATTTACATGAGTCCTATAGCACCCAAATGCTCCTGAAAATTCAATGAACTTCTGCATTTCACCGAAATCCTTTTGAATCATATTGGGTACAGCAGAGCTGTTAATGAAACTGGAACTATATAATTACAACACGCTCATCCTTGAAGATGCAGGCAGATGTGGGGAAGGGTTCTCCATTTGTGTCATTGAAATGCCATTGCAAATTACCTCTGAGTTAACTACGTTTAGACAGAAGTACAGGGGGAAAAAAAATCTTCCTTGATAATGACAAGACAAAAATGTCCATAAAAAGGAAATAAAGATGACATGCTTCTTTTTTTCATGACATTCATTTTTTACATGGCTTAGGGGCTTTGCTTCCTGAGAGTTTACGTCGTCGTCAACTGTCAGGGCTCTTCCATGCATGATTTATGTATGCATAATAAAGACATCGTGGTTGAGGGGCTGATCTGTGATTTCCAACAGCTTTGAAACTAACCACAATAAAATATACAGCACATGAATAATATAGGATTTAGTTAAAAAAAGATCCAATTTGGAAAAATGGGAAGCATATTTATTTTCAGTTGCTTCATCTGCTCTTTTATTTTTTTATTTTTCCCCCCCTAAGTCAAATTGAATGACAGCTTTTAAGGGGAGACAGGCCTAAGATTTCCAGTCTCTGGAATATTTTAAGGGAATGTTTAAGTAAATCTCAGTTCAGATTTAGGACAGGCTGTGAAGGTGTTGGAGCTTGAATTTGGATCAGCTCTTCCTAAAGTGTCGTGGGCCTTCCCACAGGGTTTTTGCAGCGAGGCTGGTGCGCTGCTAACCCTGACTGCTGGGTTGATTGCCAGGAGCGCCAAGAGGCCATCAGCAGGGATGAGCAGAGCCATGGTAGCTCTCAGGCTGCCACTGGTGAGTCGTACTGAAACGCATCTCACGCAGCTCTTTAGCTCGCAGGCTTCCCTGCATTGCTCAGCCAGCAGGGCTCGGTGCTGTTGGTGGAGGTGGTTGGTTATCCCTGTGCTGTTGTTGGGTGTTTGCAGCACAGGACAAACGCACTGGGCAGAGAACACCTCTCTACTCGCTATCTCTCTGACTGATGGCTGGATGAAAGGAGCCTTTTCATTTTCTGTGACAAAATCAAGATGCAGGGATTCACTAATTCGGGTGGAATTCCACAGGAAACCTGTGCTAACCAGTCCCCAGTTCCCACATTCTTGTCCATCCCCATGAAATTATCCATTTTATAGTGATATAACTTCATCAGGTGTCAAGGGAAATTTTAGTGCTTCTGTGTCGCAGTCACACTTCAAAATTTGCCTCTGTTCAGGTTAATGAATTGAAATGGAGGATTAGATCATGCTTAATGACAACAAGAACATGACAAACGTGCAAAGCCTTCAGGAGTTGTCTCAAAATGTACATTAAAGATCTCATTTGGCTCTGCAAGTAGTGAAGGAGGACAGAGGTTCTTCATAGCTTCAGAACCTATTTTAATTACCCCTTCCCTGGGTAATTATTAATAGGGGAGGAGAGGACTGCCTGAGAGCATGAATGCTAATGGGTTCCCCTGAGAGTGTGAGTCCAGAACATCAAGGAACATATGATGGGCTAACAGCCTCCCCAGCAAGTTGCTGCTGGCTTGGAGGTGGGATGCTGCACTTGAGATGCCAGTGATATTCCTCGATGACTTGAGGACTAAACCACGTCTTTATAAAAGCAAAGCTGTTCTTGTACTAAAATATTAAATGGGAAGGGAGATTGTGTCGCTAAAACCTGGGCTTTTGACACAGTCAAATGCTGTCAGAGCAAATAAGGCAAGGAAGGTGGAAAGAGGAGCTGAAGGATGTGAGAGCTGTGTCGTCACCACTGGTTAGGGTGTTGGTTTTTAAAATAACAGCTGTACAAGTGATCTGTTAAGTGGAGGGAGGCCTCATGACAAACCAGAAAGCGAAACCAGCTCAAACTTACGCCATGTCAAGGGCATTACAAGGCTTGTAAAAAAAATAAAAGCCCAGACACTTGTGGGACTACATGTGAATCCATACCACAAAAAAGTCAGGTCCTGAGGTGTTATCTCAGGTCTAGCACATTAGGTATTAGACCAGTAACTAAGGTTATTATTCAGAATCATGCACCTCCCTGTTAAGTGGTCCAAGGCTCAGACAAAATTCACCTTTGAATGAGCTGTGATAAGCAGGCACTGCTGTTAAAAATAATGTGTTTATTTTTTTCTCTGTTTGAGAAACCTTTTAAAACCAGTTCTGCTGTGCTAGGAGGGAATTTAATACATAACTTCCAGGGCAGAGGATGGAGTCAGAAGTAATTCTTCCACTTTCTCAGGTGTTTTTCCCTGAGGTCCTCCTCCCATCAGAAAACAGTCCAAGGAAAAGTCTTTGCATGGAGATGGCAGTGGAATATGAAAACATTATTTCTTTGGTAGCCAGTTTGATCTGAAAGCAACTAAAATGGTATGTTACGTTTGTTGTTTTTGCCACATTTTATGCATTGTGTTCACAAGACGCTTCTTTTCAACTTTTCCCAACTCACCAGTTAGAATGAGAGCTGGCTGGTGTTCACCCCAGCTAAACCCAACCCTGTAGCCACCTGGTGAGGCTGGTCCCATTATTGCCATTCAATCTGTTTCCCACTGGTGGATCTCCTGGAGAGCCCCGTGGAGCTGAGGTAAAGCTCAAGGCAGTATTTGGGAACCGGTTTCCCCCTGGCCACTGCACAGGAACATTGGGTTATTCAGAGGTACATAGAGGCATGATGTGATGACAGGTGGGCCCATGGACTACCCCAGATTGGTGTCTAGGCATGCTTATCACCATATGGGCCACATCTTTTTCTCCTCTGCATTTCACACAGTGAGGGTGGTTTGGGTTCTCTCCCATAATCAAGCTGTTGGGGGTGTCTGTAAGAGTTAATTCTAGTGAGAGATTGGAGAGAATGCTTTGATAGGCTGCCTGGAGGAGGACTGATAAGGCCAAATGCCCTTTATGAACAAGTAAAACCTGGTGCATTATTTTCTAGAAGCTGCCTATGTGTGGATGTTGGTATAGGGAGAAACCAAACTGCCTCTGGAACCATCACTGGCATCTTGGCTAGTTAGTGCCCTGGGGTTAATGAATTTGCACTCATCACCAAATTCACTGGGCTTTTGGGCTTTAAGTTCACAAAGCTGTGGTACTGGCATGGTGGAAACATGACTCTGCTTGTGGACAGGGTAAAAAACGTGAGGGTCCCTTCCAGCTCTGGATACAGTGTGAACCTGTGAAGTGGTGGAATCTGGCAGCATGTCATGTCTGTGCACACACAGAGGGATGGCAGTGCTGAGGGCTTTTGCTCTGGGCTGGATCATGCTGTCATGGTCCCCCCACAAGTCACACAGTACTGATTTAGGCAATTCTGCCTTCCTTGTGCTGCTGCTCTCCATAACAAAGGCACAGCGCTGCTGCCTTCTCCCCCTCTGCCTTCTGCAGCTGTCACCACCTCATGCCAAGAGTTCAGCATTAGGAATGTTTTGAGCTAAAAAGTCCTGCTCAGATGATCATGCTTATATCAACTGAAAGGCTTTCAAAGCATTCCAGCTTAGCCAAAATATGTGGTACACACCACGAGTCTAATCATCCCCCTTATAGTCATCTACGAAGAGTTATTTTTTTTCAAACGAAGCTTTTCCATTATAATTTTCTTCCATTCTTGTTTCAGCTCACTAAGCATTAACCACCATGACCTACTGCATAAACCCAAACCATATTAAACAGCTTAGGTTTATAGCCAAATCCTAACACCCTATTTGGGGAATGGCTACAGTGCTTAGCTGTTTCTATAGTTCTGTGGTTTGGGGTTTTTTTTTGGACAAAGTCAAATCTTTACTTGACTGAAACATTTTGAATGTGTTTAACACCACACTGCTAAAGCAAAACACAGAGATGGAACCAATCCATTTGTTTAAGAACAAATATTAAAACAAACATAAACTCCAAACCTATCTGCAATATAGGTCCAAAACCTGTAAAAGGAACTGACAAGTTTTTATGAACTAGCTTATATATCTGTGTGTATTTATGTCAGAAAATAGGAAATGGCCTCCACCTTTCAATTTACTTGTGGCTCAACATAGTCATGTGCTTTCTCATGAATAAGAACCCTCTGCTCCTAACAGAGGTGCCATCAAGCTGATGTAGTAAAGAACATTTCTGAATATCATTGTTTTAGTTTGCAAAGGAAATGGCATTGGAAGGCAAGGAGGGGGAAAAGGCTTGTAGGGTGATATAAACAAAAGGATAAAGAGCAGGTCTGAAAATTCAGACAAATCATCATCAACCAGCGGCATTCTGAGCAGTGTCTCCACAGAACCATACCTGTGCTTGGGGCTATGGGATGTTTTCATTAGTAATCCAGGATTAGATTTAAAGTCACTGCTGACAGAATTTGCAGCTGATGAAGATTGGTAGAAGTATAAATAACTGCAGGGTTCATGGAGGGGAGATCACTGGTGAGGTTCAGCTTATTTGGGCAAAACATGTTTTAACAGAGACAAAGGCAACACAGTCCATACAGGAATGCAGAATGCAGATTCTGTTACTATCAAACAGTTATGAAATTTCATACGTGGGAAAGGGGCAACCTTCCTGCGGGCAAGGAATGTCAGGGATGCCTATATGGGACAGGTCGTGGCGGGTTAGTAACTCAGCCTGAGCTCCATGCCTTGCTGAGACTCTCAGCATTCCTAATTTTTCCAGGGCACGTAGAGATCTCTGAATGGAGAGGGGTGATTGGTGTGATGGCAGGAGGAATGTCTCAGCAGAGGTGGCTGACCTTGGTCTGAGGGGTATCTTCCAGCCCCTCATCAGGAGTACTGCTCTGTTGTGTGAAGCCTGTTGTGTCCTGGACAAAAACTGGGAAATGAGAATTAGGAAGCTCAAGCCAAAGTAATTATGCCTTCACAGCAATACATTGTGGAAGTATTTTAATTAAAATCTTGACTAAATGATACAGTCAGTGAGCTAGGAACACGATATAAATATGGTGTGTTGAATTCCTAAATGGGTGAGTATGAATGATATTTCTTGGAAGATGCAGATGATGCAGTCCACAAAGAATTAAAGTCACTGCTGTAGGTGATGCTAAGGACCTGAGCCTGTTTGGAGCTGTTACCTGTGATCCAGAGACCAAGTTGTCAGCAAAGATCTTGGAGCAGAGAGGAACCTCTCTCTGACCACAAGTCCAGGGCAGGAGGACTCCACTAAGAGATGAACATAATTCTGTATCTAGATAAGTCAAATAAGTCTACCTCCTTCATTGGTTATCCCACTCTGCATGCTTATGCATAATTCCATGTTTTTGACACATCCAACTTCTGAGTTTTGCCCGCCTCTTTTTCTCTTGCTGGTTTTAGTCAGCTAAACTTACCTGAAGGCACAACCTTCACTAATACAGGAAAAATATTTTCCTACTCCTATGGCTATTAGCCTGCAGATCCAATATGCATCTACATCTATAAATCTATAATATTTACATGTTCTAAGTGCTCCATGAACACTGTAAATACTGTTCTCCAGGCCTTTTAATGTTAAAAGTCATGGCTCTTTCTTATATGCATATTCCCCCTTCAATAGATTGTTATTGCAGCCCTACACCTGTGTGCAAATTCAGTGGGATTCAAATGGTAATTCCATATGCATTCCAGTTTGCTTTGTATTAAGAATGTAAAAAAAAAAAAAAAAAAAAGCATGATTAAAAAAAAGGAGAAATCTCAGAAAAGCACAATGGCAGAAGAATAAAATCCCAAGGATGGGACACCTTTCAGACTCAAACAGACAAGGAGAAGATGGAGAGGTAATTTGACTACTGGGGAAATATTTGTGTGGGGAGAAGAGCCCATTTAGAAGAGGGTTCCTTCATAAGACAGAGAAAGACCAGTGTGATTTAGAGTGAGGAAGATTATAAACCAGAACAAACTGCTAGGGAAAGCAGCATGCTCTCTCTTTCACCCTTCCTTTAAATCAAGGCTGAATCTCTCTCTCGGAGGAGAATTTTCGTGGGACATCAATTACTGGAATCAATCCCAGGAGCAGTTGAGTGAAACTTAATAACCTGTGACACAGGTGCTCTAAGCAAGATGATTCCTTTGGCCCTAAAGTCCCCACATCCTAGGGATGAGGAAGAGCAGAGCCCTAAACAGCAACGAGAACAGAACCAGGCAGTAAATAAAGGAGGGGCAGAGTGATGATGTCCAAGCAGTCATGATGAGCACTGCCTTATCCTTCACTTTTTACACCTGGATGTCAGCTGGATTTTAAGTGGATATTTTGGGACCACATAAAACCTTTCTACATGGAGGAAGTGCACATAAACATCACTGCTTTACCAGGCTCCTGTGATGATCTCTCCTTTCCATACTTGTAGCTCCGTAATGTGCTCTGTCCACAGAGAAATTACATTAAGCAAGGACAAGACTCTGTGCAGGTACACTGGGATTCTCTTTTGGCTCAGCTGGTATCTTGCCATGTTTTTGCCAATCAGGATATGGCATTTCAGCAGTGGAAGCTATTTTACCAAGCCTTCTCTCAGCTCATGCTTTACTGCAAGTATTGATGGTTTATGATGTGGAGGTTTTATTGCTGAATTTTTTGCTGGGCTGTTACTCAATTTCAGTAATGAATGCCAGCCTGCTTGTTTATTTATTTATTTACCTACTTACTTATTTTAAGCAGACCCAACAAGTTTCACAAGAATTATGTGTCATAAGGAGGTGTCTTAGCTAATTCAAAGAAGCAAATTGCAAGAGCAGGAAACCTCAGCATGTGAATAAAATTTTATAAGAGAGACACAAAGTACAGTATGTTCTAATTATGGTGGAGGACTGTACTGAGACAAAGAACTGCTGCACTGGGGAATGATCAAGTCCCACTCAATCCCTAGCAAAAAAAAATCTTACTTGTTCCAAAGAAGGGAAATCCTTCCTCGTCTGCAGCTGACTGGGAATATCACATATCCCTGAAATGAATGGTACAATCACTAAAAACAGGATGCTTCCCTTACATTTTAAAATATTCCCAGAAGGCTTTTCTGATCCCAGATATTCCTCTGGAAACTAAAGTTTGTGATGTGACCTATCAAAATTGTCAGTAATCAAGAGGGAGATATCCCCTGCCAGCCTACTAGATAAGTTTTTAGAAAAAGCATATTCTTCTTTGACTTGAATACTGATGAATCTTATTTTTGCTGAGTTATTTTCCTACCTGACAGTGAGTGCTTCATTAGTGCTCATTCTTATTTGTCTTTGGAATAACTTTCATACCTCCTTAGGTGTGAGAGGGTTAATGTTTAAATGAATGCTGGATGTCCTGCAAAGTAAAGTCTTATTTGAAATGCTAAATTATCTTTGTCACGTGGAACCTCTCTGAACTTCATAATTAAAAAGGCAGGGAAGGAAAACAGAAGAGAAGAGACCAGAGAAATCCCAATCTCCAGGGTTTTTTAAGAGGAAACACTTTGATATTTTTCTGAGGATATTTGACATTTCCCCTTGTGGGATGAATGTCAAACACTGGGCAGGCAACATTCCTTCTCCACCCATCACCTGACACTGGGCTCCGAGACACATCTCTGCTCCTAGAACTGATTCCTCAGAGCTCAAAGCTGGAGACCAAACCCTGCTATGGCTCGAATGCTCCAGCTCTTCCTGGACATGGAGCTTTGTGTAACCCAAACCTGTAGAATGATTTCCCTGTCAGCCCTTTCTCACACACTAAAAGGGCTGGGAATGACATCACCACCTCCTAAAACATGTCGCACTGTCTTTCTTGACCCACACTGCATATTCCCTGCTTGCACAAGTGAGCATTTGTCCTGGTTTGCCAAAGCAGGAGTAGAAGCCTCCAGTATTGTCCTCCTGACATTGACCAATGCTAGATAACTACCAGATGGTTAAAAAAAAAATCTTTACCAACCTTGGAGGCACTGATGTGGTACGGTACCAGCTGACACCAGCTGTTGATTACCTAAACCTTGCAATTTTTATTTTCCTTAATGTACATCAGCTGCAGAGCTTATTGTCACATAACATTTACAACTGTCTAATCCCTGTATTCTCCTTCAGATCAGGAATTTGTCTCAATAACAGTCTGTGATTCATCAAATAAATTATATCACACATTAGGATATTAGTGTTGATCCTTTAAAATGCAGTCACAGAAGCCCTCGGAGGGCTACATAATGTGTAGATGAACAAATTCACTTAGAACTATCATTCCTGTGCACATATTTGTGAGAGGTCTTTTATTTACTCAGCTAAATCAGGAAAAATAATCGTACATTGTAAATTTTTTATCTTTAGAAGCTGTATAATATATGCCAAATCAAACATGTAACTTATCCATCTTTAATGGCGTTCTTTGTGCCATATAACTGCACAGCAGCTGCTTTGTCAAGTGACCAAGAAATTAGACTTTGGCAAAACAGGGGTTTTCATCAGCATATGACCTTAAGATAACATTTACATTTCAGGAGATGCTGTTCCAGTCAGAACAGAACTGCAGGGCAAATTCACATCTCTGAATACTCATGGAGGCATCTGACAGAAAAGCTAATAAACGCCCGAGATTAGTACAGTTTTATTTTCCATAAATCTGGGACATGTTCAGCAATGTCAAACGGGTTCTTGTGCCTTTATACGAATAAATAAACCCAAGCTTACTCTGAAGCTCAGAAGTGAGGTGGAATTCATTTAGCTCATTACCATTTAAATGATAGATGGACAGGGTAAACTCTTTTCTTTTGAGGCAGGGGATGGACAATGAGGAGAGGAAAGCAGCAGTATTACATGAATTTGGGCTCCCAGGCTTGGATGATTGGACTCAGATGTTTCCAAGGAAATTATTTGCTCCAAAAGGGCTCTTTGGTTACTTACAGGTATAGCAATCATATTTAAAATGTTTTTACTCACAGGCAGGCTCCTATATCTTCAGTCACATAGGATTTACTGGAGGGTTTATCCTTAGGCTGCTCTGTTGAGCGCAGAGAATTCAGGTGGGTGTTTTCAGAGAGTTAGGCTGCCAAGAAATACAGAGGAAAAAGCAACATGTTTAGAGGAAAAATATTTTGCTTTTGACATTCTGGCTATAATTTATTTCCAACTTTTGCAGTAGGTCCTTATTTGCCTCTCCTAACTTGAAGAGAAATTTGAAGGGGAGAGAGGGAACAGGTAGGTTTTTTGTTTGTTCATTTATTCTGTGAGGAGAGAGGTACCTGGGAAGCTGAGATTAAGAAGGTAAGATCTTCATGCTTAGCCTAGGATGAGTAAGAAAGAAATATTTCAGTATTCTGTAAATTAACTCAGTCCTCTGTCAGCCAAATTCCATTGAAAAGAAAGAATAAAATGGTAACACATGTATTTTTGTCTGATTTAAAAGAGATAGGAAGAGACCCCAAAACAGATGAGACAATAGGAAATTTCATGTGTGACACTTATGCTGCAAAATCACAGATGACTTGCTTTTTTTTTCTGATTTTCTTGTAACCTTGAAGCTTTATGCAAACACTCCAAAAGCTTTGGAGCACCCACAGGTTTCAGAGTTTCAGTCAGAGGTATGGATAACTGCGGTGTGTACAGATCTGTGACAATGTTCTGATGTTGGCATCAGACTCCTGTGGTGACATGAGAAGAAGGATAAAGATAATAGGAGGATAGATATAGTAATAGGAGGATGTGGTGTAATTCATCACCTGTGTCTTTTACAAATTTTCACATCTGAAACCTGATTTCTGCGTCAACCTAGCTTTTTTTTTTTTTTTGTCCTTACCTCCTTATTTCTGGCCATTTCACATTCCTTCTGCATTTCAGACCTCACTCACAATGAAGATGAATATGGCCTGGGCTACTCAGGTAGAGCACATACTCTCCTATTCCCTAGATTTCCCTTCAACTGGGAAAAATGCAAATAAGAAGTTGGGTTTTCTTTTCCTTGTCCAGGAACAACTCTTACACCACCATAACTTATAAAAAGAAAATACAATAGATACAACCTGCCACAGCATCACATAATCCTGGACATCCATTGACCTCTGCCTAGAAATATACAGAATTCAAGCCAACGAGTGATGCTCTGCTCACTCATATGTATATTTTGAGCCAAAACCAGGGACAACCAGTTACACAAAGGGAGCCAGTATTGAAAAGGGAGGTGTATCTACTCCTGTAGCTCTAGCAAAGTGACTGGTGACACTCTCTGGGTCCCAGAGCCCCAGCTCTGGGATTACAAAGATGGTTTTAGTCTTATTTTTTACTGTTTATGAGGAATCCAAAGCTTTCTCATTTTAGACTTGAGAGTACGAGAAAATGTAAGAAAAGGCAGAAAGGTGGAAGGGGTGAGTAGGACAGTAAAAACAATAGGATGGTCCTTAATTGCCTTATTTTGGTGAGACAGATAGTGACAACACGAGCACTAGGAGGAATTTGGGTGAAAAAAAGGTTGAGTGACTAGTCATCCTGAATTCCAGAGGCTGCTATGTAAGCAGATTGATAGTAATGGTGGATCTTTGCCAGTGATTATGGGGAATTAGATACAAAAATGGCACTAAAGCAGAATCACTGGGTCCTCCTAAGCAGCATTTTGAGTAGATTGGATGTGTCAGCAGACACTGTCTTGGGAGAGTGTTGTGTTTGACATCCAGCCCAGGAGGAGGACCAGAGCAGGAAGGGTTGTGGGGTTGGTTGGTGGTGCTTGTCTGGATGGTTCTGCAGAGAGAAACATGACACAGAATTGTAGAGGTGGTGGAGATTTGGAGATGGGTGTATTTTTCTCCTAAATAATTTTTAAAATAGAATAATCCTGGTTACTTTTCATTGTCTCAGATGTGGACTGTCTGACAGAGTCACCTGCTGCAGAAGAGTGTACCCCAAGTGTCTCTAAATTGAGTCCCTGTTTCCTGAGTCCCCCTTTACAACATTAAGGGAACTCCAACAGGGTGGTCACATTCTCCAAAGGGCTCTACGGGCTTTTTTCCCCCCTCTTTATTGGCCTAGAATAGCCTAAATTTGTTAGCACAAACAAAATACAGTGCCAACTACATTCCTTTTAGAAGGGCTTTAGTGGGTGAGGTTGGGATTCCCGCTGACGAAGAAAGTTTTCTGAGACAAGTTAGTTGATGGGCAAGTTTGTAAGTGGCTTGGCTTTTTGTTGTTCTGATCTGCTGGCATTCCCTCTCTTCTCCCCACAGTTTAGGAGTCTACAGCAGGAATACTTTAAGACACACAAATAAAAGGAGATTTAAAAAAAAGTGTTAATAATATATCCAAGGATTGGAGGGGACAGAGGGAAGATGGACAGAGGGGACTTTTGTTTCTACAGCACCACAGAATGAAAACATGTATTTCCAGTTGACTCACATTCCTAAAGACACACTAGTCCTTGATCAAACCCATCCAGTAGATTTTGCCTGAGCTGTGGGGTTTATATCAGCATTATATATCTGGCTCATGGGCAGCCTTCACTGGCCAGGTAGCTAACAGAGCTGAGGTATTTGCTTTTCTTTATTTTATTTTAAGGAGCTAGGCTGCATTTGCAAACAACGAATTACATTTCTCCACGGCTGACAGTTGCAATAGTTCTTGTGGATGCCTCATTGCTCTGGGCTTGGACCTCAGCCATTGTGCTATTGCCTCTGTGCCCACCTTTCAATTGCTGTTCATCAGCCACCCATCCATCCCTCTGATTCCCTGGCAGAGCAGCCTGGAGTAAGCCAGGCATGCTGCACTTCGCCGTGCTGCAAGTGTCTTTATTTTTGTTGGCTGGGGAAAAGCTGCTGGTCTCAGTTTCTTTTAAAATATTTTGTGCTAAAGAGAGGAAAGGAAGCTGAACTGCAGAGCCTGGAGGCTCCATTCACTGCTAGGCTTAACTTCTTCAGGTCAGCTGCCAACAGCTACCAACACTGTGTCTTCCAGCATCTGGTGTTGGAGGGTGATTTGGTAAAGCCCTCCACCACGTGCCTCCCTCTAAGCCCATGACCTGTCCTCCTGATTTCAGTGAGACTATTCAAATCACTCATGAGCCTCAGCTGTAAATGGAGGTGGCAAATGGAAACAAAATGAAATATAGAGGTGTTTTCCTTTTTATATGTTGCCCACAGGAGGAATGACTTTGTTGATGCTGACAGGTCCTGCAAGCACAATATAATTCCTTAAAAACATATATCACTGAAAACCCTCTTGTTTGGTTTCTGAGGAATGAACAAATGGGTTTTCAGGCAAAAGGTTAGAATTTGCTCTCTCATTTTTGACATGGACCACACTCAGACTAGGATTACTCTAAGCAGCATGTGGAAGGTGTAATTGAATAGCATATTACAAGCTGAGGTCTGGCAATGCTTTTCAATTTAACTTGGTCAAAAAGCACTGTTTTTTCAGGCCAGCAGAGCAGTATCTCATCACCTTTCCTTGCACCCAGCACATATCCACAGGTGGATCAAATGGAGCCTACTTCCAGGAAAGAATCCAAACTTTCATGCTGGGCAGGAACTGAAATGCCTCCACTGCTTTTCTGCCTTGTCTAGCATGTAAACCCATACTTCAACTCTGAGCATGGTGTTGGACTGTAATAGCTGGAAAGACCTTCATCCAAAAGTGCAGTTTTAAGGTCAGTCATCAAATCCCAAACATTGCAGATGGTGTGCTGGTGGCTGGACGTCATTTGGACGGATCCAAATTCCCCTTTGGCTCTCAGAAACATCCTTGTTCCCTGGCACAGCAAGCTGCTTCTACAGCTTAGGGTGCTTAGGAGAGAAAATGTGGCAGGGCAAGAGCAAAGAGAAAAGCCACCCAGGGTAGTCCAGTTGTCCTGATGAGAGCCCTGCACACCTGTGCTTCCTCTTTCCAGTCCAGGAGATCTTCTCTCACATTTTCCTCAGGACTGGGTCTGTGTATGCAGTGTTGGCACAGAGGGGATGACACACCAGAAATGCACAGTGTTGCTCAGCTCATGGTGATGTGTTCACCTGCTCTTCACCACTGTAACCCTGGGGCTGTGACAAATAGAAACTGCTGCAGTGCTGATGTTACAGCGTTACAGGGTTTGCCTTCTTTTCTGTAAAAAATGATCAGCCTGTAATGGATGGATCTGGAACCTCCTCTGACATGCAGATCTCCCTTTCTGGGGAGGATATGGGCTCTGTATCCCAGATCCCATGGCTCTTCTGCTGGGGGTCTGGGAAGCACCCCTTGGCTTTCTCATTCTGGTGAGAGTTTGTGAGCAGGGAAAGAAGAGGGGAAAGGTCTTATGAAAGACTCAAATCTGATCTGGAAATGACTGACCCATTTTTAGACCTCTGCTCTCTAAATATAGTTCTTGCCACCAGCACCTGCTCTACCAATAAAGTATCATCTGTGAGACGTCACTCACTGACATTCAGTGTCACACAGAGAAACAGGCCAAGCATTTGCCAAGCTGAGTGTTCTCTACAGGGAGGAATATAGCTACAGATCATATGACCTGGATAATATTTGACAGTATTATGCCTCCATACATGTTTGCTCAGCACCTTGTGCACTGAAGTTCCCCCAGTTTGGAGCCACAGGACATTACTGTAACCTGAGTATTATTTATGTTGGCAACTAAGAGATAGATCATGGGTGAGGAAAGAGAAAAAGAAGAAATGCTAGAGAATGGATTTGGGTGTTATG
The DNA here is from genome assembly GCF_024509145.1 of Vidua macroura. NCBI lineage: Eukaryota > Metazoa > Chordata > Aves > Passeriformes > Viduidae > Vidua > Vidua macroura. The sequence continues at coordinate 3,043,647 of NC_071611.1, forward strand.
TCTGTAGCATCAAACATCTTAGTATTAGTACAAGACTGCACTGACCTAAACAGAGTGGAGAGATTTATTTCCCATAAAGGAAAAAATAAAGCTTTATTTTCCATATTTCCAGAGGTCACACATATTTTTGTACATTTTTGTGGCTCAGAATTGCTCTTTGCTGCATGACAGCTGCAGTTTCATGAGTGATGGAAGGATTTTCCTCCAGAAGGGGAGAGAGGCAGCAGAATTGTGGTGCCCATATCTAGAAGGTCACACAACTGCACAGAAGGGACAACTGCTTACCCCTGTGACCCACTCACCTCTTTCCATTCCTGAGTGGAAAGAGAACTTGCATCTTACAGCCTGGGGCAGGTTTGGTATTTCAGTCAGACTTTGACCATTACCCATCCCACCTCAACTGAGATGTGCCAGGGGGATGCAGCTCTGGCTCAGGGTGGGGATCCCAGCATCCACCTGGAAATTCCCACACGGAGATTTTGGGTTCCTGCGCTGCAGTCACTGCAGGTGTTTACCAGCAGCACTGAATCTGAACCCTGCAGGAAACTGAGGGACACAAGCACATGGAGGAGGTGGTGTAAATTAAAACTTGTTGCTGAAATTACCTCCTAGCCATGCCACCACCATTTACCCCACTCAGCCGCTTGTTGGACATGGGGGTATTACGGGTACTGCTTTCCATTCCCAGCTCTCATAAAGTGAAATTGTTGTTGCTCTTTTTTGAAACATCTCAGCTTAGCTACTGAGCTGTGGGCACACAGCCTCCTTCCTCCTTCCTTTTACTATCCTCCATCCCCTTACCAAGCACCTGCAGTGGCTTTCAGCACACATTCATTGTCTGCCTTTTGATTGCTGCATATATGTTCAAATTGTTATTTCCCAGCAGATGTGTCACATAAAGGTACTGAATTCCCACCCTTCCCTTCCCTCCCCTCTCTCAGAGCTCTGACTCTGGTCTCACAAAAGCACCAGTTTTTTTGTAACAGAGCTCAGCATTTAAGCCTCATTCTCAGATTTTTCTGTCTTAAAACAGAAGATATTATAAATATTGGTGAAGGCAAAGCAGCGAGCGTAACCTCCAAATCTCTCTTGTTCAGATCAGATGTAGCCTTCCTGCTGTAATCATTCCTCTCTCCCCCTCCTTCCCCTCCCTTGTCTCTCTTTTTGGATATGTGTTTCTCTCTGACTGTGATTCTGCAGTGGCAGAAAGGGGTCAATCTATCTGTAAAAGATGGACTCAGCCAAGCTTTTCTAGCTCTTTCCTGCTGATGGCAATTATCCGGAGGTTGGCAGCGGTCCCAGAAACCTGCAGTTCCTGCAGTCCTGCTGCTGTGAGCCTGCTCCACAAAGCCAGCATCCTAAGAGGATCACTTGGTGTGATGCCCAGGAAATGACAAACAGAAAAGGTCACACGTACTCCAAAAAGATATACTGCTCGGCAAATTTAATTGACATTGTGCAGCTTTTAAAAACGTCCCTGCAGACATTCCAGCATTTAACAGATGCAAGCGAAGAACAGAAAAATAACAGGCCTTTAGAGAAAGGGCAGAAAAAATACATTCTGTCCCCCAAAAGAATTTTTTCATACCCTAGTAATATCCTTTCACATGGTCTATTGGATCAGGATAATTTTTTGTTACCCCTGACCTGACAAGTGAAATTGTCCGTCCCATCCCCCAGCCCCCTTTTTTCCCTCACACACACACTGCTGCTTTTTAAATCATTGAGCTTTCATTTCACAGGGTAACTGTCCTCCTTTTTTTTTTTTTTTTTTTTTTTTTTTTCTTTGTATGTTAGTCTGTTAAAATATTGTACAGGGAACCAGCTCCCTGTCAAGGCCGGGGCTGTGCTGTGGGGAGGGTCACCATTCTGTCCTGTGTTATCTAGCCAGAGGAGAAAACTGCTGTCTGCATCAATGGGCTTTTTCCTTAACAAAAAGTAACAGGAGATCTGTGGAAATTCAAGAAGATGTCTGATATCGAATTTGCAAGAAGTGGTGGGAAAGCAGAAGTGGCCAGAATGAATTTAGGATGAAGGCAGGTGGTCCTGGTTCAACAGACATTGCACTCAGTAAGGACTCAACTCTTCTTGTTTTTTCATTATTTATTTCAGCCTTCTTCAGCTAAGAACAAATTTAAAATCAATTGGAAATTGTGGTTTTGCTTTCAATGCTCCCCAATTAGATGGGAAAGAGTGGGTAAAAAAAAAAAAAGAGAAAAGTAGCATGACTACTGACGATGAAGCAGATGTGACACAGCAGATCTGGATGCTCATTCCATTTACACCTATGAAATTTGGGATGAAAGGCACCATCTTCCCTATGTAGTAATCACCATGATCCAGATGGCCAGGGTAGTAAAGACGCAAGGTTTGAGTCCATGGGGAATTTTGTATCCTCACATATGAGTCCCACCAATCGTGTCAGGTGAGCTGCTATGGAGAGCAGTGGTTGATGCTTCCAAAGCTTTCATGAGCTGCTTTCCATATAAAGGCCCCAAACTGCCCACTTTCACAGGTGCTGTAAAGCATCAGTCTAAACACTTCAGGACTGTATAAAGCAAGCAGAAATATCTCTGTGGGTTTTTCTCTGGTTACTACACTTTAGAAGACTTAACTACTGTTCCAAGCTGTGAGTGTGTACCTGGGTAGCATCTGTGGAAGCCTGTCACTTATTTGCCTGGATATGGCCAGACGTGAGCAATCTTAAAACTTCAACATAGATTCAGTGGAATAAATATTTTCTGCAGAGCAGTATAAGCAGAGAGTTTTACAGAACATAACAACAGTACAGCAGCAGCCTGTAGAAAACAGGAAAGGGAGGAAGGACAATGCAAATAAATATTTATTTGAAATGTTGCTTTTGAATAATTAAGCATACAGCTGGAAGTGACAAAATGCCCTCTGAACAACACCTTGCTCTACCAGTCATACAAGGTGGGGAAACATGCTTTGACTTTCTTTGTGGCAGGCAAAATAACCCCATAATTGTGGTGACTGTTGGGACCAGAGACCAAGATTTACAGTCCACTCTGTGCTAAAGAGCAGGTCACAGTAAAATAGAGGGGCTTGGATAGTGACAGATCCATTTCAAGGTAGCTTTTGGAGTATGTCTTCTTCAAAAGAAGATCCCATTGGTGAAAAAAAATGACATTCGACTTCCATAGCATGGATGTGGCAAAATCCACATTCTGAAGTAAAGCTGAATATTATAGTTTAAGGAAAGGCTAAAACACAGGTGTGCGGCAATTTTCAGGGCTTTATTCTTTCTAATTCTGAACAGGATTTGTCCATCCTTCGTCTTCCTCAATGCCAGGGCAAATGGTCAAAAGTCACTGTTATAAAATTCATGTCAGTTCCTACCCCAAGCCACACAGAGAGGAAGAAACATCAGCCCTTCTTTTGAAACATCCTTTGGTACCAGTGCAACCCCAGAACAGTTCAGCTCTGACAAAATCTCTTTTCTGACTGTCAATAAAGTGTCAATTTACACAGCATTAAAGTAGGATTTTGGCTTCCTCATGCATCAGACAACTCCAGTCTGAGGACCTGCTATCAGAAATAGTTAACTTTCCAACAGGCATTGTTTCTGATAAAGGGTTTTTGCTCTTGACAAAACCAGTGTGTATTAAGTGACTCACAGCCATGTAATATTATTGCCTGGTTTCATAACACACTCTCCTGTTACACTGGACTTCACAGAAGCAGCACAATAAAATTCAGAAGTTGATCTCCTCAGTACTGCAGGCTTCTGTTGACACAATTATATTGGTCAGGAGAGACAAGAGGTGAGATCTCTGGCTGTAGAGCAACAATCAAGAAAAGCCCGATTGTAAAAAATATCACAGAAGCCAAAACTGAGCTTTTACCATATCACTGCTTTTGCTTCAGTAGAAGATGAAAAATATACTTTCCCTCTCCAAATTACTTAAACCTTCTGGTTCTGTCTTTTCAGGGGGCAAAAATCTGTAAGGCACCTTGATATTTGAAACACATAATGTTTTATGACTTAAAGCCTGATTTTGGTCTTCTCTCCCAAAAACGCAAAAGCTCCAATCATTTAGACCAGAGGAAACTTGCCAGCTGTGGAAATATTAAGGCTTTTACTGCATGCAAGTGAGCTGTTCTGACTCCATCTGCTAAAATGGCAAGTTTTTGCATAGGCTTGTTTTGACTGATACCCAATCCTGAGTACTTTGTAAGGCAGTTACACATGCAAGCCTGGTGAAAAATACTCAGCTCTTGCCAGCTCTGTAAGGTGAACAGTTCATTAGAGGAAGGTGACAGGGTGGGTCTGCATGACTTACCTGCAGAGAGACAAAATTTGTAAACTTCTGCCTTGTTTTGTCAACAAAAATGCAAGAAGATGCTTAAGCTTTTCTGGTCATCTACAGAAAATAGATGAAATGGCTGAAGGGAGGGCATATACATTCCAATGAAATAATTTTAATTTATGGACTACTAATATTCTGCATTTCAATGTTGGATTGATTTTATAAATCTTGCCATTAGACTTTCCTGTTTTCACTTCTTATAGCTACTAAGTGTTTGGAAATCTTAGTAAATTAAAACTTCAGGAAACAGAAAAATTCTTTTTGAAGCCACTCCTTTCTTCTCGTGGAACATTTAGAACTAGAATAACAAAAAAAATTCTAGGAATAAACCCCTGTGGTGTGTCAGTGTGAAATATCATCAGTGGGAACTCAAAGATTGTGTAGTCTCAGGAGAAACAAGAGAACACAATTTAATTAAAGCTTCTCATTTTAATTGCAAATTGTATCATTTTTTTAGTTCAATCTTTGGTAGGAAAAAACCCCACAAACTGGATTATGGCCAAGTATGATGGATATTTCTTGCTATTGCACAATAGTTTAGGAGGAAATCGTGGAATCTTGCAGTAATTTCATGGAAGGGACCTCTGGAGGTCACCTAACCCAGCCCTGTCCTCGGAACAGGACATACTGAGCTATTCTATTTCCAACCAAAACTGTGGAGAAATCAGGCCAGGAAGGAGGTCCTGATCAGTCAGGGGAGCAGCCCTGGTGCCCACCCAATTGTCAGTGAAGCACTCCAGTGCCATGCACAGAGGTGTTTCCCAAACTGGGGGAACCTCAGGGGAGCAGAGGGAGTTGCCAGGAGTTTATGAGACAGGAGCTGATGGGTCCCAAGCCAGGAGCAGTAAAGTCCAAACTTCCCTCCCCTATAAAAGAAGCCCTCAGGGAGCACTGGGGACCAGGAGCACTGCCAGCTGTGCAGGACAAACAAGACACAGTGTGGCAGCCAGGGTAAGCCTACATGAAATCCTAAGGACACAGGCACAGACTGTCCCCACGTGCCAAAAAATGAGCCTGCAGGGAAAAAATTGCCCTTGCTGAACAGAGAGCTTTGTCTGGAAATTATTGAATAAATGGGGAGTTAATAACCTTAGGAAGAAGGGACAAACAATTCGGGAGAACTACAAAAATGTGAGGTTGTACAGGAAGAAAATGAAAATGACCAAAGCCCAACTACCATTTAATCTGGCCACTATCATAAAGGACAACAAAAACATTTGCAAATATATCAGCAACAGAAAGAGGGCAAAGGAGAATCTCCATCTTTTATTGGATGGCTTGGATGGACCAAGAGCAACATGGCTTGTATCAGACATTTTGTGTCCAGCTGTCCCAGGGCAGTGCCCGTCCCTGTGCTGGCACTGCTGAGGCACCTCCAGTGCTGGGACAGCTCTGGGCCCTCAGGACAAGAGAGACACTGAGGGGCTGGAGCGTGTCCAGGGCAGGGAACGGAGCTGGGAAGGGGCTGGAGCCCCAGGAGAGGCTGAGGGAGCTGGGAAGGGGCTCAGCCTGGAGAAAAGGAGGCTCAGGGGGGACCTTGTGGCTCTGCACAGCTCCTGACAGGAGGGGACAGCCGGGGGGACAGCTCTGCTCCCAGGGAACAGGGATAGGATAAAGCCTCAAATTGTTCCAGGCAAGGTTTGGATTGGATATTAGGGAAAATTTCTTCACCAGAAGGGCTGTCCAGCCCTGGCAGAGCTGCCCAGGGCAGTGGTGGAGTCTCCATCCCTGGAGGGATTTGAAAGCCATGTGGATGTGGCACCTGGGGACATGGGTCAGTGGTGGCCTTGCCAGTGTGGGGGGAATGGTTGGACTCAATGTTTTTAGAGAGTTTTTCCAACATAAATGATTCTGTGATTCTATGATATGACTTCTAGGCAGCCTTCCTGTCTATGACTTTTATCCTCCCAGTGTTCAGTACAGAATCTGAACACCTTCCATGGAGAGCCAGCAACATAATTTTCATCTTTCTGAGATGAAAGTATTTTTCCTCTTTTATATATATATATTTTATTTGAAAGATCTGATCATCATCCTCTTTTCTTGTTGCTGGCAGCACAGACACAAGTCCAGGTGCCAGCATTATAATGCTAGTGATCACAGCTCTACATTGCAGCCTTAAGAGAGAAAAAAACCCCTCAATCTACCCATTATTTTTAATCTATATCTTGCTGCCCTTGATCTGGAAATGCTTTTCCCTCAGTCCTCATAGCTTAGTTATTTAAAATATGGTCGTAGGCTCATTAAAGACAAGAAGGGACAGGACTTTGGTTTTATGATTTGGACATTCCAGTCTGCACAGAGCTTTGTAAAATAATTCTAGGACTTCTGTCAGGTTTGATTTATGACCACATGTGTCAGATGTAATTGCACCATCACTCTATCCATTCATTACCAGTGTTTCTCTCTGCAATGCTCTGCACCAGATCTCCAAGGGACAGAGTGACCTGAGCTTGTTTTTCCAGTGAACAACGGGATTAGAGGTCCCCATTCCATCATGTTTTGCAGATCAGTGACCACCCTAAAACAGAGGGGTATGGTCAGACAGTACAAAGCTGCACGGAAAGGAGATGCTGGGAATACTCTTGCCCAAGTCTGCCCCAACAAACTGAATCACAGTGCCTTCTGAGAGGGCTTGAGGCAGCCCTGTGGATATATTCTTTGTATGTAAATCTAACATACCCATAGCAACTCTGGGTTGCATTTTATGGTGCACCAATTTCACTGAGTAGTGGATCTAAGATCTTTGGACCATGCTATATTTTCCAGTAATAGGCAACTTACAGGACTCCCAAATGGTTTTATGCAAAAAAATCTGTGTCCCCTACATTTTCTCTCCCATGCTTATCAGGAAGAAGTTTTTGATCAGTGCCAACAAACCCTTTTCTGATGAAAAGTAAAGGAGATAGAATTGTGGAACTACTCTACTGCTTCAGATCAGCATTGCTGTAATAATCAAACTCATAAAAACTCTTACTCTGGTGGGTTAAATTTGCAGTCAAAACACAGTGTTTGTGGGTTTGTTTTTTTTTTTTTCCTTTCTTCTACTTAGCTTTGAGATTTGATCTCTCCTCAGCTTTAGATTTCTTTGCAGTCATAAATCGAAATAACTGTCAGGCTATCATGGCAGCAGGTTCATCACTGAGCAGTGACTGGAGCTCAAACACAGAATTTAATTAACACTGGACAGTATTTGTGGGATGGGTTTTTTTTTTTTTCTTTTCTTTGTGGGATATAAAAATAATGGGTTTTTTTCCCCTCTGAAACTATTTTTCTCCTGAGAAGTTTGTTTTTTGAAGCTAAAGGCCTAAATTGTTGCTCTAAATAGCTGAGTCCTAAACTGCATTTTGTACTTTGGATGAATTTCATGTAATTTAATCCCAGGTAAGCACCACAAATGTCACAAATTAATAGTGTAGTTCAGGTTGGAATGGAACCCCTGAAGGTCACCTGTCCAATCTCTTGATTAGAGCAAGTTATGCTTCAAAGTTAGATCCAGCACATAAGGGTCTGGTTCAGTCAAGCCCTGAAAATCTCTGAGGAAGACCTGCACAACTGCTTCTGTGTGTTTCCATGCTCAGAGTGAAAAAGGTTTTCTTGTATCCAGTGGATATTTCCGTTGCGGCATCTGGTGCCCTCTGAGGAGAGCCTCGGTCTCTCATACCAAAAGTCCTCTTTGGCAGTCAAAGACTGTAACTAGATTCCACTTTAGTCTTTGGACTGGCTTCACATTTCTGTTTGCATGCAAACAGAAAGGTCTCCAGGAACAGGGGGAGAAAGTTGGGTTCCTGAGGTATGCCACTTCATTTTGGTTTTGGGCTTGGCTTTGTGTCATTCCATCCACCCGCAGTTTTAAAATGCTTTTGGGCACTATGTTGAAATGCCCAACCTAAATTTCCTCTTTTGAACCATCCGAATTCTTTGTTACTTCATGCAAAGTCTGTACAAGCAAACAAGATCACTGTGCAAGCAGACTTTGTCCACCTCTAGAGATATGAACTAGTCTGGATAAATGACATAGGAGCTGGGTGTCAATGATCCTCAAGAGTCCCTTCCAACTCAGGTTATTCTATGAAAAGCAAAATCTTTGTTTCTTGCAAAAAAATTATGCCAAACTCATACCACTCACATCCTACTCGTCAGATGGATAGCGACATTTAGTCCATCATGTGAAATCTTTCAATATTAAAGAGGTTCAGTATCTAGTTCTGGGACACACATGAAGATGAAAACCAAGAATAAAACATGAACTATGTACATTTATAGAAAAAAAAAAACAAAAACAAAAAAAAAAAAAAAAAAACCAAAAAAAAACCAAACAAACCCAACAACCCTAGAAACATAAAGCCTTGTATAAATTGAAAAGCAAAATTCAAAACTGAGGAAAGGCTGAAATTCTGGAATCAGGTTGTGCAACACCTCACCACAAGATGTCATTTGGGCCAAGAAATTAGTGAGGCCTGCTCAAGCAACAGGATATCCAGAATGATCAAGGAATGCAAGACTTCATGTTTCAGAGTTAAGACCAATCTGTAACTGTTATGATTTAGGATGAAATTTTCAGTGAGAACAAATTACCCAAACATCTGCCTTCTACAGACTTAGTTCACATTCCTTAGAGACATCTGACCCAGATTGTTGCTGGAGACTGGATGCTCCCTAGGTAGTCCATGTGTCTGATTCAGTCTGGCACTTCTTACTTTGCTATGGCTCTTGGTTGGTTTTTAATTTTTTTTTTTTTTTTTTTTTTTTTTTTTTTTTTCCGGTGCTAAAACATAACCAGAGAAAAACAATTAGCTGTTCTCCTTGCCCCTGAACGCCTGATTTTATGCACAGAATGGTGGAGGCAAACAGAAGGCAGAACCATCCTGCAACATGATGTCTTTGGTGCTAGAATTCTCCAGGACAAGCGGCCATTGCCATTTCCCTCCTCTGGTTCAGCCATTCTGGTAGCTGTGCAGCCAGTACATTCCAAAATAATGCATTACCACCATCCTCTGTGCACACACACGCAATCTATCCCCATTCTCTTGCCTAACTGCCTTGATTTCCCTAACTGCAAAGGAAGCCCAGCTCACAGGTTTGAAACCTCACAGAATTCTGCTGTCTTGAAGAGAATGACAAGCACCCACAGCATCATTCCTCTTCCTACTGCATCACCCACCACTCCCTCATTTTGTCTCTGTTTCTGGTAGGCTGCACAAAGCTCTGGGATAGACCACAGCTCCATTGTGCACGCAGATTATTTTCACCTAACCTCCAGCACTGTGTTAATTTTAGTGCTCCCTGCTGTGGATTTAAATCACTGGGACAATTTTGCTTGCCAAGTAACTCTAAGTCTATGAGAATGCAGAATAGATTAAGTGAGCATACTATTTTTATATCTTAAAGATCATTGTTCTTTTAAATATCACGTGAGTTATAAATATTTAAAGGAAGATGATTGATATGTCTATTTTCCATACAGTATAAAACAACTAAATGGAGCCATAAGATTTCTGCCAACACATTACAGGATTTGGAATCCGAGTAACTCTTAGATTACTGGCATCCATGTCTCCCACCACAAGTGATCAAATATCATGGTGGCAGCTATGATATAAATCACAGGAGTATCTCTCTCTATCTATCATTGCTATAACCAGTTTCCTGGAAAAGGAAAACACTATCTACAATCAGGTGAAATCCACAGCATTAATACTCTGGGGTTTCAGGCCCCAAAGTTTAATTGCAACGGCAGTATTACATCACACAATAATTTGTTCAGAACTGAACAAAAACATTTGCATTTTGCTTTTGAAGACACCCTTCAATGTCCACATCTCTCTCTGGCTGATTGAGGCTGACCCTATGCTAGAAATACTCAACTGTGTTGAATCTTCCCCATCAGCTCTACTAGACAGTGATTATATTCAGGAGGGTGATGCATCTAAAGCTTGAGACTTTCAGGTAGCCTGAGGTTTTAGACAACCTTATTCTTTCAGATATTTTTTGATCCTACATTAGGATGGGCTTTTTGTCAGTAGGAAGGTGTTGAAGTCAGAGGATTTGTCCAAAGAGAGGGGTAGACCAGGTGACTCTACTTATGCAGACCAGGTTTTCTTAGGTTCCAGCAAAATTCCATGTTGCTGCTTCTCACAGCATCTTAAACATCTCTTTTCTTGAACTGATAACTATTCACCTAAAATGGTTGATGGGCCATTTTCTTATGTAGGAAAAAAACCACAGTGGAAAGTTATAAGAAATTCCCTTAAAGAGCAAGTTCGTCTTCTCCTCCTTCTACAAACACTCTATAAACATTGACATACAATCAAAAGCTCAACATTTACAAATTTAAATCCAAGTTAAGATCTCAAATGTAGCAGTGCTGGTGAAATAGCTCTACTCTTGACTCTCTTCAGGGTTGACAGCATGAGGCTCTTCTCTGCATGGAGAAGCAGAGATCAAATCTCCAAAGAGGAGCTGCCACCCCTGCCTTGTTCTACTCCCACAGCCTTGACGTGTCTCCTGTTGACTCCTCTGCTCTGTGAAAAGAGGATAGACCACATCCCTGCCCAGAACCTGTGAGCAACAGCACTGATGGGGGGCCTTACTCAAAATGCTTCAAACTCTGACCGAGTTGCCAGCAAATCCTGTGGGAGGAGAGGAGTCACTCCAAAGAACATAAAGACTACTTGAAAAGGATTCCGAAACTGATTTTGACAGAAGGAGAAGAGCCTGTCTCTGACTCATCTTAAATTACAGAGAGTAATGTCAAGAATGGTTTAACCACTCTGTGTACTGTGTTCTGCTGGGACAGAACCACTCTGTTCATTGTGACTTTGGCACCATCTGAGTCATTAGAAATGGTTTTCATGGACGAACCCGTTTCAAGTCCCGAAATACAAAATTTCTCTGTATGAAGTGTCTGTGAGAATTCCTCCAGTAATTTCACATTTGGATTCAATAGCTGAAATGAATTATGAAATTCTCTACACTGTCACACATTAAGAAGGAACTGTGAAATGCTGATAAGATGTTGAAACGAAGGCAAGGGGATTAAAAGGTCATTCTGCTGCACTTTTTCATCTGGTGAGGATTTCAGACTGAGCTAATTACCATAGTACCTGAACACTTAATAGACTCTACCAAATTTGTTAGTGATCTCAGTAATAAGCTGAGTACACAAACATCTCTGTAAGGTCTCAAAACATCTCCAACACATGGGTGAAAACAGGGCTAATGGGTCCAGTCCACACTGGACTGGAAGATTCATGCTTAATTTCTTAAATAAATGACCCGTTGCAAATTTTCTCCCTGCACTTGTTATCTTCTCAGCTTGGCTCAGGAGAGAAAGCACATGTTCAAGTGTGCACTGAGCACAGTCAGTGGGTCTCTGGGAGCTACTGCAGTACAAGGAACAACTTATTCCATGATTCCTAAGCTGGAGAAGTTGGGGGTGACTGATGAAAACACATCAGCAGGGTTTGGGCTTGAGGAAGAAGTGCTAAATTTTCTTGGCTTTTTTGTTTCCCCATTCACTTGCTTTCATTCTATGAAGAAGACATGAGTCCTTAGCAAATAAATTACATTTGGTACAAAAAAAATGCCAAAAAACCAAAAAACAAATCCCCCCCCCCAAAAAAAAAAAAACAAAAAAACCAAACCAAAACAAAAAAAAACCCTACTGATAGAGAAAAGTTGATTTATTTTTCATCTTGACTATTGACTACTAGTACAGTATTAATATAATATTCAGCAGCAAACAATTTAATTTATAGAAATAGATGCTCAGAAGCTTTGAAATGTCTTGTTTTTATACATTTCTTCACCAGAAAGGATTATGATTTTAGAATCTGGCTACGCACCTATAACATTTATTTTCTTCTAAACTGTGGGAACAGCCATTTGTGAAAGAAGGAACAACCACTTTGTGTATTTACACGAAGCCCTGTACAGATACCTGTGTTTCAATTATATCCTCACTGTGGTGCCCTGAGTATTCACTGTGGTCAGATGAGAAAATATTTGTCTTGTTTCTCGTGTTTTGACATGAAACACCACCCTCATTTGAGGCCCGTTTATGGGTTTACATGTTTTTACATGTTTACATTTAGGGGAAGTTTCTCAAGAAAAAATATTATGGAGGAGCTATCTACAGACCCACAGATCCAAAAGTCACTCCTAATGGCACCTGTTTATTTATTCATGTGATGGGGTATGTAATTATAAGACTGTATGAATTGCTGTAGGGGACAAAAATAGGCCATTTCAAATAAACAAATGCTCCCCTCAGTTTGTGCCATGGCACAAACTTATTTTTTATGCATTTTTTTCTGCATTTGTCCCTTTATTAATCTTCATTGTATTTCTTATTGTAGCACCTCCAATATTCTCTGAGCTGCCCACACTGATTTATATGCTCCTCGGAATTTGATCCAAGTAGTAGGTTTTTCTTATATTTTGAGAGACATATATTGACACAGATTTAAAACTGATACTAAATTAATCCTCTTTGTTGAAATTATAAATCTCACAGCATAAAGCTTTGGACAAGAATATTAGAAAGTGAAAGGCAATACATAAAGCCTGGCCCAGGACTTCTTCCATAAAGTTGCTGAGACATATTTTTTTTTTTTTAATTCAGTAGTATATGATCAGGGCCATAGTGTATCTAGTATATACAGACAGGGCTCATGATTTTAGCCCTAGCCCCATGTTTTTATAAGAGAACTGGTCAAACATTTCTTTATGAAAGAGCAGATTCATGGCTTTAACTGTTAGCTTTCCTGTGAGTACATGACCTATAACCTGGGCTGCTGGATAAATTATTTCAAATAAAATAGAGAATCCATTATACTTAATTTTCAATGACTGAAGCCAGTGATTGGCTGAGGATCTTGATTATTTTTGCACTGACACTACTTATTTATGAACTGTAATTTTGTTTTTTGACAAGAATTAACTTTCCTGTAATATTCATACTGACATTCATAGCAATTTTTTTTAACCGGTACCTGCTGCTTCCACAATGAAGATTTTCACAGGGAGGAGGAAGCATAGCAAAATAATTCTCTCTCCCTTTTTCTTCTTTCTTTTTTTTTTTTTTTTTTTCCTGTAGGATTGGAACAAAACCCCCAACATTTTTCTTTCAAAGGAAACCTGAGACTTTATGTATTCAACACATTGTATGGAACTATTTCAGAGCTTTGGGTCAAGAATGGCTTCTTTCCATTAAAAGTAATTCTGTTATTCCTGGCGATGTGAGCTTGCTCGATTTTGCTCACAAGTAGAATCTGCCTGTACTTATAAATCAGTGCCTGCAGTTTCAGCAGAACAGAGGAAGAGGAGGCACAGCTCATCTCAAACTTCCAAGCTATACTGGAAATTTACTTTAGCAACCTACACCGCTGATATTTCCATAGTTTTAGTTCTCTTGAACTCAGGCTTAAATTGAAGGACGCAGTTTTGAGACCTGGCCTTGGAGGCCTCAGAGGTGGGATTGTGGGGAGAGCAGATCATGAATAGATGTCAGGCTGGGGTCTGCTGGGAAATGCACAGTTAGCTCTGGCTCAACCAGCCCCATTCTCATTGTGTCTGGGAACTCCTTCGTGCCTGCCTCTCATCGGGGCTTGGCATCTGGAGAGGTGAGAGTGGCCTCCACTCAGTGCCTTCATTCCTCAGTGCTTTTACTTTCAATTTTAAGAAACTCCAGACACAAACTCTACCCCATGCCAAAGCTGTCGGAGTCTGCCATGACAAAAAGGATGGATCTAATCTGTTGTCTTCACCCAGGCTTGAAACACCCCATGGCTGGGAAGGATGGGAAGGATGTGTACTATTTGGCATTTTACCCTGAAAATCAGACCCTCCCAAAGGTCATACACAGACACACACACACACACACACAGACTTATAGAGGTGTCTCATGACAAAAGGAGATGGGGAAAAAATCCTTTTTTCTGAAAGGTTAATTGACTTTAGGGTGAACTTCATCTGAGGACAGCCCCTTGTGCTGATTGCCTCTGTTCGTGATTTGGCTGGAGGGGACTGGATTTTGCACTCAAATAATCAGGCATCAGGGAGGAGTGCAACACATGGGAGAGTTGATTTATGTTACCTGGACATAACAAGTGGCAGACAGGGCTCAGAAAATGTTATGGTGTGCTCTGGACACATCACACCCTCTGCTGGTATCAGTAAGGAGTATTAAGTACTGGGCACCTTTGAAAATTAGAATCCCTGTGAAGGACGTGAAATATGGACTTGGGAGCTCTGATTCAAGACTTACAGTCAAGATTATTCAAAATATATAGAAACCCAGTTATTACAGATTTTCAGTGAAGTGTTGGTACCCTTGAAAATCTGAGTCCTGAACTTTACCAGGAAAAATTACGGAGGTGTGAGTACATTAACATATTAAATCAGTCACAGGTCCTAAGCAGATTTTAGGAGAGGTGGTCCACATGTACTTATTGGTTTCTAGAGACAGAGAAACTTCGAAAGCTTATCTTTCTGTACTGCCTTTTGGATGGAACTTAGTATCCCCTTCTTTTTTGGTACCCTTTTTCATTTGAAATGGGACACATCAGTGCACTGATTTAATTTAAGCAGTCATTTGCTTCCCCTGAGTTCCCTCCTTTTCCTGATAAAGCAATAGAGAATGGTGAGAAGAGGGGAGAGTTGTGTGCAAGAGGAGAAGCCCTTCAGGAGGCAAGAGCTCAGGAGGCTCTTGCAGATCCTGAACTTGGCCCAGTGCTGCACTGACCCAGCTCTGGGATTTCCAGATCAGAGCAGGGCTTTGCTCACATAGCCTGGGAAAAACAAGCCTGGGTAGTATCCTCACAGATGTGTGTTGACAAGTGCTGTTGACAAGGAGTCAACACTGGACTATTTAAGTCTTTTGGCCATAGGGAAAATTAACATCACAAAAAGCCAGGCTCTAAGAAGAAGCACTAAGGATTCACATGCAGCTTTAAGGAACAATGATTACTTGTTATTTATATTATAGGAGTACCTGGAGATCTCAGTTGGACTCAGGGTCTCGTTTTACTGGCTGGTCTCCACTTCCTCTCTCGTGTTTCTCACAAAATACACCTTTTCCTGTTACCAAAGCACTACTGAGAATACATTTGAATGAGGCCAAAACCTATTCCTCCAATAAAAAGCCAATCCTGGCCACCATCTTATCAGCCACATATAATTTGTTTAGTTTTAAGGCTTCATCCTATCTGCAGATGGATTAACAAGTTACAAGTTACAAGTTACAAGGTCCAGAATATTTCCAACAAACCTCTTTGCTTCTAAAGGTTGGTAGAAGAAGTAAAGAAATGGAGAAAGCATCAGCTTGAAATTTGTCCTCCAAGGACCATATTAAAATTTATAGATTAAAAAAAAAATTATATCATGTATCATAATGAAGCCAAATCAGCAGTTTTGGCCTTGCTTCTCTAAGCAGAAAGGCTTTGCTGTCTGACTTCTCCTTGGCTGCCTTTCTAGGCCTGAAATTCACAGCTGCATTGAAGCGGAGCAAGTCCAATAATGCCATTTGTTTTTCACTTAAAAAAAAAAAAAAGAAAAGAAAAAAGAAAAAGAGGGACGTATAAATGGATCATAGAAGAAGGAGGCCATTAGCAGACGTTTAGTCTGACCACGGCTAGAAGCGCAGATGGTTCAGAGGAACACAGCCAACTTGGCGTTTATATAAGCTATCTTGTATCTCCCTCTTTTTCCCCTACACTGGCACAGATTGATTAAGAGGTCAAATAAAGGCTGCTTCAGTGTGAGAGTGTGCACGATGTATAACAAAAAATCCTGTCTCACAGTTCAGGGTTGCTAAACAACATAAAAGACAAATCAATGTATAAACTAATTCTCAGCCTGTTTAAGTCTTTTCTTCCTGAAAGCCATATGGACTATGGACCTCTTGCTCTCTCTTGTTTTTCCTTTTCTTCTTCTTTCTTTTTTTTTCTTTTTTTTTTTCCTTTTTATCTTTTCAAATGTCCCAGTGACAAAGTGGTAAGTGAAGACAAGTAGTGGAATGTGAGCATAAGGAGGTAGAATAGGAAAGAAGCCCTCTTTAATAAAGTAAGTGAAAATTACTTTATCTTCAATAGACAAGAAATATTCTCCAGCAAATGTCTTTTCTGGTGCAAGGGTCTTGTCCTTCTTCCTGCACTGCCTAGCCTGCTGGTACAGGGCTTCTGCATGTACCTATGTACCTGCTTTGCAAAGAGCTGAGACTGTAAAAGAGAATGGGAATTTGGAGATGCCTTCAGCAATAATAAAAGTAATGATCTTCATATGAATTTAGACACATGGGATTTTGATGGTGTTTAAACATCTGCCTTTTAATTTCTTTTAGGATACAGAATGTCTGGACACCTAACTTGTACCTAAAACACAGATTCCTAACGGAGAGACCCTCTCCAAGGCACAGCTGCTCCTTGGAACTGCCTGGATGGAGATCATCTCCCCTGAACTTCAGAGCCTTAAAGTGCTTCAGCATCTGAAAACTGGCTAAGCCCTGAGCTTTATTAAAGGCAGGAGCCCACCCCTAAGCAGATCTGAAGGCTGGGGTCTGAAGTGAGGCTCAGGTTGCAATAGCTCAAGCGGGCTAACTGAACTCCTGCCTGCGCTTTTAATGCTTAATTACCCCAGGTGCCACGGGGATGGATACATTGAAAACAGATGGAGAGGTATTCCTGAGCATCTGAAGATAAGCAGATCAGTTAGGCCAGGTTCTGTGGATCTTGTGTGAATAGTTAATCACAGGAACACAGAGATGAAGAGAACCACATGGGTCACTGAGCTCAGGTCTGTGAAATTTTCTCATTATAATTTACAACCTGGAGAGTATCAAGAGTGTGCCAGGTGCTTCATATAGTCAAACAGTCTGACAAGCTGGTATTTAGTTTGGAGCCAAAGGAGGCCTGTTTGTTTTATGAATCAAGGTTGTTACTATTTTTTATTTTGAGACTGGGAGGTTGCTAATCATTTTGTTTACACTGTACTTTGTGAGGGGAGATTTTTGCTCATCTCTTTCACTGTTGACTCTGCATCATGGCCTAGCATTTTAATTTAAGGACTGTGACTTTTAAAGCCTTATTTGTAACTACTGAGTAGCCTTTCAATGTATTTTTGCTTTGAGCTATTTAGACACAGTTACACACACAAGTGTAGATACTGGAAATTACTAATAAGTACACATATGTGTCCTATATCCTTAGGACCACCCTATGGTCCCAAAATTTGCGAATGGTTTAAATACCTGCATGCATAAAGCATAAAAACTCCTTGAAAATCCATCTGAAAGAGAAAATTATCGTATTAACCAAAGCAACTGATCATTATTTTTCTGACATGAAACCAGAAGACAACAAAAAATACCTTTCTTTAGTTGGGATTATTGATGCAGTTTAATCACTTTGAGTGTGCACTAAAGAATTAACAGCAGCCTGACGTTAAAATTTACAAGCAGAAATTCTTATTTACTGAGTATGAGTTTAAAATGACAAAACCACATTGTTATGTCTGCTTTAAGGAAAAGTCTGTCAGGGTGTTTGACATATTGGTACAAGTTTCCCTATAAATATCCCAGAAAAAGCAAGTGTAGATGATTTTAGAAGCATTTATTAGACTATAAAAAGTGAAGATTATGAATAGGTCAATATTTTTTGAAAGGTGTTAATATAAAACAGTGCTAAAAGATTCAGAAATGATAAGTAGGTATTTTAAGCTTGCTGCTGACAGAAAGTGACATCTGATAAAGAGAGAGATAAAAATATCAATAAAAGATGTCACCTATATTATACCATCCATTTATTTGTTTGAGTTGCTAACAATTAGGTTATTGACTGTAAATAATTTTGTAGCCCTTGGTAAATTATTTATGGACATGCCCTTAAAAAAATGCGTTTCTTCATATGATTTTCCTTCTGATACATAAAGTGCTCAACATGTTCACTGAGCAATTTTTGTCTACTAATGAAAAGTCTCTGAAATCTGGCCAACAATAACAAATTTAAATCAGTGAAAATAACTTTCTAGCTACCAATATGATCAAATGAGCTAAACATCTGAAAATAGAGACAGAATGGTAAAAACCAGGCTTTGTAGGATGTTTCTTGCAGCATGAATATTTTCAGGAGTACTTACAGATAGCCAGTGTAAAACAGGAAGGATTTAAAGGTAATTTGGCTCAGGTAGTAAACTTTTCCACAACTCAGCATCACTGGAAAAGTCCGACATACCATTCAAAGCCACCTGAGGAGGCCCTCAGAAGTAATTCTTGGACATATAGCTGAAAACACAAGTCCCCATGTGTAAGCAGAAATGAATTTTCCAGGCAATAAATTACAGCAATGGGCCAGAGGATAACAGTAGATAGGCAAAAGTGAGCTGGACTTGAACTGCTGTGCTAAGACTTCCAGCGTGTGAGGACACTTTATTACAAGAAACAGATCCAGAAGACATCCTGAAAACTCAGAGATTCCTGTTATCCCTCCCTTCAGGAGCAGTAAAGATCTCTTCTGGTGGGACAGGCAGCCTAATGGATTGTTACTTAGCTTTTTTTTAGCAATGCAGAAGTATCCAGCACATTAAGAGATGATGTACTACAAGCTTGTAAATGACAGATTGTTCATTACAGGACTTCAGAGAAGTTAATAATCATGATAATTGACCACAAGTCACAAGTGTCTCCTGTATACCACTCTTTCACTTTTATAGACATGTATAAGCTTAACACATCAAACTCTTGTACTGCACAGTCAAGTGGGAGAATCAATTAAACCGGTTGAGAGGTTTTGCAGTGAAAACTGGGAAAAGTTTACCCAGCACACTCCCCTGCCTTTGTCAAGCTTCCAGAGGGCTGGGGAAGGAAGATCAACTTCTTCACACAGAATATCTTACAAGGTTTTGAAGATAAACTCTGGAGCAGGTATTTAGACCTTTTGTTGTAAAATGTCTGAATCTAGTAGATTGAAATGAAAACAAAAAAAGTGACATGGAAAAATTCCAGCAGAAAAAAACCTGAGTGCTTCAGAGAAATGACTGTAGGGATTACTTACAGGGGTAACAGAAAACAGGTAAAAAGATCTGTTTTCTGAGGACAGTCAGAAAGGTTGCTATCCATTGCCACATCTTCATTCTCCTTTTGTCCCACTACAGTGGAGTGAAAATCAGTCCCCATTTCTAACTATTCACAATTACTCTATTGAGTATTATTACTTGAGATTCATCAGAGGAAATAAAAGGAACATCATAGGCTGCAATACCAGAAACAGTTACTAAGTCTTTCTGCAGGTTTCCATATAGGTACCACAATATTTTTTCTCAGAGGCAACAATACAGACACCATGGAAGTCCTTCAGGAATGCAAATATTGAGATGACTGATAGGAAAATGTCCAGTCCTGCCATGGGTCCACCAAGAATGTGCAAGTCTCTACCCTGACACTTTCCCTAGCAATCACTTCCAAGCATCAGTTTTTAACTTCTAGGCACTAGATCTTGGCATGTGCATGTTCACAAGGTGGGATGGCTTCTCACACAGGTTTTCTGTGTGTCATTTTTCCACAAACACTAGAATGGAAATTTGGTCTTTTATTACATTTACATTGCAATACTTTTTTTTTTTTTTTTTTTTGTAATAAACTACCCAGCCCAGAAAATGAAATATCTTCAACTTCTTGGGTAGCATGGATGAAAGGAAAGTAATTTTTTTTTTCTGTAAAGAGTACCTCTTAAAATAATTTCTACTATTTATGCAATTCTTCTGCAAGTTGGTTGGAGGTTATTGGATGAGATGGAAAATAAACTATCTTTTTAAAAGCATCTATTTAATAACAATTAAGATCAAAATTGCCAGCTTGACCTTCTAGACCAAATGGCCTAGAGTGAATGGAGTGATTACCAACACAGAGATTTCCCTGAGTTCCTAAGCCCCATGATGCTGCTCAGATATTTTTTGACCAACTTCATCCTTGCTGTTTTTGAGCAGTTTATCCAGCTCTTCCAGAAACATAAAAGGACAGCTGGTGTTGCTGATCTCCCTGTTTATCCTCCTGCTATTAAATTCATTATATTCTAATTAATTCATCTTAAACTGAAACTGCTCAGGAGCTCTGCTGTTGTTGCTGTCAATGTAAGTCAATGCTGCTCTCATCTGAAGGCTCTGATGTGTAAATTACTTGCTACCAGTGCTCTGACTTTATGTGTAAGCTGAGACTGTCAAATGCTGGACAGGCACACTAGCAACCTAAATTTTACTGAGTCCAGAGTTAGAAATAAAAAGATCATGCATAAATAGAGTGTAGACTGTCAGTGTAATGTAGTCCATGGTAACAAAATTCTGAGTCCCCTCTTCTTACATCCAAGGAGAACTAAATAGCAAGGAAAATCCAGTAAGTAATGCAAGCAATTATATCTGCTTTCCTGCAGATAATTTATGTGTTATAACAATACAGGAAAGCTACCATCCCTGCTTGTAATCACAGGCTGAGGCTATTTTATAAACAGTGAAACTACCCATTGCTGTTGTCCATCATTTATTGCTCACCTAATAAATACTTCAATTACATTTAATAAATAATGTATTCAGGCTCAGTGAAGTGATAATTCTTTAAATTAATTATTAAATTCATGCAAAAAGGTTTTATTGCAAGCACTACTAAAGGAAATTTCTGTCTTTAATCTAAAGTGATTATTCATTATGTGCAGTAAAAGGCTCTATTTGCATATTATTAGTGAGATAACCTTTAGCCTTCCTGGCAACAATAAAGATGCATCTTGATGTTGCTGTGCATTAATGTTCTAGGTTAGCCTTCCAAAACTAAAGTGATGATAAACAATATGTAATAAAGTCTTTGTTTATGACTTTCTACCAGCTGTTTTCTGATATCTCAAATATACTACAATGACAAAATGTCCAGTAAATGTATTACAGCAAGTTGTTAAAAGGTGTTGCCTGCAGATGGTTAGTTGATGGGAAACAGTAAAAGTGGAACCAATTAATGCCCTGGAGATCTGAGTAGTAAATTCGTCTCAAACAGACTTTTTAAAAGCCCTCTCTTTGATGGTCTCCCATGTGCTGTGCTACCCTGTACTTGCTGCTGCCCTTGCCTGCTACACAGCAGAGACTCTGGGAGTTAGCTATGCACTTTGGCAGGGCTCAATTCCCCAGACAGAAGATTTTTTTCCCTGTCTTGAGCAACTCTCAGTACCTACATAAGGAGTTTCCAACACTATTATGTAACTGCCCTAACCTAGATGTCACAATGAGAAAGAACTTGCTGTGGAGGGAAGTCTGAGTGATTTTCACTGAGAGAAACCAGAGTGGCTTCTATTTTCACTCTTTTAATCTTTTGTTTCCTCTTAAATCCTTAAAGCAAAAATCCATAGCAATCCTTAAAGGAAAAATGACCCAGGTTAGTGAGTCCATAGGGCCTGGTTCAGAGCTGTGGAGTTTAGCAGCTCCTGACTGGGAAGACCCATCCTGTGGATGCAGTCAGCTGGAAGGTTGTCACTCTAGCAGTGACAATCTGGTGCAGGCTGAGATGTCTGAGATGTCAGTGTTCCCCGAAATCCATCCTGAAAGTCAGCCTGAGTGGCTTCAATGAGCACATCTGGCCAGGAGCTGACTGCAGCAGCTGGATTCTCCAGGTCTTCATCCGTCAGCCCTTCATCTGTGAATCCTTCTGAGACCTGACTGGTGGGATCTTGGATATGTGTGTAGCCTAGGATCCTGTTTTGCAGGGAAACTCTGATCTGTTCTCCCCTCCAAGATGTTTTCCTTTCAGGGATGCCATTTCACAGTGCAGTGTCCTGATCAAGGCTTATATTTCATCTGGGCACATAATCAGTGCAGGTAATACCCCCCAAACATGTCATGATCCATGAGGACCACAGAGCACAATCCATCCCTGGAATAAACACACAGACATTCCCCATCCCTTACACTGTCTGGTGCTAGAGTTTTCATTAAGCTGTCTGCCCCTCTGGATGATGGAAATCTAGGCAGCATATAGGTCCTCAAAGAGCTTTAATTTTTTGTCCTGAGAGCTGTTGATTTAAAAAAAAACAAACCAAAACAAAAGAAAACAAAAAACACACAAACAAACAAACAAACAAAAAAACCCAACAAAAAACCCCCAACCCCTCCCAAAAAACCCCAAAACCAAAAAAAAACAAAACCAAAAGAAAGAACGAATAATGGGAATAATTATAACTATTAAATTATGATCATGTTGCTTCCCCTACAAGTCTATAGTCTCAACTACAGTGAAATTTTTATTTTTAATGCATGTTCTCCACATCCTGCTTTATTTAATCCTTTTCTTTTAACATATTAAAAAAATAGTCTCCAGAAAGACAAAATGGAAGCCAAAAATTGACCACAGGCTTTTTTAAACTATATCCCAGGTGAAAAGCCTTTTTTTTTTTTTTCAGAGTGTGTACCTTGTCTTTTATTTTCATAGCCCCCACTACAAGCCCAGTACAGGTTCTCATTCACCTTAAAGGTGTTTGGAAGTAAGAATGATCTTTAAAGTTCCTGCCAAAACATAACATCCTATGATTTCTGAAAAACTAATGCACATAATGCATCCCAGCAGGGAGCTCATTATTCTAAAGATGATATGTATTTAGTAAATGTACATGAGGAAAGCACATACTCTTTCCCACAGGTTAACCAAGAGATCAGATGAGATTTTTTTTTTCCCCCACCAAATGCCAAGAGATAAAATTTTGTTGTCTATTTTTTTTGTGGTCATTAAAGAAAAGCACCTTCAAAAGGCAGCACAATGTGTCCTGAGGTATTTATCTGAGACAAGCAGATTGGCGTGGCCAAGCTCTGTAGGGGAGCCCCAGTAAATCAGAGCGAAGAGTCTGAAACTACTGGGTTTAACCAGGATGAGGCCTCCCCATCTAAATCCAAGAGAAAAACCTTAAAATTTATAGCTTATTGTGTTTCAGCAGATCAGGAAAAATCATGGGAATGCATCAGGGCGGTTATTAACCTGTTAATGCCCAGGACAGGGAAGCAGTTTGTCCTACACCAGCATTTGATCCTGTGTTAGTTGCCCTGAGTTAGTTTTGTTGCAGCTCCCTTTCCTGCTCAGGAAGCAAGACCCATTTTGCTCTTTAGCCAGATTTTTTTCTCTGATAAGGAGGTTGCCTGAAGAAGCTGCAGGACTCTGTTATCTCCCTTTCCAGATCTGATTCCGAATTAAAGACGTTTTTGTTTCCAAGTTACTCCTTAATTCGTACAAAAATTAAAATATGTATCAAATCACTCTAGACACTGCTCAGAGATAAGAAAGAATTCAGCATTTTATGGACCCAGGCTCCCTTCCCCCATCCTGCTAGATATTCACATCTCTAACACGGAGACCTCTGGTTCACCTTTGAATCACTTATGTTCTCTTCACCATAGCAATCAGCTCAGTCCTACATAAAGTGTAAAGTGCTGACATTTTCAAGCAGCCTAATGTTTCTTGCAGTCATCTAGCAGCCTTTCAAATGTAGAATCCTAGATGCCCTTGCTTTCCTTAATCAGCTAGCAGTGAAAAAGAAAAATGGAATAAAAGGACCTCATATATCCTCTTCTCCCTCCCTCCTGCAATTTGCTGTCTGTCCAAACGAACCCCCCCACATCCCTCCCATTACACAGATGCAGTGAGATCTCTGAGCACACATGTTGTAAACCCCAACATAACTTCACCAATTCACACTAAGGGAAATAAATTTAATTCACTCAGCTTCTCATCATCTTATGGCCCCTTTAGGGCTAATCATCTGTATTAACTTTCTCTGGAGTCTTTCTAATGTCTAAGTGCTGCTGACTATTTTGTAGCTGAAATGCATGTGGCAAGAGAACAAATTGCCCAACAGTGGATTTCTTTTCTACAACAGTGGTTTTGCTATTTAAAATGAAAGAATCAGGTCTGGAGTGGTCTTGGTTTAGGACTTGGATGGCAGGTTATGTGGCTGACTACAACAGCTTCGTGCTGGAATTTGTAGTAAATAATTCTTTCCTGAGTAAAATTGTTCAGCGTTTACGCAGCCAGGTAAACTTTTATTTCTATTCAAGAGCCACAAATGATTTTAAGATTTATGATTTTGAGAAGACTGAGTTTAACAAGATTGATTTTAAGAAGAATGATCCTTTTCTCAGCAAACCAGTTTCTGGAGTTACCAAATTTTAATAGCTAACTGGCTTTTTTCTTTTTCTTTTTCTTTTTCTTTTTCTTTTTCTTTTTCTTTTTCTTTTTCTTTTTCTTTTTCTTTTTCTTTTTCTTTTTCTTTTTCTTTTTCTTTTTCTTTTTCTTTTTCTTTTTCTTTTTCTTTTTCTTTTTCTTTTTCTTTTTCTTTCTTTTTTTTTTTCTTTTTATTGCAATAAGTACAGTTTTTAGTAGCTGGCCTTGAATGCTGATAAAAGCTCATGCTGGACTTCAAGCCTGACTGAGATGTGCTTCTTTGAGGTGCTACACAATGTCGACACACTTTTGTTCAAGGCTGTGGATTCAAATTCTTCTCTTCCACAGATTTAGTGTGTTCTTCTGAGTAAGGACTTTGAAGTACTGCTGACCATACATTTTATTCTTTACAGTCTGCTTAACATTCTCCAAGGGACAGGGGTTGTTAGCATGTATTTATATCATGATGTGAATTGCATACTACAGAAATCAGCAGAATTTATTTTCCTGCTTGTTGACTCTTCACACCTACCTCGCCTTTCTTTCCCTTGACCTCTCATATTACCTTTTTTGATCTAAGACCCCAAATCACCATGGAGAGTTGAACTCCCAGCATTAATCCTCATCCTCTGGTCTTTTCAATTCTGTTCCTTCCTTGGTATAAAGTGCTGCTTAGACATGTTTCTCTGTGATATGTCATCACCAGTGTTAAACCTGCATGGCAAAACCAGAACTTCACACCTACCTACTTTCCTCCTTCCTTTTCCTCATGGTTTCTGGGCCCTAAAGAGAATGCATTCTAATGGACATTTATCTGTTTTAATTATAGACTTTTTTTACCCCATCTGATTATTGACTTCTGACCTGAAATCTCTTCTGAGGCAGCCACTCACTTTTCCCTCTGAGTTTATGTCGCATCTGGGGATATGAAACTTCTACTTTGGGTTAAATTCAGATGTGCAAGTAACACCTTGTGGGGTATCACCAGTTTTCAAACAGACCAAGCTGATAAAACCCTCCCCTTCACTAGAAATCTGATAATTCCTTTTTTTTCTTTTTTCACATGGGGACATTCCAAGGTTTTTAAGGAAGACAGAACAAAAGCTATGTTAAGAACAATGCCAAGAGGTGTTTGTCTGCAGTAAATGAGGATATATCTATCTCTGTTTTGCAGTTCTGTGTGGAGATAGGAGATGGGTGTAGCATCCCTTTCCTTTCCAGCTACCCTGCTTTCATTGGAGGGAGAGTTTTCCCACAGACCTCTTAATTCTGGAAAATGATCAGGAAAGATTGGGAACAGCCCCATCATCCTGCTTTCATAGCTGGAGAGATGAGTGTTTATTCCTAGTTTTCAAACTGCCTAGTTGCCCTATTTTTTTGCTTTCCTTCCTTCACTTTAGATTCAATATTATTTTTTTTAAAACCAAAAATTAATTCCAGATATTAGAGATATTCCAGAAACCAGTGGTATCTTCCAGCTGATTGTGTAATTCCTATCTAATGGTCTTGATCAGGTTTTTCCTTTCACAACAAAAAATGCTTTTGGGGGCCGAAGAAATTTTGAAAATATATAGACTCAGTTTTAGAAACTAGAAACTCAGTTTTAGAACTTTCTTTTGAAGTCACTAAATTCCCAACCAGTTTTCACTACAGAGTCAGGTTTCCAGGGCCAGTGGGAGCTAAGCCTGGCACACCAAACAAGATTCTCACTCTCTTCTCTCTAGTGGAAGAATTTCAACACAGGCCAAGTGTTTGGGTTTCCAGACAGCACACTGCAAAATTGTGGCTACTGGCATCATTTGTGCCTTTCATATTTCATCCAGCAATCATTCCCCTTATATCATCAGCTAGGAGAAGAGAGTCTGGTGAAAAATCATGACTAAGGATGAGAGTGGGAAAAGTGAGGATCGACTATTTGTCTCAGACACAGAAAATCTGTACATGTTGTGAAGGGCATGAGGTAGTAGAGTTAGGATTTTTTTCTTTTATCACCCAATGCAGCCCTATACCTTTATCCTTTTCCTCCTGCAATCTCCAGATGATGCAAGTGCTGCTATAAATGATATTTCAGCTTTTTATAACTTCAGACACACAGATTACCTCCCCAGCATCTTTTTACTGCTGAGTGTGGGTGAAAAAAAAAGAAAAAGAAGTTTTTAAAAATGTGCTTTCCACTCATCAGGTTCAGTCTATTTCAGTCAGTAAAAGAAGTGAGTGGAAAAATAAAGGCAACAATGATTGCACGGCAACATTCATACGCTTTGGGTGAAGGATTATATTTTGCTAAACCTTCCAGGAAAATAAACCTCAGGAAAACAGGAATGCTTTATAGAGGTATGAGTCTCTTTTGTCACCAATCAATGATATTTTGGCTTTCTACGATTTCTTCATTGCCTCTCTCCATCTTCAACAGGGTGTATCATTCTGAGTAATCTTGCTTTTTTTTTTTTTTTTTTGCCTCTTTGCCTATTGATTTAGCTAAATTAATAGCAAATCCACCAGAAAGTCTGGGTTCCAACGATATTTATATTTGTTTTTCTACTGAAATTCTGGCTCATATTTGATGGATAGGTCTAGAGTGATGAAAAGAAAGGAAAGGTGAAAACAAAAATATCTGGAATAAACTTGTTTGGAGGAATTGTTGAGGCTGGGACTAGAGAGAAGTCAGGAACCCTATTTTAGCCTATACTTCCAAGTTCATGCCAGCAGCTGCCCTCTCTGGTGCTTTTCTATTTTGCATAACAGGAATTTGAAGATATTTATCCAGAATTTGTTTATTGAGTTGAAGAGGTAAAAAGAGGAAAAGCAAACCATCCACTTTCTGAATCACCATCAGAGCAGGATGGCTCCTTGTCACCGTTGACTAAGAGGAGCCCATGCTGGCTGCACTCCTAATTTTGGCACTTCGGTTTAGTGGCTGTGGCTGTCGGGAAGGCATCCCAGATGATGTCCTCTTTTCCACCTTCTTCCATTTGTGCTTAAATGAACATAGGTCCTGCAGCTGTACTAGTAGGATCACAAATTACTTAAATGTGCTGAAAATGAGGTGTAACAGGGATATACTAAATGATCCTATTGAGCATCATTATCACGAGGAACTCAAATAGGTGAGACATGGCTAATTATACCACCCTGTCCTCGGCCTTCAAGCTGACTAGAAATTTGCTTTGAGGCTAAGAATTTGATTAGATTTGTGAAAAAAAGAAAAAAAAATGTATTGAATAGTCTCCCATTAGCCCATCCTTTATCCTTTCTAAGCAACTATCTGTCAACCAGGCAGGAGACTGGTTCCTGTCTTTCCAATCCACAAGCCAAAATCTCATGTTCAGCCCTTTTGACACAGACCTGCATATTCTCAGTGATGAGGGTATTAGTTATTTACTGCTGAGACCCCACTTCTGAACAGATAGGATTTGTACTACTGATTGAGGGAGGAGATTTGGAAATAATCAGTAATCTGAATGTCTTTTACCAGCCCTGAGGGGGCAGGACATGAAACAGGAAGACAAGCTGTGTACCTAAGCTGGTCAAGTATTGTCCAGAGGAATTGTCACTGGAAGTGTTCAAAAATGTGTAGATGTGGCACTTGGGGACATGGTTTAGTGGTGGAGCTGGCAGTGTTAGATTAATGGTTGGACTCAACATTAGAAGGCTTTTCCAACCTTAATTATTTCATGGGTTTATGATTTCAACACTGGAAAGTGTTGATTCAAGGTCACAAAATGTGCCTTTAGAGTGTTTGATGTCACTGGACATTTTGACCTGCATCCAATGGGGCTGAAGAAGAAATGCAGGCTTCAGGGAATTCCTAAATCACTGGCACTGCAAGCAACCAAAGCCTGTGACACTTTGGGGTACATGGGGTAAATGTGGGTGTACAGGTTCCCTGTACCACACAGGATTAAATCTCTATTGTAAAATGGCCTGCAAGAGAACAAAAAAAACCCCACTCCATCATCTCCAGATATGACTCTTGAAAATCCTGCTTTTGGGGTAAGTCAGTATCAACAGAATTACCATTAGTAATATTAGCCAATCATACCCTTTTTTATTTCTGGCAAGCATTCATTTCATCAATTTAAAGGAAAAGTTAGTGGAAAGAGGGAGGAGTGAGTCAGTTCCTATTAACGACCTCTTTGTCTTGTAGCACAGATGGAATTCATATAGATAGCTAAAACTGCTGAAAATTATGAAAGATTATTATAAATAAAGCATCAAAAGGTAGAAAATACCAGAGAGGATAATTACATTGTCATATTTTTATATGAAAATTATTTTCCAGGCAAATGTTGCCTGTTTGGAGAAGTTGAAAATAACTATAAATACATCCTTCTGCATGTCATGGAACAAAACAATTTTAAAGTTTAAACCCCATTATTTTAGAAGAGCCATTTATTTCAAGTAGGTGGCAATTTTCTTCCCCTCCCCCAGCCCACATTATTCAGTAGCTATTCACCTCTCACAATTTTCATCTAGCCTGTTCTTTAGAATCCAATTGCAACCTTTAAAGTAGTCATCTACTTCTAATGGAAATCTCCACATCCAGCTCTTTGAGCCACTTTTCCAAACTCTTAATAAATTGCCTCAGGTTGTAGAGTTAGTGGTGACACTAAGTGGGGGAGGCCTTTCATGAAATGTTCTGAACCTCTGTTCTCTTCTCACCCTTTCTTTTGTCTGCTACTGCGTGTATTTTTGCAGATTTCCAACAATTGCACAGTCAAGTGGAACTGATGACTTTATTCTCCTGCAACAGAATTTGGGAAATTTGCCAGATAAGTGGGTATGAGAAGGAGCGTGTAAACGGGGTCAAGCTGAAGTAGAATTGGATTTTGAAAGAGTAGTAAATACCCAGGTCCCACAAAGTACTTTTCTTGGCAAGAGTGATCTCTTCAGGGAGAGAAAGAGGAAATCAGAGGGTGACTTGTGTTACTGATCTTGCCTCCTGCTGCTCTCTCACAGTGGGTGTCTGCAGTGGACTGGAGGTTTTTGAAAGCCAGGTGGGGCATGGCAGCACTCGGAGCGCTCTGCGGGCACACTCCTGCTGGAAGTGCTGGAATGAGAGGCGACCTCAGGGGATGCCAGAGCATCACCTGTGAAGAATCTCAAGTGTGTCCAAGTGCCTGCCTGAGATGCTGGAGCTGCTGGCTGAGAAATGATTCACAACAGTAAGTCTCAGGTAATTACTGGCCTCTCTGGTACGCAGCCCTTGACGTAAAGGAGCAATAATACTATGGGCAATATTTGATTGCAAGTTTCTTCAGAACACATAAAATGGCATAAGATGGGCACTCGGGAACGGAGTATCAAAAAGTCATGGAATGGTTTGTGTTGAAAGGGACCTTAAAGCTAATTTCACCCCCCTGCTGTGGGCAGGGACACCTTCCACTATCCCAGGCTGATCCCAGCCCTGTCCAGCCTTGCCTTGGGCACTTCCAGGGGTCCAGGGGCAGCCACAGCTGCTCTGGACATCCTGTGCCAGGGCCTGCCCACCCTCCCAGGCAGCAATTCCTTCCCAATGTCTAACCTAACCCTGCCCTCCATCAATATTAGATAAATGTTTTGCTAAGATGGAACAAAAGGTTATATGGATGCCACAAAAGAAGCAGATGTCCTGCTAAAAATATTGTGGGCGTGTAGGTTCTCAAGGGTGTGTAAGTACCCAATATTGTCATTAGGAGGGCAAATGCAGCCCTGAACATCTAAGCAGGGGAATTATCAAATAAAGAAGGGAAGCAATGTTCCTTGGTAAGGAAGATGGTATCTTAGTGCTGGTTTCTACACTTTAAAAGAGGCTGTGTGTGAGTCCAAAAGCAACCAGAGAAGCATAACAAGCATGATTCAGAGCAGGGAAAACCTGTCTCACCACGAGAAATTTAAGAAGTCCAATCTATCCAGTTTTTCCAGGAGTATACCAAGAGGTGAATTGGTCATGGTCTACAAATATCTGTGTTAGGAGGAGATTTTAGAAAACAGACAATTTTTTAATTATGGAGAGCAAAGCTTAATGAGATTTGGTAGTCTGAAAGAAAGCTATTGTGAACTCAGAGTAGGAACGCAGCGTACATTTTTAACTGTGAAGATAATTAACCATTGAAACAGTTAACTGAGAGTACAGAAGACTTTCTGTCACTTGAAAATGAGCTAAACTATTATTTAAACTCAATTAAGTTCCTGGTGCAGACATAGCTACAAGGTTTTGTGGTCTGGTGTTATGCACATCAGATTGAAGGCTAGGACTATCTCTTCTAAATTATAATTCTTCATTAATCATTTCTGTATCAAAGGGATACTTCTTTAGAAAGGGCAGGACTTACTCTGAAGACTGCAATTAAGAACACTACATTATCACATATTTAAGCCTATTGGAACATGAATAAGCTATAACATTTAAAAAGCTTTAAGAAATAAAACTCTCTGCATTGCTCTGGGCTTGCTAATTTTCTCCTGAGTAGTCAACGTTCACAGATTGATATTCTGGTTTTTTTAGACATCATCAGCCATGTGACCTGACCTCAGAGTTTCACCTTCAGGAACAACAGAATGGGAAACCAACTTCTGTTCCTTTGCTGTTCTCTGGGGTCAAAGCCCCATCTCCTCTGAAGGGACAAAAGAAGTGTTGGCAAGACTGTTTTTATTTGTTTTAAAGCAGCCTTTTAAAGAATCTCATGACAACAATGCTATCTTCCATGCCAGCTTTTCCATGAGGTTGTTAGTCACCTGACTGACAAAAAACCTTTGAGAAAATGCTCACTTAGTCATAGAAGGAATAAAAAACCTGAAATGTATGCTGCTGACAGATCATTAATGGTGCAAGGAAGAAGCTGAAGGCTTGTGTACGAGCTCTGCCTCATGGCTGTAACTGTATAGAGCTGAGGAAAAGCAAATTAAAAAAAAAAAAAAAAAAAAAAGCAGTGCACAACCATTGGTGAGGGAGATGTTCATTCTTCATCAGAAATACTGCAGGGTACAGCAAGTCACAGAGATCAGCAGAACACAGGGACTTACACTTAGAAATATAAGCCTGTGCTTGGTTGAGGAATTGCTCACATCACCTACAGCTTGAGAAGCCTGCTGCCATTCATGCAATATTAGAGTGAGGCATGAAAGAAGTTGTGGATTTATCATTATTCCTTACACCAAGGAATACTTTCTGCAATATCAAATCAACCCACCACCAAATCTGTACTGACTTCAGAGAGTTCAGTACTTTGTAGGTTTTTCCATGCAAGATCTATGGGGTCTAAGGAAAATCTGCAGGTGTTTCTGCCCCTCCCAGTCAGCTCACTGCAAATATTCCTTTCTTAGTGTTGCTCCAGGAGAAGTGAAGCACAGGAAATGTATGGAGCCTTAAGAACATCTTGCAAACAATTTTTGTGGGAGCAAAACAGTGACTCTCACTGCAGTAACAAAACATCTGAAAGGTCTGCATGAACAGAAAAGTGTCACAAGCTGCTTCTGCACCTACTGAAATTCTTTGGACCTTCAGAAACATTGAATTAAATGCAATGCTGTATTTTAACAAAATTAAGGAATCTATAAACAGAGATGTACAGAATTTCCAAAGGTTATACAGATTAAAAAGTAGATTCTCTTCTACCAAAAGTGAAGCTATTTGGATCAGAATCAACCTGCATGCTGCATCTGTGTTCAATTTCAATGTTAGATGAGAGGTAGACAAATGAAAAAAAAAATGGTGAAAGGAAGGCTGTGGTTTTTGTGTTAGAAGATGAAATACACTTTAAAAGTTCATTTTTCATGAAGAGAAGGCTTAAGAAGGACCTTTCGTTACACCACAGTGGAAACAATCTGTTTTTTTCAGACTGGACCATATAATTTCCATTGGATTAGGATATTCGTTTTAAGTAGTTTGGTCTCTAAACCAATATGCAGGCTTATTTTTTCCCCCCCTTGGCAACTTTGCAAACTTTTGTCTCTGAGACCTATGTACTTGGTGTGGTTTTCACCTCCTGCAGTGGGTTGAACTCCTGTCTAGAAGGGACAGAGTCAATGTGCCACAAAACCAGCATGCAAAACCATTCAGGGCTTGTGTGGCTAAATGACTCACTACCCAAAAGTCTGCTTTTTACTGTACTTGGTGAAGGCAGCTTCCTTTCTCCTGTGTTTATGAGAATGAATTACCTTGAGGTCTTACAAAAAGCTGTGGCATGTTCTTGCTACCCGCTGGGCAACTGAGAGCAAATGAAACCACGCTTGATATTCATAAGATGGGTAATTATCATGAGTTGGGTAACTCATAGCCACAAAACTACAACTGAACAAAGCTGTGGACTCTGGAGGTCTCCTCTGGCTCTAAGACACAGTGGTTCTCATACCTCACTCAGTTTAAACCATCCTGAAATGAGATTGGGTTTCCCTATCCAGGAGAGAATCAAACCTACATTTGCAGCTTTATGGTAAAACTGTTATTTGCCCCCCATAATTTCATCCCTTTTTCACATTCTTCTGGTACAGCTTGCCTGAGAAAGTCTTCCCTTGTCAAGACAATGTCAAAAATTAGATAATATTATCTTCTCCTTCTACCCCCAAGCGCCCAAAGAAACCATCCTTCCAGTCCAAACAATTCAGTGTTTTCAATAGGAAATAAATTGGTTACATGACAAATTTGCAGCTGGTTCTAATTAGAATTGGCAAGGGCCAGAGTGTGATGACAACTTGCTTTCTCTTAGGGCATTTCCCCTTCCACCGAGATATCTCTGGACACCCATTCTTGCCTTTCGGTTATTCTTCCATCTGCTGACATCAAAACCTCCCCACAGGAAACACCTGCCCAAGCTGGAAAAGGCGGTGGGAAGTTTCTTATGGTGCTGTGGGAGAGATTGAACAGAGAAGGAGATCCGAGATATTTTAATCAAGTTTTGGACCTTTTCTTCCTCATCCTGCCTTGCTCTGTGGCCAAGGTCTTGAAAGAGCAGCCCCAGCCTGAGCTATGCAATTTCCAACTCAGCTGCAGCTGCCAGCAGTAAAAACTCAATGGCAACCTTCATCCTGGAAGCCTCCATAAGGGATGCATGGAAATCAGCGAGGAAGTGAGTCACAGAGTGGACACATCCATCAGCCTCTTATCGTTCATAATCGCCATCCCAAAATTCTCGTGTTGCGTCGCGTCTTCGCATTGATACAGGACAAAACAGATTGTTCCAATAATGCAGTCAATGATCAAAATTAAAAAGTGGGGCCCCAAAGTTATTATGACATTCCTCAAAAGCAAGAAGGATTTTAAAGAGATTAATTGCTACTGAAATTCTTTGGAAGAGAGACCTTAATTTTTATTAATATTTTTGAAATATTACCTGGTCATTGAGATACTTGTGGACAGGATTATTCTTTCTGGTTTATGAGAGAAAACTGTGGAGCTGATTCATCGGTGAGAGTAGGAATAGAAGAGAGAAAACTGAAGTAATTAGGAGGAGGAAAGGACTATAATCTATATGTGTCCATGAATATATCTCTTGTACATTGTGGGGAATACAATGATATTCTTGGATAATAAAATTAAAAAAGAAAAAAAGAAATAATTTTTACAGGCTACAACAACAAATTTTGGACCTTGAAGCCATGGGTTGTGGCAAATGCTAGAACACGATTTGACCTAACCATTAATGTTCCTGGCTAGTTCTGCAATACCTTTCATTGCAGAGTCACAGTTTGGATTCAAAAACTGGTTTGGTTTCAGTATTTTTACACTGTGTTTTAGGGGAACAGAAGCAAAAGAGTGTGTTTTCTGCCTAATGACAGCTGGCTTTGAGACAATTTAGAAATTAACCTTGCAGCTTGGATTGAGGACCTTTAGAGAGAAGATGGGTGTGTTCTGCATGTCCATGTCCATACTCCAGGCTGTTGGATAGAAAGCAAACAACTGAGCTTGCCCAGCATGATATATCCATGCAGCAAGCATTGCCAGTGCTGATTTCTCCACGACCAGGAGGACGACCTGCAAGGCCCTCACATCTGCTACTGCTCACCACATGAGCAGCAATACATCACTTTTTTTCCCCATCAGCAGTGCTTTGACCTTGATGATGGCTTTGCAGATGGATGTTTTGTCAGTTTAGACTCTGGTATGTTTCCAGAGGTTTTTGTTTCCAGCCTTGTCCCTTTTCTTGAAAACCATGTCTTGTGCCTAAAACAAGGAAAATTCCAATACTTTACATGGATTCTTTGATAATTTTGACAGAAGAACTAATGGTTCTTTTGCACATTTAAGCTGACAATAAGCACAGTGTGACCTCCTATAAAATCAGTTTTGCATCAAGCCATAGAACTCCAAGGATAAAGTTACCATGACAGGCTCAGCATCTTTTGCTCCCTATCCATCTTTCCCCAGATGCATTTTTTTCTGTTAGCCTCATCTGCATACACTTTCTATTTCAGACTATCTCTGGTTCTGAAATACTCTCACTTAGTTATGAAAGGGTCAGCTTCTTCTCTAGTTTTAGCTGCTGACGTTCTCTGGAGGTCATGAAGATAAAACCAGATTTATTCCAAAACAGCTGGCATCACCAGGTGACCATAATGCTCTTTCCCAAGCTCAGGATAAACTCATGTCAGAGCTGTACTTTCTTCTTCATTATCTCAGTTTTACTCCATGTGTCACCTTTCCCATCTGGAAACAGATCCTAACTGAGCTAAGCCTTCACAAGACTAGATGGAGAAAGAATCTTTCAAGTCTACCAATAAACTAGAAAATGGCTGTGTCTTCCAAGGATTTGGGATCATTTCAGGTGGCATAAAGGTTCGTATTATCTCAGATTGAAAAACATTTATTTTAACAGTATTTTCACTCAGTTTGGCAAACAAACTAGAAAATTGTGTCCTTTGATAGATATTGTTATAAATCAGAACTATAAAAATAAGTTATAGGATGAATTATTTCAGGCCAGAAAAATTCCTTCAAATAAATACTTCTTGCTCCTAAATCTCAGTTTGCTTTCTCAGTATAAAATTTTTCCTTAAAATATGATCACTGTCTAAGCACTGAAACATGAAGAATTTCTTATGGTACATTCTACTCATATTTTTGATTTTTAAACTTTTGAAAGTTTTAATTATGCATTTTTAGTTTTTCTTCAAGTCTGAGTATCTATTCAAGGCCATTTTCTAAGAGAGACTTCCAGAGAACTTTCATACAGTTTCTTTAGAGCTTCATCCAACAATGGAAACAACTGGTTTTCAAGAAGGATATCATGATGTGATATATGAATGTTATAACAATCATGAAAAAAGTGACATTGTAAAAAAATGGCAATTTTTTTAACATGGCTAAGAATTTCAGTATCAATTTTCCTGGAAAAGTAGCAGTCCTCTCCCCATTACTGAAGAAAAGATATGTAATTTCATCTCTTAATAAGCTTTGCAGTGAAAATTGCAGAAAAACTCAGAAATTCTGTGAGTTTTACAGCTTCAAAGTTCTGCTCAACTCTCTGAAGGCTGCTAGCTTCTTGTTAGCCCTGTGGGCTGGTGATGGGTCATGGCAGCTGGAGGT
The DNA here is from genome assembly GCF_024509145.1 of Vidua macroura. Classification (NCBI taxonomy): domain Eukaryota; kingdom Metazoa; phylum Chordata; class Aves; order Passeriformes; family Viduidae; genus Vidua; species Vidua macroura. The sequence continues at coordinate 3,079,657 of NC_071611.1, forward strand.
GGGAGCACTGTTTTCCCACATTGTGACCTCTGTGACAGAGCCTGGATTTGGCACACGATGCTCAACAAGTTTCAAAGTTTTTGTGAAAATGCCATGGAACAACATGCACTTTACACCCATCAAGCAACCACAAAATGTTTATAATTCCGTAGTTAACTCAAGAATCATTTGACTGTATGAAAATCAGCTCTAATAGAAGCAAAGTATTGAGTCGCCTAAGTCTATAAAAATAGCTCAACCTTCCCTCAGAAATGGTTTCTAAGCTAAGACAAGAGTCTGGATTTGGTGGTATTGATATTTAAATTGCATTTTAGGAGTTTTTATCTGATAATAGTGGAAAGCAATTCAGCTTCCCGATGTTATGACATTTTTTCCATTTGTCCTGGGAACAGAAATTGGATCTCTTTTGATGCCATTTAGATTTTGCCCTTTTTCCTTTTATATGCTCTCTGTGGTGTTCACACATATATTTGTAACTCTGTCACTTATTGTATTAGCAGCTAGTTTTCCCAGTACTTTTCCATGGCCTTTCCATAAGCAGAAAGACAAAACAAATTCCAGAGCTCCAAGCCCCGGGAGGTACAAGGCTCTGTGCTGTCTTGGTTCTTCCTGGGAGCTAAGGCTGAGGACAACCCTTCAAGACACATTTTCATGGGCAAAGTACAAAGTGCTGAAGGGGGGACTGCAGAGAAGGGGCTTGACCTGGGGGGGGGATTGCATCACCACTTGTCCTCCTAATTGGTGCCTTTTATCAATTATGCTAATTTCCTAAAACCTATAAAAATATACTCACCCCGTGGGGGGTGGGGTGGGGAGTGAGCTTTTGTGGACATCTTTCCATAACTGTTCCTGAGGACCTTCACTAAAGATCCTCTTTTATATTATCTCTTACTAAAATAATCTCAAGATTCATTTCCAGTCTGGGACAAAGGCAACACTTTCATGTTCAGATGCTTCTCATCACAATCAGAAAAATATGATCAGAATCAGCCTAATTACTATTTTCATCAAAAAAAGACCATAGGGAAAAAATTCTGCAGGTGGCTTTTCCTTGCCATTTGTGCACAAAATAAGCACACTTTCACAGAACCATACACTCATAGAATTATAGAATTACAGAATGGTGGGGGTTTAAAGCTCATCTCATTCTAACCCCTGGCCATAGGCAGGGACACCTTCCTACTATCCCAGATTGCTCCAAACCCTGTCCAGCCTGGCCTGAGACACTTCCAGCGATGGGGCAGCCACAGCTGCCCTGGGAAATCTGTGCCAGGGCATCATAACTCTGATACACTTCACTTGATTCTTTCTGAGATCTCCTTGAGCAGGGGAAGCAGATAGGAATTCTGTTAAAGGAAAATAAAATAATCTTTAATTAAAAAAAAAAAAACCCTTAATTCTTTTTGAATTGGAATAGGTACTGTAGGAAAAGCTAGACAGGCAGATTAAAAAGAACGTGTATTGCTCCTATATGATATAGCCTGATGTTTCACAGGGACATTTCCAGTTAAACTTCTAAACCATAGACATCTCTTCAATTCTTTTCACACAGCAGAAGACCTCATTCCCAGTTGAGTGTCTGTGTAACTCGCAGGTACCTCACAGTCCTCTTGGACAGAGTTTCTGAAGAATCAGAGTGCATGAGCAATGACTGCTGCACTTGAGACAGCCCTTCACCAGCTCCAGCGAACGCGTTCTACAGATCAAGAAGTTAATTCCAGTGTGCCTTCTACAAGTGATTCCTTGTTTGAACAGCTCCTTTGCCTTCTAGAGCAAGGGGTGATGAAAAGGTGAAGAACAAGTGAGAAGCTACAGCAAGTGACTCATCTCTTCAGAAGCTGGAGGAGTATAATAAAACAAAAGTGTTTGATGCACAGCTGACCCCAGGAGGATTCATCTTCAACCTTGATTAAGTGCAGCAGTTGTATGTTTAGGACTACTGCACATACAACAGCGTGGGAACTCAGAAATCAACTGCCTTATAAAATCAAATAATCCCATAATTTTTTCTCTACACATATTGATTTGCTCAATAAATAGAATCTACCTCTGGATATATAGACTGGTGTTTGTTTTTCCTCCATACCTGGTTATTAATAAAGAAAATTTTGAGTATTGTAAAGGAAGGAATGTTTGAAAGTTGATGGTCTCAGTGAGTTGTGTATCTAATTCCCTGAAGGTTTCTGCAAATATTAAACAGAGAATTTAGCAAGGCCTCATATAGGCTGTCACAAAATAAAAAAATTAATCCAAAAGATCCGTGGATTTGTGCATGAAATCTAACCTATTTTTTCAGCCAATGGTTTGTGAATATTGGTGAAGAGGAAGGCACTCTTCACAAGGCAATCACAAAGTTAGCATTTAGTGCTCACAAATTGTATCCAGAAACCTACATCTCAAGAGATGTAAAAATATAATTAATATGTGATTAATCTGTAAGATTAAATGATCTAAACTGACATTTTGCACCTCTTAAAGGCAGAAAATACTGCCTTGTGATGTCTAGTTTAAGAAAAAAAGCTTGTGCTTGGCCAAATAACTTCCCACAAAGCACTTGATCTGGATTTGAAGCCGTCCAGCAAAAATACATCTGACTGAATATTGCCACCTGCAATGTGTATGTCTCCATCTCAGCTTGTAAATTAGGGATAAAAGTAGAAATGTATGGGGAAAAGTGCAACTCATTCTGCAACAAACAATTAACACAGGTTAAAGACATGGTGCCTATTTCCTGACATGGTGCCCATTTCAAAGCCACAGCAATCTTCCCAACAAGTCAAGCAAGTTTTGATTTGGGTGGGGTGGTTATGAGAACCTGTAGTACAATGGGACACGATTTAAAAACACACCTATGGGCAAGACTGTACATTATTTCAACTGATCCTACCTATGAAAGAAAGAAAGAAAGAAAGAAAGAAAGAAAGAAAGAAAGAAAGAAGAAGAAAGAAAGAAAGAAAGAAAGAAAGAACATTGCTGATATTTGTTTGCTCTGATGTTGCTATTTTGTAAACTTGTTTACAAAGCTCTTTATTGATTTGGACATTTAAGACAATGTGGTTAAAAAAGCTGTATAGTAGCATTAAGTTTGGGGGCTACACTAGAGATGGAAGATTTCTAAAGTTTCTATATGCACAGCTTAAGATATTATTTCTTCTGGAGCAACAACAACAACAACAACAACAACAACAACAACAACAACATATATATCTACTTGTATGCATGAGCTGGAGTTTGCTGATGATGTAATTTTACTGTATAAAAATTGCTGTAGTAATTTACACAGCTCACTAATCCCTCACACATAATCTTTCCCTCTGAAATTATAAATTAGAAACATAGTTAAATTCTTGCATTTTCTTTAAAATATTGGTGCGCAGGGAGGAGTTCAAATGCATAAGAAAACCTTTAAACTGGTCTGCTGAAGGACCAGGTGTTCAGCCTGCAAATTTCCCCTAAAAATATCACTAAAGGTGGGTGTGGAGGATCAGAATGTGGCTCTGGCTTTAGAAGCTCCTTAAAAAAAAAACCAAAAAAAAACCCGAAAGAGAAGTAAGCTTTATTTCCCACAAATGATTCAATAGTTAAAATTCACATTTCATTTACAGCCCAATAACATGTTCTGTGCACACACAGACATAGCCTGTCATTTTATATATGGGTTTTGAGAGGCTACAATGGCAATAAAATAACAATCCACAGTTTTCCTGAGAAGGGAGCAGTGCTCCTTGCAAAGTTTCCTCTCTCCAAGCACCACAGCCATGAAGAATGGCGCTCAGATTATGTCCTGTCGATGGTTAATTTCAAATCTAGAAGTTTATTAATTCTGACTCCTAGCAGAAAAGGCCATGACCAATTATTATTCAAGAAAAAATCCTGCTGTTTAGCCCGAGAACTGCATGGAGCAATGCTGCACTTGATGTGCCTGTGATAAATGTTCACATGACAAGGTTATTTGGTGTACAGTGGCTGGAAGGGTTGTCATAGCAACCCACGCACGATGCTCATAAATTTGATGTGTAGTTATCCTTGCTGTGTATGCAAAAAAACCCACAAAGCCAACTCAAGCAGTTTAATTTACAGCATTGACTCTCCCTGAAAGGAAAAAAAAAAAGGAAAAGGAAAAGGAAAAGGAAAAGAAAAAGAAAAAGAAAAAGAAAAAGAAAAAGAAAAAGAAAAAGAAAAAGAAAAAGAAAAAGAAAAAGAAAAAGAAAAAGAAAAAGAAAAAGAAAAAGAAAAAAGAGAAGAGAAAAAAAGAGAAGAGAAAAAAAGAGAAGAGAAGAGAAGAGAAGAGAAGAGAAGAGAAGAGAAGAGAAGAGAAGAGAAGAGAAGAGAAGAGAAGAGAAGAGAAGAGAAGAGAGAAAGGAAAAGAAAAAAGAAAAGAAAAGAAAAGAAAAGAAAAGAAAAGAAAAGAAAAGAAAAGAAAAGAAAAGAAAAGAAAAGAAAAGAAAAGAAAAGAAAAGAAAAGAAAAGAAAAGAAAAGAAAAGAAAAGAAAAGAAAAGAAAAAAAAAAAAAAGAAAAGAAAAGAAAAGAAAAGAAAAGAAAAGAAAAGAAAAGAAAAGAAAAGAAAAGAAAAGAAAAGAAAAGAAAAGAAAAGAAAAGAAAAGAAAAGAAAAGAAAAGAAAAGAAAAGAAAAGAAAAGAATTATAAGGTAATACACTTCTTCAGATTATATTCCTTTACAACCTCTTCAAAGCCAAAAAGACTTTTAAGATAATCATTATGGTAGGAAGTGCAAATTATCATTAATACTGAGGGGGAAAAAAACAAAAAAAATGAACATTCTTGAAAATCTCTGCTTGAGTATATTGGTGGTTTTCTGCTACTTGTGCAAGCACCCGGATGTAAGTGAAAAAAAACCCTAATACCCTCTTTCCTATTTTGCTTTTCTTTTTCCTTCAGAAATGTTGAGATGAAACCTTGAATCACCTGTCAAGTAGGCCATGATGAAATGCCCTCCTTTCCATAAAAGTTACCAGGATAAGAAGAATCTATCATTCTCTACAGTTCTGCCTTGTTCAAATACAGGATAAAAATGAAGAGAAAGGTAAAACGAATGCTCATTTCTGGTGGGTAAAAAAAAAAAGTTTATCTGGAGACAATAAAAACAGTAGAGGAAGAAGGAGACCAGGGTTTTTTATGAACGAAGTCATCAAAACCTTCAGTTTGGACAAGTTCCTTAAATCATGTGTCTCAGTCTTTCTATCTGTATAACAGGGATTTATTATTTCCTTCCTCAGGAATAACCTATCAACTCTCTAACAAGGAAAAAATTGTCTGGAAGACTGGATTTTAGAGTAAAACTATTTGCAGGGAGTAAGTAGTCTGAACCATCCTGAACAGGGGAGAGCTGTGGGGGAAGTTCTCCCTGCTGGTGTCCCTGTATCCCACACGAGGCTGCACTCAGAGAAACCAAAGCACCAAGGAGCAAGAGAAACATCTTTGTCTTGTGTCTGCACTTGAACTGATGCAAATCACATGCACATGCAATGGGGTGAAGTGAATGGCAAAGCACAGAACCAAAGAAATCGTAGACTCATGGAATTATTTGGATTGGAAAGGACCATAAATATTATCTCATTCCACCCCTGCCATGGCAGGGACACCTTCCCTTTGACCAAGTACTATCCAGCCTGGCCTTGAATCCCTCCAGGGATGGAGAAATCATAATTTCTCTGAGTAGTCTCTAAGCCTTAAAGCATTTGGGGCTCCCCAGAGGAGGATGTAGATATTAATTATTATTTCCAGATATATAAATATTTTTGAGTCAAGGATCCTTGGCATGATCAAATCAAGAATCTCCCAGGTGCACAAGAGTTCCTGCTGTTCAGTACCACTCTCCTTTTCCAGTGGCCAAGGCTTCTCAAGGAGTAGCTTTAATAAAGACAAAAGACACTTCTAAATATGCATAAGTTCCCCCCTCTGTTTTCTAACCTTTATGACTAATATGACATATCATTTATATCCAATGGGTGACTGCAGCTTTCTTGTTTAAGAAGTTCTTTTTCTTGACTTCTTGTCATAGAAATAAATATCTAGTCATACAGATAAACTCAAAAGTGTAGTTCAAATTACAAAAGGAGGTAATAAAGGCAACCTTCGTGCTGAGAAAATGGTTATCCTGACACAGACACTCTTGCAAAGTGATTCATCCCAGCCTCAGAGGGATGCTCAAAGCAGTCAGATGATTACTGTCTCAAAAAGCATATTTCTGTCTGATGGCCCACAGGGATGCTGGATGCTGGATACTTTGAGTTTAGATATTGTAAAACCTAAAGAAGACCAGCCTAAGCTAAACATAGTTGTCTACAGTGCAGATGTCTACATGTGAGCTGGTTGTCATTGTGTTCAGGGAGACCTGGTAGGTCGAGGCATTAGGGCAGTTAATAGCCATTAAGGCAAAATTAATTTCACTCTTGAATTGATTCTTAACTTTTGATTAGATGAGTCCCTTCCTACTTTTTGTTAACTGCTTTGACTACATTTTTTTGGTTGATGATAGAATCTAGATGACTATTTTATGTCTAGTCTCTTCCAATGAGGATCCATAAAAGCAGTTAACATTGACCTTGAATGAAAATCCTTTTTTCTCACACAGCATTGAAGCCTCAGTGACACCTGTGCTTTCCATATTCCTTCCTCTAGATAAATGCATTTTCATGGGTGTCTTCTTGCATTTACTTCTCTGCATCTACCCTTTAAAATGGCAAGTTGCTGTGGCGCCATGTTTTTAGTGAAACAGGGTTCTCCCACAGGGACTGTCACTTATACTGAGAAAATCCTACTTTGCTATTACCAACAGTGTTTAGAGAGAGAACCACAGAGTCTCAGCGCATGTGGTCTCACACAGTGCAATAAAATGTGTCCCCAGAGTGTGATCCAGCTTTACACATCCACCACATGAATGACAACACCAGAGCTGGCCATCCTGGGCTCCCTTTGTCGTGAATGGTGGGGGAAGCGTGGATGGGTGGAAAGAAAGCTTTTGTGGCACGATTCATCTGGATGAACTTAGGTCTATTTCAGGGTGAAGTGAATCACATCCCAAAAGATCTCTATAGGAACCCAGAATGACTAATGCAGGAGTAATCCCCTGCACAACAGACACAGACAAGAGAGGCTTCAGTGCACGGTGTGCCTTAGCAACCTCATGTAAGGTGAACATCATTTTTGCCTGTCCTCATAGCCCAGTGACACAGCAATCAAGCAATAGATTACTCACATCTAGACCTATTTTATGCAAAACACAGTATACAATGGTCAAGCTCCTCTGTTTTTTTTTGTCTCCTGAGAACCTGCTAAGATATAGCATGAATCAGTGCTTGATGCACCAAACACGTAGGACTGGGGCTGCTGCATCTTCTGAAAAGTTCCTGCTGAAAAAAATAGTGGCTGTTTGGTTATTCTGTCTTTTCCTGCCTCTCAGGGGAAAAATGAAGGTTTGGTATGTGGCAGTGGGGATCCCTGAAGCAAGGGGAAGCAAGAAGAAAACTCTGTGGTTTCTCACATCCTTTAATTCTGCACAGCAAAAGGGAGAAATGGCCCAGTTGTGTGACCAGAGGGAATTCATTTTGAAAACTGCGCTGCTGTGAAGCTGCCAGGCAGCTGAAAAGAGGTTTTTCAAGCCAGTGATCCTGATTCATGTCACGGGGGCTGGGAGTGGATGTGCTCTGGTCAGGCTTCACTCTCCATACTCAGTGCAGAGGTCTCATGCTCTAAACCCTGGTGACTGAGGATGCTGGTGCTTGTTGAATTTGTTATCTCTGTTGGATCTGCAGAAATGAAAGGTGAGCTTAAAGAAAAACCCACAAGAGGCCAATGAGGGAACATGTTAGCAAGAAACATCTTTCTTTTACTTTCTAGCCAAAGACTGTTGACTACATGGGTCCATATTTCATCATCAAAGGGTAGCTCAGAAAAAAAAAATGAAGGAAAGAAGCATGTTAAATTTAACATGAGGCATGTTAAGAAACTACCAGATGAGTAAGAGAAGCATCTTAAAACAATAAAATACAGGATATTTGGACCAACAACACATACCACTGGAGTTCTCCAAGTTCCTGTTTGGTGATTTGAAAATATCTGTGATTTATTCGTTTGAATTTTGTCTTTTTTAGTAATATATTGAAGTTTCTTACTGCCCTGTAAAATTATTCTCTATAATTTTATAATAAATTAAGCTATGGAAAAACCTAGAGTTCTTCTCTTTCAGTGAGATGTTGTGGGAAATAAGAAAAGATTGAAGACAATCAGCTTTTCAAACTATTTTCTCAATGTCTGAAAAAATGCAATCAGATGGCAGCTTCACTCATTTTTTAAATGATGTATATAGAGGAGAACATAAATCTCCCAGTCATGACACAGATGTGAAACTGATGTTAGAACTAAAACAGAGGAAGCTCTGTTTCAGCCAATGTTTGTTGTGGTCAGACATCTCCATGTAATCCTTTCCATTAAGGAGGAGTGGAATGATATTCTATTTCTATAGTTATATAATAGCTATATCTTGATTAATATCCTTGTGACACTGAAGTCAAAGGAAACATAATTACTTTCAATAGGACCAGCTTTGTTACCCTTTATGTTTTGGTATATTCCCTCTAATCTGAAAAGCTCTCAACTACACATTTTGCAAACTCAACACCAGCCACGAGGACATGGATGGATTAACCTCTCCCTAGTTAAGCTGTCCCGACTTTGGAAAGCTGCAAACAGATGTCACAGTCTCCAAAAGAGTCTTGTGTCAGCCCCAGGAATGGATGATTTACCCCCTGGATGAGTCAGGGGCAATTTTCCCAGGCATTTTGCTGCCTGACTTTTATCACCCCAGCTGCTTGTTTCTCGTGCTCCCGAACACTCAGACACAGGTTTGTGCCCAGCTGCCACCGTGCAACATGGTCTGGGTTCAGGCCTTGAGGGCTTTGCCTCTCTGCTCTGCTCACATCTCCACAGCTTCAGGGGTTGCTTGACTGTGCCTGAACTCACCCTTTCCTGGGCTGGATTAGAATATTGTGCACAGGCAGAGATAAAATGCAATGAAAAGTCAGGAAAATGACTTGTCAAGTTGTTCATTGAACTGGGGTGTGAGAAAAGGGGCCTTACACAAAGGGGAATGCGCTCGTCAATGGTCATAAAGGGTTAATCCCTCTGAATCTCTCCTGTGAGAAAAGGCTGAGAGAATTGGGATTGTTCAGCCTGTGAAAGAGAAGCTTTGGGGTGACCTGATTTGTGGCTTTCCAGTACATGAAGGCAGCCTGCAAGAAAGATGGAGAGAGACTATTACAAGGGCATGGAGTGATAGGACAGGGGGAATGGCTTCCAACTGAAAGAGAGTGGGTTTAGATTGGATATTAGGAAGAAATTCTTCCCTGTGAGGATGGTGAGGCCCTGGCACAGGGTGCCCAGAGCAGCTGTGGCTGCCCCATCCCTGGAAGTGTCCAAGGCCAGGTTGGACAGGGCTTGGAGCAACCTGGGATAGTGGAAGGTGTCCCTGCCATGGCAGGGGGGTGGAATGAGATGAGCTTTAAAGTCCATTCCAGTCCAGCCTATTCTATGATTCCATAAATAATGCCAGTTATGTCAAGCAACACTTATTTACCAGTTTCCTATAATATCGTGGTGAAAGAATCCAAATATGGGTATTTTTTCCTAGAACATTTTGATGTCACCTTTCTGTATAGTAACCAGGTTAAGTTTGTGAGTTAGTATTTATTATCTATGTGAAAATGGTTATAGGCACAACACAAAAATTAATGAAATGGAAAACCAACAAGCAAAGGAAAACTGAGAATCTGTTGACTGGTCAATAAGGGGCACTTCTTTTTTCAGGAAAACAAAGGAGGATTTAAGCCTATAAATAAAACTGAAGCAGAGTAAGAGCTTTGCAGAGAGTAGCTTATGAAACAGCAGTTGTGTTCACCCCAAGAGCTCACCCCATCACACTAAATACAGCACAAAATACTTCTTCACTCCCATTTAAACTTGCATTTTCTTCTGTGGGGTGTGCACCTTTTTGACAGCTTCTTCCTGTGAGCAAATGAGCTCTTGCATGAGATGAGGGAGGAAACAAGAGTTAAGCTCACAGTAACTCCAGACTTTGCCCTGGGAGCTGTATGGGATCACACTGCTTAGCACAGCGGGAGGACAGGATCACCAGGAAAGCCCTCAACCAAAGCTCTGTCAAAGTGACACTCAGACAAGACAGACACGAATCTGACTGCTACCTTCACAGCAAGGAGGCTTGTTTAGACTGAATCTGACAAGATAAAATTAAACTGCACACAGCTAATAAATCTTAAAGGAGCTTAATTTGTTTTATATATATATATATATATGCTTTTTAATAAGTGATGCCTCAGGCAAGGATGAGCAGTCCAGAAGGAAAAAGGTTTATATATATATATATTTTTTTAACTCTATAATCCTTAGATTCAACCTTATCTCCTGTGTTTCCTGCATCATTCCTGCCTCTGAAATATTCAAATCTGTGTTGGTTGCATAAGCCCCAGTCCTGATCAGTTGTACTCAGCTAGTTGGGGAACCTAAACAGGAGTGTGCAACCTCCAGGTCATTAAAGAGAAACAGCTCAGCTTGATTTCTAAACACTCAGAGCCACTTACTGGCTCAAGAGCATTAAAAAATAAAATAATAAATATTATTTTGAATCTTGATTTTGAAGGAGTGACAGACTGTTTCTGAATGTCCAACCCAGCATTCATCTCCCCTCACTTCATTTCTCAGCAAATGTGTCTCTCTAAACAGAAAGGTTGAATTTATTTCCAATAAATTATTCACATGGGGTTGGTTATGACTATTATGCTGGATGCAAGACTGAAAAGTTTGAATGATATTCCTAAATGGATGGATGTGTACAATGGAAAATGTAGGATGGGTACCAGGAGACAATTCATAGGGGTAAGGTGTATATTATGTGATGTGGTTTTTCCTTATAGACAAAAAGCTGGAAAACATTTCTTGGTCTGTCTTCAAGCTAGATGAGATGAAGCATTAGGAAATGCAGCACAGGAAATAATGCTTGACTGACCTGTAGATTAGTAGGGTACCCTAGCAGAAGGTGGAAGAACTATGGAAGAACTTTATGAGATTTTAGCCTCTATAATTTTGACAATGATGCCCCTTCCAAAAATATTTCCATCTGAACTCACAGGACACCTGAGTAGAATGAGGACAAAACCTATCAAAATGCATTTACTTTGCTTGATTCTTAAACAGCACAAAAGAAGGCACCTCAGAAATAGCTCTTCCAATAACACCATACCTCTGCTAGAAGATCTTACCTCCAAAAATATCTAGGATTATTCCCTGGACAGTCTGAAGAACCCTGCTGATTCTGACCCTCAGAAACACAGGGTGACCAAAGTTCTGTCAGATGTATTGGGCCATAGTTGCTGAATGCCTTAAAAATACACATCAAAACCTTGAAATCAATGCCTGTAAGACATGAGTGATGTGTTCACCTACATGCTGATGTTTTTTTTCACAGGTCTGTCCTACCCTGTGCATGTGAACCATTAATGGTAATGAGAGTCACACACCAGCAAGTGTAGGGGTGGGTAAAAAGAGGTCAAGGAACAGAAGGACCTGGCTACCTTGAGCTGGATTTGGAAACCAGTTGCACAGGTGTAAATGAAGATGTGAAGGGATTTTTCTGTATTTTGTGCCTGTGTAAAAGTGATCAGAGTTGTCTAAATGTTAAAAAATATTGTAGCAGATTAGAGATATATTTTTAAAGGGTTTTTTTAGACAGCTTAAACTACATAACAATTCTATATTATCTATAATAATTATATGATGCACACCTCCATTTCTATTTGTATGTATATATGCATGCCTTTTAATGTTCCTTACAAGCATATTTTACAATTTTACTCTTGTGTATCTATTGATACAGTTTTTCTTTATTTCCTGCATTTCTAGATCTTTCTCACTCATTCACTTTGAGATGCTTTTTCAAAGCTGCATGCCCACTAGACACACAGGCTCATGCTATGATTCCTTCAATTGTTGAGATATTCCATTGGCCTTTGCTCCTAAGGGAAAGCTGAAAGTGCCCTTGTCTTTTTTATTCTTCCATATTCCCTTTTGTAGACCTAAACTGGAAGATTTTGTTCTGTTATTGCCTCTGCAAACGCTTGTGAGACAAGTTTCAGACCTTGTTTCACGCAGAAGGTCACACTATGGGGTCAAGAGACACCGTTCCCTTATTTCACTGGAGGTTAGAGCGGGGTCTTTAACCCACAGAATTAAGGGAGATGTTCAGATTATACCAGGAGGTGAAGGAAAGGAGAGCTATTCCAAAGATATTTGCTGGTCAGTGCGAGCTTAAGATAAATTAAACTATGCAAAATGTGCACCACCACATGCAAAAACTACTCCTCCTGGGATGAAATTGTCTGAGGCTGCTCACGAAGTACCCACTTGAAACGCCAACTTGTTGTCCTTTTTAAATAAATTAATCAAAAAATAGTGATACAATACTATGAAAGTGGAGGCAAAAAAACCTGCCCTTTGAAGGAACAACTGTACAGATCATCCAGTAGATCATCAGGGGATGAACAACACAGAGGCTGGTAAGCAGCAAACGATGCTGTGCACCCTCCTTATCCCTGCACAGCCAGCAGTTTGAGGAAAGCCAGTGTGTCCTCTCCTATGGATAAATTCCAGGTACATTGCAAAATTAAAATTAAAAATACCTTTTACTCCATAGTCTCTTCACAAGCTACAAGGGCTCCAGAATTTTACAAAAAGTAGTCAATCCTGTGATAACTGAAATCTCTTTGGGAAGGGGAGTGACTTCATTTGAGCCTGTGATGCAACTAGACAAAAGGATGCTCTGTGCTCACAGGAGGCATTTCAGTCCTTCAACAAACCCAGAGAATACAGCACCCAGTGATGGTAGAGCTCTGGCTAAATCACTGCTAGCACGGAGCTGACTTGCACTGGAAACTCCCCACAGACTCTGGTCTTATTTATTTATTTGTTTATTTTCTCTTACACGTCCCCTTAGAGTCTTTCATGTCATATGCATGTAGCATTTTATGAAGATCAGAGATTTCAAGCTCCACAGCCACTCCCTTTTGGGTGGTGAGGAGCTGCTAATTCCATTTCACACATAACACCATCAGGCACAGAGCAAGGCTTCCCATAACGCTGTAGCAGCCATGATGTTAGACCCACACCAATTCCAGCCTTTCTGACTCTGAGCTTGCACCCTCAGCCAGGAGCAGAATCCAAGCTTTGGCTTTAAAACACTCCCACTAAAGAAAATTTTATAGGTGCTGTTGAGTAAAGAGGTCTTCATCATCATGGATGACTGTTCTAAACATACCCGGGATCTAAAAGACTTAAAAAATGGGGAAAACCCCACATAATGGGAAAACAGCAGGGTATGCCTGGATGTCCTTAGTCTGCAAGCACATTTTTGTGTGTTAGTAGGATGGTCTGTATGTCAAGAACAGCACACATGTCTGCACACAACCCTTGCTTCATTCTGTCTGTCACTGGATAGAATAAAAGATGCTTTCATGTGGTGGAAACATGAGCAGTCTGAAGGAAACCCTTTCCACTGAAGTGTTTCTGGGCCTGGGATTACCATCCTGTGTTTCACTCAGATCTCTAAATGGATTCTCCCTGGGAAACAGGAGGTTACAAAAGCAGATGTCTGCTAGACACAATTGCCTCTTTCCCCCCAAGTGGCAAAGTCACTCAATTTGCTGAGTGGGGAAACCACTATGGTACAGTCTACAACAGCTCGAGGCATTTGTCTCAGAACACAACATTCTTTCATTACCCTCTCCCAGCCTTCAACATTACTTCAGACACACATTATTAAACCACAGCTAATTATTAAATATTTAACAAAGACTGTACAGTGCGTTGCAACTACCAAGGTAGGCAGAGCTGTAGATTGATTTCTCTGTTTCTGGAGCTCAGTATGCATCAAACAGCATGGATGCTTTGAAATTTCAAATCACAAGGCCAAGTTTTGATGGTTGATAGTGCTCAAAGGGGAGTGATTTCCTTAGCCCATGAATATTTTTATGATATTGAAGAAACATCCAGAAAAGAAGAGAAAATCTTGGAATCCTAAAAAAAAAATCTTCAAAGTGAAAAAATATATCTCTCTGGTTGAGTCAAAAATTCTTTTAGAAAAATATGAAATATTTGACCATCTTAATCTATCATTAAGATGTAGTTCAATTTTTAAAATGTAAGTTTCTTTCAAATGGAAGTATTTTCATTTTTTTAAATTAAAAAGGAAAGTGCCTTCAAATGTTAAGAAAAACAAGAACAATTTAGGCAAAGTCAGTCTCATTCAATGGGAAGTTTTCCCTACGTGACCTTTCAAACTTTGGAGTTGGCAGCTTGATGTTTACGTTTCAGCTTTAAAGACCTTTGTTTAAATCCAATTTGCTTGTCATGTAGAATAAATGTTGGAACTTCCCTTTAATCCTTTCACAGATATTTCTGCACACAGATTAATGAATTTTAAAGCCATTATGATCATCTAGTCTGACCTTCTGCATAACACGAGTCATAAAGTGTCACCCAGCAATTTTGCATCAAGCCCAATCATCTGTGGTTGAGCTAAAGCTGTCACACCACAGAGCACGACTTTCAACATATCCAAGGGAGATGAACAGTAGCAAGAACCACTGTTTAGCAAAGACAGTTTTTTTTGCGGCAGAGAAGAGTATTACCCAGTTGAAGCTGCAGAAACTGCAATAAATACAAAATCAGGTTTTTGATGTCTTCAAAAAAAGTCATGTAAGAAGTTTCCTGTGTATGTTTTATGGGATGGTCCTTATTTATTTATATCAGGGGTAAGCAATCTCAGGCACTCTGTGTTATCGCTATTGCAACAGGATTGCAACCTCAAGTTTTAATCCAGATTCCAGGAATATGGGCTGGGAAGGAGAATTGCTCTAAGTGTGGGGTGAGGCTTTGAGCATCCTGGTCTGTGTGAAGCAGAGATAGAATGGTTTGGGCTGGAAGGGACCTTAAAACTCATCTTGTTCCAACCCCTGCCATGGGCAGGGACACCTTCCACTGTCACAGGTTGCTCCAAGCCCCATCCAACCTGGCTTTGGACACTTCCAGGGGATCCAGGGGCAGACACAGCTTCTCTGGACATCCTGTGCCAGGGCCTCCCCATCCTCACAGGCAATAATTCATATCCCATTTAACCTTACCCTTTGTCAATTTGAAGCTATTCTCTGTTGTCCTGTCACTCTGTACTTTTTTCCAAAGTTGCCGTTTGTGTTTTGAAGACATTGAGCAAATATTACAATAATTGACCTGAATAAATATTATTAGTTGCCTTCCTCTGAAGTGCAGAATTACAGTGATGGGATGGAAGTGAGGGAATATGATGCTTCCCAGTGTCCACAGACAATCCAGGATTTTTCACCCTTCACCAGCAGATTGCAGCTCTCATGCTTTTCCATCAAGGCACAAATGGGTTAACAATGAGGTTGATGTAAGTTTTTTAATAATCAGTCATAGGACTGGGGTTCAATACCTGTGATGTTGGCTCTTCTGTCTGATTTTTAGAAGTAGATGTGCTTGTAAGTATTTGACAGAGTCAATATTCAATGGAAAATTGGGAACAAAGCAACATTTTCTTGGCTGGAATGTGCTTGCTCTGGTTAAACTTCTGTCAAGAAAGTTTTATCAGGGCCAAAATATTTTTTTCAGTTAAAATTAGGATCAGATTATTTTGGTTCATATGAAACAGGAACTCAGATCCCATGTAGTTACAGTCTGAATATCTGGTACCCCAAAGAGTGGGTCTGTTAAGGGAGATTTTTGAAAATGCACCTGGTTTGCTCTAAAATGGCCTAAAAAACCCAAAAACCAAAACAAAAAAGAGAAAGTGTCAACAAAAAAAAGATTCTTTAAATTAATTTTTTTAAGTGCTGCAAAACAATAGTCTTAACTCTCACCAGGCTTTGGGTGGGCTCCATGTTCCTGTTCTTACAGTCAACCTTTCTCAGAATCACTGCAGATTATGGTCTTCAGACAAGAAATATAGTCATTCCTCAAAGAAATTCCATCACTCTTTCTATTAAGACCAATTGAAAATGTGCCTGTGAGTTAAAGGGGTTTTGAATGACTATCTCTGGCCATGGTGGGGTCAGATCACACCGTGTTACAAAGAATGGAGATGTGCGATCTGCAGAATTTGTTTGCAATGAAGTGGGAGCCTTGCTCCAGAGCAGCCCAGTGTTGATTCACTGGGTGGAAAAATCATCAGATCAAATGTCTCTGTTCCCCATAAAGCCTCCAAAGCAGAGGAAAAAAATGATCTTACTGGCAGTTACGGGAAGTTTGTGACACATTTTCTTAAAATCGGGCTCCTTTGGGATAGACTTTGAGGAAAACTACATGTGAGTTGCCCTTGAATAAAAAGGAGATTTTTTTTCTGTGAAACTCAGCAACCAAATAAGAAAAAAAAAAAAAGGAACACAGAAAGAAAGCCCCCAATTTTTTTTTTATAATTAGTAAGTTTAAGAGGGCTTAGAAGACTGAAAAAACCCTTCTTCCTTTCCTTCCTTATTAACTGCATACAGAGTATTTCCTCTTTCCTTTTTCCTCATATATTCTGAAAATAATTAGGAAGATAAATTTGAAAACTAGATCATAGGTGGACTAATCAGAGAGAGAGGCTGAAGGATTGAATTTTGTGGATGAGCACCATAAGCCATCAAGCACACCTTAATTGTCTCAATGAGGCATAGCCAAACCCAAACTCTGCTGGACTAAGATCTTGCATTAAGTGATGCTTTAGAAGTAGACTTCTTTTTTTTTTTCCTTAAAAAAAAAAAAAAAAAAAAAAAAAAAAAAAAAAAAAAAAAAAAATTAATAATTCCCATTTTACATGTGCTGTTCTGACTGCTGCTGCAGAGAGTTGGAATAATTTCTGCCAACACTCACTGCCAGGTTTGGTTTGGGCAAGTCACACCTATAACAAGTGTTTCGGGGCTTGTGTGTAACCTGCTGGCTCTTGTTAAAGTACATTTCAGCCTTTGATGTATGTGAAACAATATTGTCAGTCCCCCTTACCACACAAATCATAAGTCTGACTAATAAAAACACAAAGATTGTGTATGTAATAATGAGCTCCCGAAGGGTGGAAAGAGGGTTCTTTCACACTGAGCTGCACACAGGCACGTATTAATGCAGTTTGATTTGATCACTGGAAAATTTTGTCCTGTAATTACTAAGCAAACATGAGGTGGAATGACAGGGAAATGCAATGAAATGGGGCTTTGAGGTGGAAGATGGATTTTCTGAAAGTGCAGCTGGGAAGGAACACATACAAATCCTGCACAACCACCTTGAATTACAAGGGACTCATTGGTTAAAAGATTAATTGTAGGCTCA
This sequence comes from Vidua macroura, assembly GCF_024509145.1. Lineage (NCBI taxonomy): Eukaryota > Metazoa > Chordata > Aves > Passeriformes > Viduidae > Vidua > Vidua macroura. Next base: position 3,097,061 of record NC_071611.1, read on the forward strand.
CTTAGTCCAGCAGGACCTGTATGGGGCAGTATAGACCAAGAATCTTCATGAAAGAAGTGGATTTGGGACATATGGGTTGCCATACAGTAGGCACCACTTTTGGAAAACATCAATTTTTCTGAATGGCTCCTGTTTTCCCTCCAAAATTATTGATTTTTGTTAATAAAAAATTCAGTTTTAATTTTAATATTTTTTAGCAGGATTGTAACAATGTTTCCCTTTATTGTATGTTATCACAATATACAAAATAAATTTACTCAAAGTCCTTCGATGTATCTACAAATATTACTCTCCTATATAATTATATCAATCACTATACCTTAATTTTCAATTTTTTTTTTATTAGTCAGAATTAGAAGTCTTTTTACAACGTCAAAGATTCTACAAATGCGCATCTTTCTCTTAGGAAGCTACCAAAATTTGTATTTTTCTGCAGACTTCCTTGGTGATGCTTACAAAAATCCAACCTACCTTGTGGAAACTGTGTGTGCCGTGAGTAAGAAATGCAAGGATGTGTTCAAGCACCCATAAATCTTTGTTTTTCTGCCTTCCCTGGCATCTATACTGCCAGATGGAAGGACATCACAACAAAGATGATGTTTCCACTTCCTTCATTTGTGTGCTTTAAGGTGGAAATAGGCATAGCTGGGCAGAATTGCTGAGTTTAAAAAGAGGGTGCTTCACCAGCACATGTCCCGGTGGTGACGGAGAGTGAGCACTGGGCATCTCACCCATTCCAATCCCACTCTGAAGGCCAGCTCTATCTGTTTGCAAGAGGGTTCTCAAGTTTGCCATTAACTTGGAGAATGGTGTACTCCTACCAGTTGCTGTGGGCTTGGATTAGTGTCCTGACCCAGCATGTTCACTGTCCTCTCAATTATACAGGAATTGCCTGCACTCAGAGCATTTCAGTGGCACTTAGAGGCTGGCACATGCTGTAAAGCCTCCAGAAGTGACTGAGTTGCAGTAAACCTTCTTGGGAAGATAAACAATTAATTTCCAGCAAACAATAAAAGAAAAAGGAATGTTAGAGATGTAAAGGCCCTAATAACAATGATGAGGACTGGTGATGCATATATTACTCTCCTTTGTGTTCTCACTTGAAACATTTATCACCACTGAACTAGCTGGTTATCCTCTTTTAATTACTTCATATGGAATAATTAAATGAAATGAAGACAATAATCTTTTATAGATGGTTATGAGGAGGAGCAATTTTTCTCAGGAAACTGAATATAGATTTTTATCCCTCCCCTTTACCTCCCAAGACTTTAAAAGATCTAATGTATTCAGTGCTGCTGCATAAAGAGAGCTCCTGAATACTCTGAATTATTTATTTTTAATAGTTAACCATCATTTGAAAGTCTCACCTGGATGACCTATGATTGAAGATAAAGCCTCATTGAGCACAGTGTTTTGTTCTGATGACAGATTTCCATACAATTTCCTGTGTGTTATATGAGAAGCTGAAAATCCTGCATGCTGCCTGTATTTAAAAGGGCCATACAGCCCTGCTGAGGTTTCCCAGGCACCCAGAGCTGTGAATGGACAGGTCTCTGATCAATCCAGTCTCGTTCAAGATGTCCCTGCTCATTGCAGGGTGGTTGGACATGGTGGCCTTTAAAGGTGCCTCCCAACCAAAACTGTTCTATGGCTCTGTGGTTCCATGGGTTAGAGAGACAAAGAGGCCAAGGCACTTTGATGAAACTGCTCAAGAGCTGAGTATGGAGAAGCAGAAGCACAAAACTGGCTGCCAACTCGTCTTTGTTAGATGAAGACCACTTTTGACTCTATCTTCTTGCTGTGTCCCAGGTAAGGTCCCTTGCACAGGCAAGGGGTCTGTCAGGTTAGGAAAAAAATAGATGGACGTGGCCTCTGAGCAGATGAGGTACGGGTACACTCAGGTTTCACATCTCTAGAGAAAACTTCTATGGAGTAAGTAGCAATTAAGTTGAGCCTAAAATAAGGGGAGGTGATCTAGTCCACGATGCAAGCTGAAGCTTCTGGCAACATGCAGGGAAGAGAGAAGGAAGTGTCAGTGAGAGCAGTGAGGGTGGAAGGCATTGCTCTGCCTCACAGATATTTCAGCATGTTTCTACCTACAGTCAGTGAAGAAAGATGAGTATTCCAAAGCAAGGAGGGACACAGCTCACCGCCTGACACAGGGCATGTGAATCATCCTGTGCTCTCGAGCTGCTACAGCTCAGCCCACATCCCGCAAGAGTCCTTGCAGGAGGTGATGGTGGTGTCAGCAGGCAGATGGGCCGAGAATGGCAACCTACATTTTATGGCGCACAGATCTCGACAACCAACAGTGTTTTTGCCTCTTTGATCCTGCTGAGTTGCCAAAGAGGAGCAGACTAGCTGGCTCACCTGCTGACTACAGTAGGCCAAATCCTTTTGCAGCAAATTGTCCAAGTGCCCTGTTGGAGGGGAGCATGACTGCTTCCATGGTGGATGTTTCTTCCAGCAGGCAGTGAAGAGGGCCTGCAGTAAACTGTGGCTTTTCTCAACAAACAGTCTTTTCCTCTGTGTAATCACAATAGCAAATTCAATCTTGATATTAAATGAACTTAGAAAAGTACATTATAAATGGAAGTTTTTGAAAGTTAGGGTGAAGCTCTAGTTAAGATGCTTAAGGGTATTCCTAAGAAGACCCTTAAGTTCTGAATCTGGAAATGCAATCATTATTAACGGCACAATTCTTACGATACTTTCCTATTTAAGATTTGTTTGCCTGTCACCATTGTTTGACCACAAATATACCCATTCTATAGCTTAATGAAAAGAACTCTTTTCACAGCTTCAGCTGAGCAGATCTGGGGAATGCCGTGGGTGGTGGTTTTATGTTTGTTTGGTTTATTTTTTTTTTGGGGGGGGTGGGGAGGGGAGGTGTCTGTGCTATTGAATGTCTAATCTGGGCTGTGTCAACCTGCACATCTGAACGCACACAGACGCTCAGCATCAGAGTCAATGTTGTTGTTGTTTCTTAAATTAGTTCATGTCCACACGGAAACATTTAACCCACTAATGTTTCCCTCCAGCCACCTGCCCTAAATCCAGGACAACACTGCTGTCCTGTGGTCTGAGTCTTGGCTCATTCTCAGTCCAGCTGAACAGCAAACCCTCTTAGAAAATTTGTTTCTCACAGGGCTTCCAGTGTCATAACTTACTACAGGAAAAGGCCATAATTTTGACTTGCTTTACAGATGTCAAATCCTTCATGGAACTCAGTTTAAACTTTAGGCTCAATGTCAAAAATAATACAAAAAACTGGCTGTAATTACCTCCTGGAGTTAGCTTGCAATAAATTAAAACAAAATTAAAAAAAAACCATCCCACATTTTAAAGGAATTTTGACTTTCTGCCTAGATATATATTTTTTCACTCCTTGCTTGGAAACTTTAAGAAGGGAACAATTAATGAAAACCAATTGCTCAAAAAGACATGGTTTTCAGATCATGTTTGTTTTCATATCTTAAACTAGCTCACTGTGCCTTAACATAGTTTTAATTCATAAGAAAACCCCAAGACAGATTAGAAATGTAGATTAGAGGAGGAAAGATATAATTTTTTTATTTTACTTTGACCCTGTGTTATTCATTCCTTCTTGGAAACCTAATTTTTTTTTTTTTTGGCTGCTCTAGTACTTTATTATTTTTATAGTATGCATTATTGTAATTAAAGGGGTGTATATTTTCATGGACAAAACCCTCTTTTTGCTTCCTTTGCCAGAGACTGCTAGTAACATGCAAATTAAATGCAGGCCTTTGGAATGGCAAAAAAATTTGGTTTGTGCCCATTCTCCAGCACATTATTATTTTTACTAGTGCACCTTTTTCTTTCTTGGTTATAATGGGAAACAAAAGGTCTGTGCTGCTTTGGGGTGAGCAGATTGTGCAGGGTTTGGGGCCTGAACAGGAGTTGGAAATACGAGCCCAGATGTCTTGACTAATTTTTTAAACTGGAGGGAAAAACACTGTTTGTTTGGGAAAATATCACTATATTTAGGTGCTTATCCATCACAAAACCTGAACTTCCAGGCCATAAGCAGGTAAAGCCCTTGATACAGTATTGATCCAGAACTGGGTATTTGCCCACTGATGGGGTTGGACTGGGCAATACACCCAAGCAACAGTACCAACAGCATTGTTCCTTCTTAAATTGCCTGTTTTGAAATGAATTATTATCTGTTTCGTCCCAAGTTCATGCTTTGCCATGCTGTTTTACCACCTGGGCACACCGTGGCTGAGAAGGCTCTGTTGCTTTAACATGCACAACGGGAGCATGAGGTATTCCAGCTCTGGAGTCTCTATTTGGAAGTGAACTTGGAGCTCTGCCTTCTGCATATAGTCCCCGTTACCCTCTGAAAATAATCATCTTTCCCTGTAGCATGGACTTTTCCCCTCCTCTCACTCCTGACTGGCTATTCTACATGGGTTTGAATCCCTCTTGACTCTGTTTCCTGAAGTTTGGCTTTACCCTGGGCCATAAGTCTTGCCCAGATGTTAAGCTTGATCCAATCCTTGGTTGTTCTGGCTTTTGCTGCCTGGTTTTGAGCACATTACATAATTTATCAGGTGTTTCAGTCTAAACTAAGTCTAAAGCCTGTGAAATTACTCTGCAGTTGTTACGTGTGTATATTTATATACATATCTCTCCCAACACCAACCCCAGAATATTTTGCATGACTTTTGATGTAAAGAAAAAAAAAAATCTAACTGTAAGTCAGAATAACTGTATTGTCAAATCAGTCAGTTCCTGTTAGGGGATTACCATTTGAAATTCAAGATAGCAGCTTTTCAGAGTAAATGGTGAATTAGCTACTCTATATTTAAACCCCAAAAAATAATGTGCTAATTTCTAAGTCAAAGACCTTGGATTCCTGACTAAAATTGCTTGTGTTTTTCAAGTTCTATATAAGAAACATGAAGCACAGTGTGTAAAGTACTGCAAGTTTTGCCAAAATTTTTTTGCATTCATCAGTGTGTAAAACTAACTGTCTGAACTAATTGCTGCCAGAAACTCACTTTATAGGAGTGATCATAATGAGTAATTCTTTGAGTCTAATGGATTTGCTTCAAGGGGGAAGCAAAATGAGCCAACAAAGAAGTATGTAGAGTTTTCCAAGGATTTAAGGTCAAATGAGACACCAACTTGCAGAAGTGTAATGAATGACAAGTAGGAAATCAGGACTTTCAGACACAGGAAAAGGTCACCCTTCTACTCTAAGTGAGGATGCTTCCATAAATCAATATTTTTTTTATTGCATATGACAGAGTAATTCTGTTATTCCAACACACAGAAATCTAAAAAATCAGCATAATTACCGGTGAAATTAAGCTGACAATTTGAAGTGATTTTCATATATTTTCTCAGTTTTATATTTTTAAAATAATCTTCAGTAACTTTATAAATGGTGAAAAAATGGTGTCATATTTTATAATGCTGATTGTTGCAGGGTGATAGGAGACAGGGGTATATTTAATCATCCATCCTATGAGTTCCTCTTCCCCATTCATTACACTGACAACCCCAGCCCAGCCCAGTGGCTGATCTCACACAGAGCATTAGTGTGCTCACAAAAGGGGATGTGGAGTGTCTGCCATGCCCATCATCCTAAACCATGGCCTAAGATGAGAAGAAAGTTCCTTTTTGTGTGTCTGAAAACAGGGAGTCAAGGAAGAAGGAGAGGAAAAAGGGTAAAATCTGTATTCTTCAATTGTTGAGAGAAGAGAGATGGAGTTCAGCGTGTTTGGGGCAAAGAAATAATCTCTACACACAACCCAGTTGGCTTAGTCAGTGGAAGGGATACTGGGCAGATTGTTCCCATACAGAATTTTTCCTCACTCTGTCTTCCTCAAATTTCAAGTCTCCTAAATCCCCACTAAATTATAATAAACATGCATCTGAAGTAACTTCTACTCAACCAAATAACTCTATCACTGAGATTGGGAATGCCTAAATTATGCCTAAACTTTCTTGAATAATACAGGTGTTTGTTTTAACTAACCTTAAACAGTCGCAAAAATCCCACTTTCAGACATTTGGGCATTCCTACAATCTAGTACCAAATGTTGATGTCAAAAGAGAAGCAATTCAAACAAAAAAGCCAGCAGCACTCAACAACACATGTTTAAAAAACATCTTGCCAAGTGATGAAGTAAAAGGTAAAGGAGAACCACAATCACAGTTTTTATGTCTCCTCTGATCACCTGTGCCTTTTATTCCTTTCCCCTGCAGGACCCAGGATGTCTTTTCGATCTGCAGAATCCATACAAGATGTGACAAGAAATTCCAACCTACCAACATGGGGGAAGAGAGAGAGATGCTGATTTCCATTTCTGAAAGATGTATAATGTTCAGAGGCTTTGCGAGGATGAATTTAGAGGAGACAAACTTCCTCCTCCAGCACTGCCTTGTGCATCCTGCACACTCTTACTTCATGTGGCTGTTCATTTGTGACTTTGCAGAATTTCCTCTCCAGGCCCCCAGCCTCATACAGGTATCTGCTTCTGTGTTGTCTTGACTTTTTAATGGCTATTATGTCTAGCATTTTCCCACTTTCCTTGATTGGATCACCTTCAAGAGTCACTTGAATGTTCTAACAAACGAATTGTTCGTTTCTGCAGCTGTGGATGTTAATGATGCTTTAGTCTTGAGATCTCTGCTCCCCACTCACAGTGATTTTGCCTCTGGTTGGCCGAAATGCGCTATGTCTAGACCAAATTAATGGAATCAGCTAAGAAATATTGATGGGAAATAAAATGGTTTGAGGTACACCAAAGGAAAGGCGGAGTGAATAATCTTGTTTGGATTTCAGGGCTGCAAAACTGGCAGAACAAAACAGATAACTTAATTTCTATCAGCTAGGACAGTTCTGTCTATTCACCTGTGAAAATCTGTTCTTGCCTGACACAGCAATCCTACTTCTGCAGGGCTGGAATTTTGTTGGCACTAATCAAGCTTTTTTTTTTTTTGGTGAAATATTTGAAAGCAAATGAAATTTAAAGATACTGTAATGTCTCTTTTCAGGATGGAATTCACTTTATGATTAGAAGCATAAATTTTCCCAAGCATTCCCATATGCTGCAACTTTGTCATGGCTGTTTAAGATGTCTGAAGAGATTTCAAGGTGCAAATATTTTGTACTTTCTCTGTTCATCTCAAAAAAGAAATGATTACAATATGCTCATATTCCTGCCATCTCATTGCTTCTGATGGGGAGTTGATTTTTCACCAAGAATTTAGGGTTTTAGTGCCAATGAGATTTCCTAAACTAAAACAAAATCTAAGCAGGAGGCTCATCAGAGGCATTAAAGCAGAGTGTGAGATGGTTGAGGAAATCACTGATTTGTTAAGACTTGCAGCCAAAAGTGGAGGCCACTCCTAATAGAGAAGAAAAAATCGGGTCATCCTCTTCACTCCTCAGTCCTCAGGGAGGTGCTGTGCTGGACTTTGTTCTCACCAGCAAGGAGGGGCTGGTGGGGAATATGAAGCTCAAGGGCAGGCTGGGCTGCAGTGACCGTGGAATGGTAGAGTTGCAGATCCCTGGGGAAATGAGGATGGCATACATCAACCTTTCTGCCCTGGGCTTCAGGAGAGCAGACCTTGGCCTCTTCAGGGAGCTGCTTGCTAGAGTGCTGTGGGATGGAGACCTGAAGGGAAGAGGGGCCCAGGAAACCAAGGATTGCCTCCTCCAAGCTTAGGAGCCATGAAATCCAATGAGTAGGAAGCCAGATAAAATTACCAGGAGGCCTGTGTGGATGAACAAGGAGCTTCTGGGTGAACTCAAACACAAGAGGAAGGTCTACAGAGGACGAAGATAAGGACAGCTAGAACACAAGAGGGAGGAACACAAGAGACATCATCCAGGCAATCAGGGAAGATAATGGAAAAGATAAAGGAAAGATAATGTCCTTGATAGAATTAAATCTGGCCAGGCATGACAAAGACAACAAGAAAAACTTCTATAGGTATGCCAGTGGTAAAAGGAAGAACAGGGAAGATGTGAACCCTCTCTGGAAGGAGATGAGAAACCTGGTTACCGCTGGTTACAAGACTGAAATGCTCAACAACCTTTTTGCTCAGTCCTCACCAGCCAGTGGTGCAGCCACACTGCCTGGGTCACAGCAGGCAAAGACAGGGACTGGCAGAATGAAGAACCTGGCTTTGACAGGGCTTCAAAAACCAGCATCATGTGTGCACCTGTGAGCACAGGATTTTGATCATGTCCTCTAAATGTTAAATTTTCTCACCTGATTTAAGATCCATTCTCAAGTCTAATGCTGCAGAACAATGAGTTCCACAGGCAGGCTGTGCTGTAGGGTATTTCCTTTATTTGTTTTAAATTTACCTACCATTTATTTTAACATATGAGCCCCAGTTCTCATATTACTGTGGAGTGTAAAGAGAAGGAATGATCAGCTTTTCTTACACTATTCATCATCTTAAATAGGCCAATTAAGCCCATGTAATTATCCTTCTTTCCAAGTTAAATAATCCAAGTCTTTGCAGCTTCTCATATGGAAAGTCCATCATGCCTCTAAACCATTGAAAATTATGTGGTGCTAATTTAAAACATGGCCACTTGTAACATGTGTATCTATGTCTATTTCTACTGACACTATGATTGTCAACTAATTGAACACGTGTAACACAGAAAATACAACTCCAGCTGCTTGTTCCCACACTGACTAACGAAGGGACATTGGGTCCTGGCATGAAGTGGTAATTTGTATGAACATGGCCTGTCATGTTTCAGGGAGGCTGGGAGCCATGGATACTTAAAATTGTTGAACATATTTTTTTCCCTGATCTCTCGAGACAAGGGGCTCTTTGACTATGTCCATACTACCTCATTCCCCCACTGGAGTTTCCCATCGGACTGGTGCAGTCCCAGAGAGAAGAAAATTCAGTTTTTGCTGGAGTCCAAATAATGTCGAGGGTCCCCAGCTGGGATCAAGGCTTCATTGTACTCTCAGTGGCATAAACTCATACTTAGAGACAACCCCTGCCCTAAAGGGCTTGTAGTCTAAATAGGAGAGACAAATAAAGGGTGGGAGGGAAAATAAATGTGGAGTGACTTGTGCAGCTGCTGGAACAGCTGCTCTCAGAGGGAGATGGGAACAGGACACAGTTTGGAGGGTCTTGGGACAACGTGTTAGCTACTGGGCTGTCCTGCTTCACATTCTCCTTCAGAAAATGACATTTTAACCACTGCGTCTTGAAAACACCTGGTGAGGGAGAGCCCAGGGGACAGAGAAGTTAAAATGCAAACAGCTACTTGGCAGCTCGGCACCCTTGGGCTGTGTCTGCGGCTGCTGAGGACAGAGCCAGCACAATAGAGAGGACCTGATGTGGGAAAGGGCACACTGAGAGAAATGTGGTGTCTCCTGTGGTCGCAGGTCACTGGTCGATGTTAAGCACTCGGGATTCGGGCCACATGAAAGCTTTGGCAAAATTCTGAGCAAATGAGGACTAGTAACTCATTTACTAGTAAAAGAGGCCTTTGACCCAAAAATCTCAGGAACATTTAGGTTTGGAAGCAGATTTTAGTGCCTCTTTGCACTCCAGTGTGGGAAGCTGTCTGGCCCTGTGTGTGGAATCAGCTGCTGCAGCATCTTGCAGTTCACATGCAATGCTGACTAATGAAAGGAAAGAGATGAAAGCCTGTAAGGGCTTTTGCTGCCAGGGACATGCACAGCTGCACTCCCTGTAGTCTTTCCTTGGCAGAACAATGTCTCTGCCAAGAGCTGGTGAAAGCTCTGGGAGCCTGTGCTCTTGTCCACACTGTATACCCAGGTAGTGAACCATTTTTGTCACTCTGAGCTGCACCTCCCTTGCAATTTTATGAGCAGTAGTAAAAGCTTTCTCTTTCAGGATGCTAAATTTGACTAGATTTCCTAGTTGTGAATGCATTTGCCATCCATGCAAGCAGCATTTCACTTTCTTTGCCTGCCACAGAATGCCAGCCCAAAATTTAAGACAGCCCAGCTCCCTGGTGTCTCAGGAGGACCTCCTAACACGGGGATCCCTGCTGAGCAGACAAGACCTGCCAGGGTGTTTCCTAGGATTACCTGATGCTCTTCAGTCACTCCTCATTTAAGGTATTTTTCCTGTCTGACTGAATTTCCAAGGGACAGAGCAGTGCAAAAGCCGTAGGGTTTGCTGTGATCTCTGCAGAAGGTTCCCTCTTCTGAGACTCTTTTTCCACCCTCTTGCTTGCAGCTACTTCAAGAGACAGACTTCTCCCTCCCATCCTCTTTGAGATGGAAATGACTGATCCAGCTCATACTTGTATTTTTTTTTTCCCATAGGTAGTACACTCTTCTGCTTGTGTGCACTGCCTGTATCTCTGCCTCTCGCTCTGCACCCCAAACACCTGCCAGCAAACCTGGTAGCCTCACAGCTTCAGCACTAGCCAACTCACTGCTGTGGCATAGGAGGGACATCTTCCATGCACAGCAGCACTTACAAGCAGGTACACAGCCCATCAAGACAGCATATTTACAATTACACACCCATTTTGCAACTCTTAATGCCCATAGGTAGCCACACAGTATATTTGGGACTTAATTTTCCTCAGGACTCTTGTTATAATATTCCGGCTACAACCTTCAATTTTCTCACAGTGTGTTTCCTTCCCCCTCTTTGAATCACTGCTAAAAATTCTCTTATAAATCCTAAATTTTAAATCTAGGCAAAACCTCTCTACCACTAGCTCCTGGCCAAAGGAATGAGCAGCTCATGGAGATATCCCTGACGTAATTGTGTGATTTTTGGGATGCTCTCAAATTATATTAACTTGTGTGAGGCTCTGGCACAGGTCTCCCACAGAGGCTGTGGCTGCCCCATCCCTGGCAGTGTCCAAGGCCAGACTTGGCCAGACCTGGTCTAGGGGAAGGTGTCTCTGCCCATGAGAGGGGTGTGGAATGAGGTGAAGTTAAGGTTTGTTCCAACACAAAACACTTTGTGATTCTGTGATTCTTAACAGCTGAAATTGAGTAAATTACGCCAGCCTTGAGAAATATCCTCCTAGGGTGGCTTTGTTTCATTGCTGCCATAGCACAGTGCCCTCTCCTAGCAGGGACAATGTGACAGCCCTCAGAGGCCAATATCCTGCCAACTTAGTTGTGAAAACCTCATCGAGCAGCATAGCTGTGTCTACAGCAAGATTTTATTGGCAAAGACACGTTGGCTGGGTACATTTGATTTTTTTTTCACGCTCTTAGCCAAAGAAGCTCTGCCAGCAGCATCTCATAGCAAAGACTTCACGGCAAGTAGCCCATTACGAATGCACTCACAGAGGCACGCAGGATGGTCATTAAAAAAGATGTTCCCCAGTTCCCTGCTAAGTTCTTGTTAGACGCAGATATGTAGCAAAGTTAAAAAAAAAAAAAAAAAATTAGGAGGAAAAAAAAAAAAAAAAAAAGAGGAACCAATCTGCCAGCCACTTAATGCGAGTCAACAGCTGTCTCCTTGTGCTAGTAGGAACTCCAATCAGAGGTCATGTTCTAAATTAATTCTAGCAGCACCCAGTGTTTTCCCTGATGACTATTATTCTTTTGGGTCAATCCTAGGTCACGTAAGACTGAAGAAAAACTGCTTTCATTAACTTCTTTCCCTGGGACCAACTCACTCCAGAGATATTCCTTGCCAGAGTTATGTGACTACTTCACAGAACAAGATATTTTCCCCCGAGTTAATCACTTAAAGATTTAATTCTCAGCTTTTAAAAATAGTTCACACCATAACAGAGAGTATTTTCAGGGTTTATCCTCTTCCTCTTTTTAAACTGATTTTCAATTCACTGTTACTCAATGTCGCTTCTGCTATTCATGGAGCACAGCCAAGTGAAACCGGGACCCGCTATGCTGCTGATTTACACTATAGAACCATTATTAGCTGAGTTCTGCATTGGCATTCCAGACATTCCAGCGTGCAGCTAGTCTCCTGTGTATTTATTCATTCAAAATAATGACAGGGCTGGCGAAAGACGCCGGAATGACAGCCCTGTGGAGTGAAGAGGTCCTTCACTGGGCCAGGGTGCAGGACTGCCAGAGCCAACGTGTGCCACCCCCTCCTCGTACCTCCCACACCCTCCTTCGCCCTGCCCCAAAGCCTGTCTGCACCTTGCAGAGTTAAAATCCAAGGCAGAGAATTCACAAGGCCTAGTCAGGCTTTGGTGCAATTTCTGCTCTTGCTGCTGGTGGTTTTCCATCAGTCCTGGTCTTTTAAGGGGTTTTGCAGTACAGCTACACTCACCAAATGGCCCCATTTCTTGAATCACTCGGGCAAACACACAAACACACACCACCCCAGACTACTTAGGACCCTGAAAGCAGTTTTGAGGAGTGACTTGGCTGTGTAAATCACAGTTCTGGACACCTATTAGGGTAGATCTGAGGTCTCTAAGTGGTGCAGTGTCCTGGTTAAAGTTATTTGGCCCAGAGCCAAATAACTTTAACACACTGCTCACTCCTTTCCCTCCCATTCTTTTGTGAGAAGGAAGCTTCATGATAGTTCATTAACGTTGTGAAAAATCCACTCCTGGAGACAAGCGGGTGTATGGGGAGGCAATTAAAATGTTCCATTGTGCTGAGCGCTGTGCAAACACTGAAACAATGGTCCCCGGAGTGGGGATCTCACCACTGAGACAGACAATAGCAGCCATTCACACCACCTATTATAGACTATTTGGGGTATCTATTTTAGGTGTGACTCACAGCCTAAATTTTCTGTACAGGCCAAGAAATAGTTGCTTCCAGGGGGTGACTCAGAGCACCTAAGTTAGATGGCAAAAAGTCATATGGTAGTAATATCCCCAACCAGTATGTGGAGCAAATTAAGGAGAATAACCACCTTTTGCCTAATGGACAGCTCTCCCTAGGTTCCCTCCATTGCCAGCAAGAGGAAAAAGACTTCACAAGACGGTTCACAGCATCCAAATCAAGTTCTCCTTCCTCCTGATGGAAACCATTTCTCTTTACTGACAACAGAGGGGGAGTCTGGGGATAGTAAGTTCATTAGGCTAAAATAACCTCTTGTAACACCCTTGTAGCTAGCAGGAAAAACAGCATGCAGCTGCCTAACTTTGTCAGGCTGCCCACTAAATCTATTAATGGATATAAATTGGCAAAAAAGATTGGGAAAAAGGCAGAGAATCCATTTGCAGGAAAACGGACATCTTTCCACATCTCAGTAAACACACTCAGCAGCCATAATGAAAAACATGCAGCATTTCCATAAATTTGACATCTCCTCCCAGACACCTCTGCGATTTACATTTAAAGCAGAGCGCTGTGAAACCCAGACACTACAGTGCTGGGCTGTTTAAGCGCTGAGATTTTTAGTCTGTGCCTTTAGTCTGCCTGTGGGATACATGTCCACGCAGAGGGCTTCCCAAGCTGTGTGCTGAGTCCCTGCTATCCCAGGTCACACACCTCGGAGGAAGGCAGTGCCTCTTGCCTGCCAGGGGGAGAAGCAGTTACCAAGAAGGGGCTTGGGGCTGCAGAAACCATCTCGCAACACTCAAGGGCAGCTTGCACCTCACAGCGGGGATTTCTGCTATGCTGTCCCTAACAGTACCTACGTATTTCCCACCAGCTTTAGCCAGCTGATGCCTGTGAAGCACTCGGGGCCCTCAGATTAGACGTGCCAATGGCAGAGCAGAGCGGTTCAAAAGCGCTGCCGCCGCGTGCCTCCCCTCCCTCTCCGCGCCGGGCCGCCGTGCCTGGATGCTGCTCCACCATGACCTTCTACGGTGATGCTGTGGCAGCCTGCTCCTTCACGGGGGCATTTGGGCTGACAATGCGAAGCTCCTTTTCCCACATAATTGAAAGGAATTTCTGATTATGCACAGGGATGTCAGCAGTGCGAGGAGCTTGGACGCCTTCCAGCCGCAGCCGGATCCAATGATAGCGCTGCGATTTCTCCTTTTTTGGCACTCTACTTGTGAACTTTCTGCTCCCTTCTGGGAGTGATTTCTCAAGATAATATGCTGCTGCTCCAGCTTCTCTCTGATGGCCTAGATTTATAGCTTCTGCAAGGCAGGAGAGGGGAAGGGGTGTGGGAGAGACAGGGAGGATGAAAGCAGAAAGGGAAATTATTTTTTGGTTGGGGTTTTTATTATTTTGGTCCCACTCTGCTACAGTGACTGTCTCCAGGCTTTGCACAAAAATAGTCTGTCCTTTCCATCTCTGTAATGCTCTTTACTGCCTGCAGTGAAAGGTTGAAAGTACACACGGGTTTTTCTGGCCTCTCTTTAGTCCAGCCCCTGTGAATATGTGGCATGAGGTGAGCACTACATTTATCTCTGACCTTTTCACCATCTCCTGCATCTGTTTACTGAAAAGAGAGGAAGATGTCCCCGGCTTCCTCTCCCACAGAGCAGATGGTACTGGTGACTTGATTTACTTTATCTCTATCTGTCCCAACTTGCCTCAAATCTCTCTGAATGTCTAATTTATCTAAAGCCTTCATTGCTCTAACTACACTGGGGAAAAACAAAACAACAGCCCCAAAAACCCCAGCCACTCTTTTTCAGGGAGAAATATTTCAAAATTCCAGATGCTGTGCTCAGAAATTTAGTAACACCATAATTAACTAGGACAAAAATTTCTCTCTTTGGATGTGCTAATCAGCTGAACATCCTCTTTCCCCAGTGACTTCAGACTGTTGGAGATGTTTCCATAACATCAGAACTGTATTATCCAAGTATTTTAACCCTCTCTCTCAGCATTTCCAGGAAGGTGGGTGCTGCTGCCATCCCTGTTTTACAGGTGGGAAATGAGGAGCTGAGGCACAGAACTTATCTAAGACAGACCAGGTGAGTTACACTTTGAATATACCTGCTCCTCTCTACTGTTTATAAAGGTAGATGGCTGATGTTTTATAGGGTTACATCCATAATACTCCATGGCTGCAGATGACTGAGATGAGTGCCACTTTTTGAGACTCAGCAAGGTCACCCAGGAAGAGTGGAGAAAAGCTGTGAAATGAGCCTTTGCATTTTACAAATGACCTGGTGAATAATACATGCACCTCCTTATGAGGTGCTAGCTCCTGAAATCACAGGATGACACATGCCTTTGGGTTGGGAGGGACATTAAATTCATTGAAACGGTGTTGCCAAGAGAGGCAGGGGGGTGCTGAGCACCTGCTGGGGTTTGTCTTGGACTGTGTTTCACCTTTGAGGTCTTCCTGACTGCCCTGGAGATTCCAGGGCAGTCCTGTGGTGTTCATTGTGGCTTTAGCTGCTGAAGCTTTTCAGTTCTTCAGGTTGCATCTAAAAATGGAGAGCTGCCTGTGCTCAGCTCCACATTTCCCATCATCCTGGATAGCCAAATTGCCAGTGTTGAGTACTCTGTTCCAGAGGTTGTGGCTCAAATCCTCCCTCTCTGAAGAGAATTCAACAGGAGAACGGCAATTGCAACTTAACTTGTTCCTGTTTATCTCTTGCTGGTTGGATCTGCGGGAGTCTCAAACTACCCCTCACTATAAGATTTCTAAATCTCAGGAAACCTGATTGCAGGTGCTGAGACCTAAGGAAAAACTCTTTCATATGGAGGGTTGTTAAATCAGGTGGTGATAGGGGGCTAGACACTGGCTTTCTTATGAGGACCACAGGAAAGCATCCTGAAGGTCAGGGCCAGAGAATGTTTGCACAACTCTTTCTTGATGCCTAGAGTATTTCAGCATAAAACCACATGTCCTGGCAATGGTACACCCTAATTAAGCACCAGCGAGAATCAAATTAGACTTGCATTCAAAGCAGAACTGAAATTGAGGCCACTTGGTGCTCCCTGAGCCTGTGTCCTTGGGCAGAGGCTGTGATTGAAATGACCTTACATACAATCAGGCACAGGAGTCAAACTCCTCCTCGGCCAGGATTGGTCTGGCTTGATGGGAAGCCTTTTGCTTCCTCTCAGAAATCAGAGTCACAAAGACATACTGAGTGGCTGAGGAAATTATATTTTATTCAACTTATCAGCATGTGAAAGATAACGGGAATGAGCTGCAGTCACAATCTCTTCTGTGATGGCAGCTGCACGGGGGGAGTAGAAATAATGCAGCAGGGAGGGAACTCGGGGGGTGCTGGCAGGTCGTGAGCTGGCACAGAGCTCCTGCATGGCCTGGAAGGGATCTCAGAGCTGTGTGCAGGGGGCACAGCAGCTCCCATGGCAAACACAGACAGCAAAGAGCCATTCAGACCAGGCACCACTCACCACTGCCAGGCAGCCCAATGAATGTAGCAGCCACAATGCTGGGGTCAGACGAATCACAGAGCGTGCACGGCTCATATTGAGTGTTGTGATGGCTTGGCTCTGCTGTGGAGCAGGAGTCAGGCAGGTTGCAGAGCTGTCACTCCTCATTTCCTATTATTTTCTTTAGCTGGGAAGCCATAAAATTCACAGAATCATCACAGAATTGTTAGGTTAGAAGGGACTTTAAAGACCATCTAATTTCACCTCCACTGCCATGGGCAGGGACACCTTCCACTATCCAGGTTGCTCCAAGCTCCATCCAGCCTGGCCTTGGACACTTCCATGGATGGCACAGCCATAGCTTCTCTGGGCACCCTATGCCAGGGTCTTCCCACCCTCACGAGGAAGAATTCCTTCCCAATATCTGATTTAACCCTGCCCTCTGTCAATGTGAAACTATTTCCTCTTGTCCTTGACACATCCTTGTCAAAAGTCCCTCTCCAGGGCAACTTGTCCTTAAGTCTGATTCGTTTTGTGCTCAAGGTTTGTGCATGAATGCAGGGAAAAGACAGGAAAGCTGACTTGGCCATGGACAGCATACAACATTTCCAACTGCAACAATGCCTTTGACATCCATGGATGTTCCCACTTCTCCCCGTGAGTGAGAAAGAGAGACCACCCACCTAAAGTGGTAAAACCAAGAGTTAGGCTCAAACTTAGTGTGGTCTGAGACAAAATATTTACTAGCTTGGTAGTAACTTCGTACTGGCAAGTAATACCAATAAAAAGCGTGTTTGATGTATTCAAAACTTATTGGTGTACACATTAAAACATGTGGTGGAATCTGGGGGCATAATAAAACAGCTGCTTTAGTTAAAACCAGAAGAAGAGTCTGGTGGTCATGCTGGAGAAAAGGATGGGAATAGAGCAAGTACCCTCTTTAACTCCTTCACTGCTGAGGCACAGCCCCAAAAAGCGTGTTTTTATGGAAAGATGCAAGGCCCCTGAGCTAAATGGGCTTCCCAACCACACAATTTTCCTCCACTGCCCTGCAGACATGAAATCCCCGCCTCCCCTCACCCCCCCCCCCCCACCCTTCCCTCACAACATTTTCACTCCTATTTTATCATCAGGCCTAATTTGATTTAACAAGCCTGGCCCAGACAAATCAAGTAGTTACAGATTAGGAAGTCCTTGTGCTTACAAGGCCAGTGCTCATAAAATTGAATGCATCATGCAACTTATAAACAGGAAAAGATAAGCACAGTTTTATGTACTCCACTCTGTTGCAGATTTCATGCCAGTCCATCTCCCTGGGAAAAGGAAGATGAAGGCTGTATCCTCTTTGCAGTCTGTGCAGGGCATTGTTGATGTTCGTGCTCCTTCTGTTCTACTTTTAACACCTTTTTTCCCTTCTTGGCACTTTGATACACTTCTGGGACACCAGTGGAAGATGTGTTCAAGTATTTTTTTTTTTTCCCTATTGAAGGAACCCCTCCAGTTATTTGTATGTTTGAAAGGGAAAAGCTTCTTGATGTACAGATTACGAGAAAAGGATTAAAGATTTTCCTTATTTTTATATTTTTTTATGGATTTGGAGTAAATAGCATTCATGACCAGGAAGTTGTTCAGAGTTTTCCTAGAGGAAAGTGGTGGAAGACAGAATAAATAAACATTTTCTTGCTGTCAAAATGAGCAAGGCCCTCATTAAAATAATACAAGATAGAATAATAGAATAATTAAGATTGGAAAAGACCCCCTAAGACCATTAAGTTCAACCATTAGCACAGCACTGCCAGACCCAGCACTAAACCAGGTTCCCTAAGTACCACACCTACATGTTTTTTGAACACTTTCAGGGATGGTGATTCCACCAAATAGGAGCTGTGCTTCTCCATTTAATCTGCTTTTGTAGAAATGAAATGCACTGATTTTTCCACATGCAAAGTTGATTGACGTCCTTAGGTATTCTGGGGCTGGATTTGGTACCTGGATGGTGCCTTCCTTCATTTAGGAAGCTGTCTGATAAACATCACCTCTCCAGATCAGGCTAAACACAGCACCCTGCCTTCCCCTAACGGGAGTCTTCTCCAACAGGCCAGTGTGAGATGGAGTAGCCCGGGGGTGCTTTATATTTAACATCAAAGCAGGGCAAAACAAATGCAATTACAGCCCAATAAAGAATTTTTTTTTTCTGTTGTAAATGTCCTTAGTAACATAGCAGAAAAATCCAGATACAGAAGAGCTAAAGACAGATCCAAGGCAAGCGGTGGGGGAAAGTTGAAATTTCTTTTCAAAGACATAGCAAACAATATATAAACCTCACAAAATGTTTACTTTTTTTTGTTTAAACTGTGGAGTAAAAATAACTTTCCATTTATCCAGTGAGTGACTGTGCAGGGTGAAACCAACGGGGAAGCTGCTCTAAGCCTCCAGCAATGTGATGTTTCTGAGGTCAGAGCAGGGAAAGGAGATCTTCAGGGCTGTGCCTTGGATTAATGGCCAGTGGACACTCCTTCTAGACACTCGCTGAATACAAGACTACTCTTCATTTTACCAGGATAGGGTTTATCCAGCCTCTGAAGAGCAGTACATGGTGGTGAAGTGACTTTACTCCTTCTTAGAAGGCAGCATGCATTAGTTGGCATTTCCCTGTCCCACCTTCGGAAATCAACTCTCAGCCTCTTGCCAGGGTCTCAGAGCAAGAGTCCAAGGAGGTGGGAACAGGTTATCCCGTTTCCTAATTGTTAATGTGAAGTGGGCAAACAGAAAATTTACAATAAATTCAGTCAGAACTGCAAGCAAATTAATTCCCTTTTATTGTTTTCTGAATCTCCTATTGTTGGGATCAGGATAGATTTCCTGAAGGGATTTCATGCACCATCCACATTTTTGTATCTTAATGATGCTAATTTTAATGTACTCTCTCTGCTGTGCAGTGGAAAATATTTTTATTTAATGACTAGGCTTCTCATCCTTTGCTTTTACTGAGTAGTGCTACAGTTTCAGGGCTCCTTGCAGCAGGACGTGTGAATATAAGTGAAGAGATTAATATGAATAACCAGTACCAGACTGCCAGACTGAATATACATCTTTTGCTAGCTAAAATATATAAAAGGCCCTTGAACAAAACTCATCTGAAATGCAGTCCCATTCAAGACTCTGAAGTTTTCCCCAGATGAGACACAACGTGAAGGAAGACTGCTGAGTCCCCTGGTGAGAAAATGTCAAGGGTCTTTATTCTGGTCCTGTGGTTCTGCAGACTGCCTGAATCACAAGGTCATGGCATGGCAAGATAGCTCGTTATATCTTCTTTAAACAGGCTAAACACATTTTAAATAACGCACTCCACAAATGAGAAAGTATTTTCCACTGAGGTGGGTAGCATCATCTCAGCTCTCCGAAGATTAAAGTTTACTGCTTCCAAATGCCTCTTGCCAAGGACACATTTTATTGCCTTTGTGTTACTGTATGTCAGTCAGGAATAAATCTCTGTAGAGCTTCTATCTCGCTCTTCAGCCACACGTAACCTCATTTATATTCAACAAACTTTTCTTCCCTTCTCCCTCCCGTGCCTCCCGCCCCTTCTTCCTTCAGAGAAGGCATTTCAATGAGTCTGTGCAGGCACAATTTAGGACTGAAATGAAGATCTCTATTCAGAAGCTGAACAAATTCTCACCAGCTTCCTTAGACCTAGGGCTAAGCTCTTCAGTTCCCTTCACCCCTTTTGTCTGCAGGTTTTTTGGGGCCAGACTGCCAAGTTCAAGCAAGGCTCCGATCTCTCCTCTTTCACAGGCCTCCTGATTAGTGGCTTTCTTTTTCCAAGACTATAGATACAATTATTAGAAATTCCTTTTTTTGTGAACACATTGAATGAAGGTATGAATGGAGATGGTAAGACGAAGAAAGTGAGAAGCTTAATATAACTTTGGCTTCTGTAGTTAATTAGATTTGGATGGCTTCAGAGGAGCAGCTGTAATTTTTTTTTTAATTGAAGTTACATAAAGGACTATTCAGTGTATTTTGGGTGGGGAGGGGAGACTGTATAAAAATAAAGAAGCTGAGAGATGGGTTTTGGAAATACACCCTCTCCCCCTCTTCCTTTTTTTGGGAAACAGTTGTGGGAAGAGAAAAAAGAGAAAAAGAAAAAAATGTCCCACCACCAAAGGGGATAACAGAATCACTGGCACTCCTGCTAATACCCTGTGTCTGAGGCACAGTATGCAGAATGCATATTCAAACAGAAACTTTTTTTTTTTTTTTTTGTTCAGAGAGAATCTGAAATGCAGAAGTCTGAAATGTATTCCTTTGCATATCCAGAACACTAGATCTCAAACTTTCAAAAGGACATTGCCAAGATAGAGATCACATTCAACATTTAAAGCATTTCACGAAGATATATCGTTTCCTATCTGCCTGAAATCTTCCTGCTGCTAACAGAAGGCATGGATTTTGAAACCCCAATGACATGGCAGCAGTTACCCTCTGCGTTCATTCTTCACCCTGCCTGGTGAAGCAAATGAGACCAGTCAGCTCTGTCTGCTGTTCCATTTCATCCTCGTTTTCTCTTTTGTGACACACTCTGCAATCTCAGAACTTCAGACTTAATTGAATTTTTAAATACATAAAGAGATGGACAGTAGAATTATGGGGCCCTAATCTAGTGGGTGGCACCCCTTGTCCATGGTGGGGGAGTTTGGAATTAGATGATCTTTTAGGTGCCTTTCAAGCCAAACCATTCCAAGACTCTATGATTATGTTTTGCAACCCCTTTTATTCTTTCACCCTAATCTGCATGTTAATCCCAAGGCTCTTTAGTAAAGTGTTTCTCCTTCACCAAGGGTGTTTTGGCAGCTAAACCTTCAGCTCAATCAGTTATCCACTGACTGCAGCCGTGCTGATTTCTCCTCAGCTAAGCATGGAAGCCTGGGCTGCGGGACAGAATGTCTGCAACTTCAGTCATACCCACACACTGCACTGACCTTTTTATGGGGGGGTGACTACTATTTCATTAAGTACATGGGTATATCACAGAATCCCAGAATGGTTTGGGTTAGAAGGGACCTTAAATCTCTTCTCCTTTCGTCCCTCTGCCATGGGCAGGGACACATTCCACTGTCCCAGGCTGCTCCAAGCCCCATCCAGCCTGGACTTGGACACTTCCAGGGATCCAGGGGCAGACACAGCTGTTCTGGGCACCTTGTGTCAGAGCCTTACCACCCTCACAAGGAAGAATTTCTTCCCAATATCCCATCTAAATCTGTCAGTATAAAGCCATTCCTTGTAGTCCTGTAACTTCAGGCCCTTGTAAATAGTCTCTCTCCATCCTTTTTATAGGCTCCCTTCAAATCTGTGAGTTAGTTGTCACTGCCATCAGCCTTCTCACCTAGGTTATCAATAGGGTGTATCAGAAAGAATTATTCTGGTTATATTATTTATATATCAATCAAACAAAAAAAAATTAAACTAATTGTCATTATGACACTTTTTCCAGTTCAGAAAGTAATGCCTCTTAAAAAATATCTGAGTTTTAAATTTTCTTTCTCTGATAAATAAAACTACAGATATTCTCTGAATGATATTTTTCTCTTAAAAAGACCTTAAGCCAAGTGCATGTCCTAAAAAACTGTAGATTGCATCTCTGAGATCTTCCCTTCTTTATCAATATTCTCTATATTTTAACTAATGTGTTGGGAAAGAGGCAATTTGTCAGTATAGCCTATCATTAACAATATTTTCTCCTCTCTTTGGAAGAGAAATGGAATTTTTTATAAAATTTAAAAAAATTAAAAGACAAAAAAAACCTCCCAACTGAGACAAAGAAGTTTCCTAAAATGTCTGCCATTATTTGCTTAGAAAAAAAATGTTTTTTAGCATGATATGAGGTTTGAATTTTTTCTAACTGCAAAAATATTTAAGTGCTTTAAATTGAAAAAAGAAAACATTTAATAAAGTATTTCAGACTCCTGAGTGATTTTGTCATATTTGTTAACACATCCTTAAAATGTTGCAAAAACTGGAAAAAAAAAAGTGTGAACATTTTTCCAGCTACTTCTTATTGGATTCAACTATACTAACCTTTCCTCATCTCAGAGCATTATAAATGTCATCTTTCCTTATGACACTTAAGAAGGAAAAAAAAAAAAAAAGAAAAAAAAAGAGAAAAAGCTAGATTTGCCCTGTAGATTTAATGTTTGGAGAAAAGGTGTCAATGGTGACTAACAATGAACAGTGTTGTCAGGCTTTCAAAAATTCTGGCACGAACTCCTGGGCTCAAGGCTGAGTGGATGGCATAAGAGGAAGAGCCAGAAATGATGTGTGATATTCCTCTCAGGAGACAGGGTAGCAGTACCAGGGCATGGAAATTGTGGCATTTGGTTTCTGGTTTAGAAAGCATCTTGCAGTTGCTAAAGCAAGCAAACCACCCCCAGCACAGACATGATGCAGTCGTGCTTTATTTCACTGTAAACATCCCAGCCTGGTTACTAGAGGCCCCAAGCTCTAGAAGGCCTGAAAGACAAAATTAATTATCCTGCCTGGAGTTCATCACTGAAATAACTCAGCTGCTTCTACCACCTGAGATAAATCTGTTTTGACTAGCTCAGTTACCTCTAACCAGCTGTGCAATTCTGACAAAAGAACCCCCCACACTCCTCATTTTGCTGTTAGCTTTTACCTTTCTAGTAACTGTTCTCTGAATAAATATGTGTGTTCATGTTAGGGCAGTGTCTGCTGCTGGGAAGGGGAGGAAGGAGAGACAAAGGATGAGGTGATGGTATCAGATCCAGGCTGGAAAGGACTTGGAGCAACCTGGTCTAGTGGCAGGTGTCCTTACCCATGGCTGGGAGTTGGATGGAGATGAGCTTTAGGGTCCCTTCCAACCCAAACTATGCTGGTTAGTGGGAACTACCTGGATCTGCTGCACGCAATGGTCTTGGCTAAGATAAAGAGTGGAACTCAAGGTATTGGTGTGTGGAACAAATACAATCATTTGAGGGACATAGAAACACACCAGAAAAGCTGTCATTAGCATGTTCAAGAAGCTGAAAAAATTTGCAAAAGTCAGCACTGACCACAAAAAGGAAACTTTAATTCTGGGAGCAGAATTAATCCCAGAGAAGGGAGCAGAATTAATCCCAGAGAATTCTGGGAGCAGAATTAAAGTTTATTGATGACCTTTTGAAATTATTGTGAGCAACTTTTTGCTATGCCTTCTACAGATAATCTCAGTAGCAGTTCTACCCCAAATATCTGTGCCTTGAATTTAAATTCACTCTTTCAATATTTGTATAGCGACTCAAAAATTCCCTTTCTGTAAATATTCCCAACAGGATGAGGTGGATATTGAAATGTTTGCCCACAAAAGGTGTAGTCACTGTGAAAGCAAATCCATTTAAAAAGTGTTGAGCAAATATTCAGAGGAAATGAGAATAAAATGAATGGAAAAGGCTTTAAGGGAGTTTAAAAAGGAGGCAGGTGAAGTCATTGTGATAGTGCCATGTCAGATTAGTGCTCTGAAAGAGCTGTAGGGTGCAAAGTAGTTAAGACATTATTTACCCCTTCAATAAAGCAAGTATTATTTTTACTCACATTAATCAGTAGACTTGTAAACCCATTAGAGAACATAGTCCATGTATAATAGGAAGGAGAAAAATCAATGTAGAATGGCAAACTCGTAACAATGAGTGAAACTAAATGAGTTTGCTGTGATTTTCTACCTTTTCAAATTGCATTACTTTTTAGAATAAACCCTTCAGGAAGCTTGCTGTAGACCTGACTGAAATACT
The DNA here is from genome assembly GCF_024509145.1 of Vidua macroura. Lineage (NCBI taxonomy): Eukaryota > Metazoa > Chordata > Aves > Passeriformes > Viduidae > Vidua > Vidua macroura. The sequence continues at coordinate 3,121,056 of NC_071611.1, forward strand.
GTAGAACAAATTGGTAACTAAACAGGGCATCAAAATAGAAGAGTAACCCAATAGCATAATCCTTTATCTAGAAGTCCTCACTGCTATTCTGACAGTATCACTGGGCTGTCTGATTTGATATGTATTTTCTGTGTGCACTCAAATTAAATTACTTGGATTGGGAGGTTACATAGCACTCATCTGGAATGAAGCTCTGCTACATTCAGGGCCCCAGAGCCTTGGGAAGGGCCAGCCTCTCACCCAGACACTGAGTTGCCAAGAGCCTCTCATGGCAAGACAGCGAAGAAAGAGACTGCTGGGATTCAAAATCTCCTAGGAAGAGCTCAAGCTGACCTCCAAGAAATGTTCTCCAGACCTGGAGCAGAGTTTATAATGCAAGGAAGGTCTTGCAAGAACCTTCATGAGACAGCTGTGGTTGTTGGGGGCTACAGCAACTGCTGCATTGTCTGGATGCAGAAAGGGATGAGTTTTGTTGATGTTCACATCCTGGATGTACAGAGGTGAGATGAGGAAAAAGGCTTCATTCTCCTAATTAGTGTCTCTGCTTTGAAGTATTCGTGGCCAAACCTTGATCCCTAGTATGGATTAATTGTGTTCAGCACAAAGGTACAGCTGAATCCAGAAAGGAGCTTAGGTCACCACAGTGCCTACACCTAGGTAGGGAAAAATTTAGTGTTAGGAGACAGGAAAGAAGTCACTAGAAGTGCAAAATCACAGTGCAGCTAAGAAATGTAAATAAAATACATTTTTTGCAGCTGCACACATGTATATTGCAATAATTCAAGAGTGAATAGACCCCTACCAATATACAAAGCCTGCTGTCTTAAAGACAAAAGGAAACATTTTGCAGAATCAGAAAATGCTGAGGCATAAACACAGTCTCAACTATGTCACATTGTTATCTTAGATTTTAAATGGTTCTGTATCTTATTTCTATGCAATCAGAACATTTAGCACTGCAATCATCTTAAGAGAATCTCCTTTATGAAGCAAAATGCACTTTGAGTATGTTAAGTAATAATTAATCCAGTTATTGTGACTGCAAACATTCATCTCCAGTTAAATGGATGGCTCCCTTCAAACCTGCGTTGGTTGGCTGTTCTCAGCACAGAGCTGCCTACAGTTCTCTGTTGCTCCCTAATACTTTTCAGATGATTTTATCTCTTCTTTACTTCAAAAAGCAGTCAGATGGGAATAACTTCTGCTCTCGACACTGTAAACATCATCCGTAACTCTGCAAGTGAGTCACTGTGACTCTGTATGGAGAAGAGGTTTGAGAAAGTGAATCTTTTATTCACTGACTGCTCCCCACATTTGTCTGATTGAGGAAAACATACACAGGTTCTGCACAACAGGAAAGACAAACAGAGCATGGATAGATAGAACCAGAACATGGGACAGATAAAACCTTGCTCACATAGCTCTTTCCATAGTGTGGCCCATGGCTGCACAGAGGCAGGAAAGGTAAAATAGAGTTTTTAATTCCAGGAACAGTCCATTATTGATCAGCCTGAAACCCAATCAAGGGTGTAACCTGATCTTCAGAGAGTTATGAGGGGAGAGAAAATTGTGGTATCGTAATAGAGGGATAATTTCAGTAATGCTTGGCCATTTCATCCAGATTCTTATGCTCAGGGTAAATAAAAAGTTATCCAAAATATACAGAAGACAAGTAGTCCATGCCCAAGCCTGCAATACAGTCCAGATATACAATGCATAAAATTTAGTGGAATGACATGGATATCAGAAATGTGGACCACCTTACAAGAACTGACATGTACAGTGGTGGCTCAAGCCTGTGAATACAAACAGTGAAAATCATGCCTTTACCATCTTATTCCAGAGAACCAGGGGTGGAAAGTGAATCCTTGCCACCATCCTCACCAAAAAGTGATAACAGGAAAAGGAGAGAGGCCTTGATACCTCCCAGGGACAAAGGCCCAGGAACATTGTTCTGGAGAAGCCGTTATATTGCTTTTAATTAGGAATTTTTAATTGTGGCATATAGAATTAGTGCTTAGAGAACCTAGATATGATAATGAAGGTTCTGAACCTTAGAGAGATACTTAAAATTGTCTTCAAAGAAGTTTCCTTCCATTTTACTAGTATACTAAGGCAATATACATGACATTAGATTAAATTAAGACTGAAACTCGAAGATCTTCCCATCACCTTTCCAGTACAGAATCAGTGCATTTTCATAATTCTTCTTTTCACTCAGTTTTACCAGGGAGCCAGGGCTTTCTCCAACAAGCTTCCTTTGCAGTCTACGCCAGGTTTTGGATGAAGTTTTCATTAGGATATTCCTCCCTAATATTTTCCATTGCCTAATTTAATCCGATTATATCTAATTACACTCCCCTGAACAACTAGAAACTATTCTTATCCCTCCCTTCAGATGCTTCCAGACAATTATCTGGCTCTGTATCCTTATTTGCCAAGTTACAGCTATTTTGTTCTTTTAACCTTTTGTTCTATTAACTTTACCAAAGGCTATACAGTACCCCTCCTGAGAGGAAAGAAGATCTGTAATCTGGACTCGCATTATTTTAAGCAGGTGGGCTAGGCTTGCAAAATATTTGTCTCCTCCTTGCAATCATAGTCACGAGTGCTCCATCACATTTGGAACTCCTACTTCCTGGAATCCTGTGAATGGTTATCAAATAGATTTTGTGGTTAATTTAATAATAATTTCATAAATTATGTACTAGTGTGCCGCTGCTGCTGCTGAGTATTACTGACTTCAAGAATTTATTGGCTATGTTATTCCATTAGATGAGAGAAAAAAAACCCAACAAAATAGCTGTCTTGTTATTCCACACTGGTGATGTCATCTAAGGATTCTTGACCAAGACTTTGGAATATCAATCAAGGAAGAGACTATCTGAGGTTAACTGTTACACCAGACTTACTGGATGCTTTCTGTAACTAAATATTTGTGGCACAGCTTGTAGACTGCTGGCTTTTGAGCACTTCTGAAGTTCTCCCAAAGAGAAAATCATAGAGAATAAAGGGAATAATAGTTTGGTAGAGTTAATGTAAACTAAATCACTGTGTTATGGGTCAATACAAATGTTCTGCTCTGCTCAGATTCATGTTTTCAGCAATAACGAAGCCCTGGCCAATTAAGCCTCAACTCAGCTCACCTGAAGGCAGCCATGTAGAAGATAGGCATTCAGAGTAACCGAGGCCCTCCTGGGCACCTCCAAAAAGTGATGTATTTCACCTGTCTCTGATATTGATCTTGGTGTACAAGATGCTGCTAGAGCATATTTTCATGAACTACCAGTAACATGAAAACAGAAAATACTCGGGAAACTTGCAGCTTTGAAGACAACTCACCAGGCTGTAATGCCCTCAAAAACGCCAAGGTATTTAATGAGCAGCGAGTGACGTTAACAAAGACTTTTTCCTAATTAGTTTGGGTGGTTTACTCCTCTAGATTCCTCTTGTTTCCTCTAGCCCGTGTCCTTCATGATGAAAAGCTGTGATGTGTTCCAGCCCCACTTCTAACCATGGCTGTCCCCTGGGAAAAAGCATCTTGTGTGCTGCTGGGGATGTAGGAATGTCCCCACCTGCATCAGGCTACCCAGACTGGGTAAAGATCTGCTCACATAGCACAGATTTTTTTCTTTGTGTGATTATTGGATCACAGAATCTTAGAATCATAGAATGGTTTGTGTTGGAAATAACCCAAGATGCAAACATCCTGCCTTGGGCAGGAGCACCTTCCACTAGATCAAGTTGCTCAAAACCCCATCCAGCCCGGGCTTGAACACTTCCAGATTCACCTCCTCTAGCCAGTTTCCAATCTTCTGTAGCTCTTAGAAATGTAGCATCAACCAGGATATTACAGGAGATTTACAAATTTGTCTTCAAATCTGACTGAAACAGGCCAAGAAGTCTCAGACTTAAGTGGAGAAACAGGTGGAAAAAATCATTGTATGATTGCAGAAGCCTATTTTTGCTTCAGAAATTCAGCTAAAGAAAGAACAAACCATTTAACAGAATTAAATCATAACTTTTTTTTTTTTTTTTTTTAATCAGGCACTTGCTATCGTTCTCCCCCTTGCTGACATGAAAATTGAGAAACTGGGAATCCAATTACAAATGCTAGATAAAAGGGATGATAGCAAGGAATTTTAATTGGATGGAAAAGATGATGAAGGCATGTTCACTAGATACATGCTTCAAAAGCAGCAGAACTACAAGTGTACAGGCAGAGGTCACTGTATAAAGGGAAAACAGGTGACTTAGAAACAGTGAACCACAGCTCAGGTTTTCAATCAATAGGGCCAGTGAGAACTGCTGGACCTTCGATGCAATTCATTACTTCAAGAGGTAGTAAACAGCAATATTGACATTTAGAATTCAACCAAACCCAAAATTGCTTATGTCTCTGGCAGCTTTATTTTAAAGTGTGAAAACTCTCAGCAGGAGGTACCTAGGGTTTTACAACCTTTTATTTCCAAGGCTTACTGCAAGGAAAAAACATGCTGTTTGGGCATCTGTTCTGAAGAGCTCTTATTGTGGTCCTTCTCCTTCTCCTCTTTCTTCCTCCTCTTCTTCTTCTTTTTCTTCTTCTTCATCATCATAATTTAGTAATGTTATTATTTTTATTACTGCTTCCTCAAGATGTAACAGTAGAAAAAAGATGGTATGGTCTGCTCTTGCCTGTATAGCATGGTGACCCAAAGTCCTCTTGATATCTTAAACTGGAAAAGCCTAAGTTTTTTGGCTTGAAATATGATTTGAACTTTGTATAACTCTCCTGCTAAGCATGGCAATGAGCAGGCATTTAGTCCTGCTAAGTAAGTGCTAACAGTTTCCATGTAGGAAGACTCAATACCCAAATCCAGATGAGCCTGAGCTCATTTTGGTTTAACTTCCTCTTGTGGTAGCCGCAGACCCACGGGATGCTGGCATTTCGATTGCAGTGCAAACCCAATGGCAAAACTCCCACTGTTTTCTAAGATGTCAGGATTTCACTCATCAGAATGAGATAATCTATCAGCCCTCCTTGTTCAGTCCCAGTGAAAACAGGAATGCACCAGCAGATGAATCTGGCTACAATTCAGGCTGAGGTGTGCAGTTTTAATCTCTTCCTTTGAGAGAACAACCCAGCATTTGACAAGCCTTTGGAGCTAGGATATATACCATGAATTAAATTCCTTTGCTGCTGGGCTCTGTTTGTGGGGAAACTATTTACCTTTTAAATGATACACTTTCTCAGGCCTGTCACTGGAAAGCAGACCCACACCTGACTCCACAGCTTCTGTTAATGGACCTGGACAAGTTTTATTGGAAGGACCGCAGGGAAACAGAAACAGCCACACCAGATTTGATGGCCCATCCAGGGAAGTTGTTGATGTTAGATCTTCCAAGGAACAGATATAAACATGCCCATAATGGATACTATAATGGTTCTGTCTGCAGAAGAAATGTTCCCCTAATCCATCCAGTGCAGGCAATGATATCTCCTTGTATGGCACTGGAAGCATAGAGCTTCCTCCTGTCCTTCCCTCCCTTACATCCTTCAGGAAAAATGGACAGCCCTGACTGCACAGAGTGAGAAAGGATCACATCCCTAAAGACTGAAAGAGGTTGGGGTTTGCACTAATTAACCTCTAATTACAGTCCCTGATTTGGGGAAAGGGAAAGGGAAAGGGAAGAAAAAAGTAAAAGGGAAAGGGAAAGGGAAAGGGAAGAAAAAAGTAAAAGGGAAAGGGAAAGGGAAAGAGAGGGGGAAAAGGAAAGGGAAAAGGGAAAGTGCCAGGGCTCACCCCCCAGATTGGGGTGACCCCAAAAGATGGAAAAGTCTCTCCTCCAACCCATGCCTTCAAAGAAAGACTCAGTAGTCTTCAGTTGTCCAGTCTCAAGGTAGTTTATTCTATGTTATCTAAAAGATTTTCTTCCTGAACTGCTGCAGTCCATTCAGCAGGTCAGACAAAGGCACACACACACACACTGACACTGTCTCTGACTGCCCAGGGGGCTGGTGCCATCTTTTATATCATACATTACGTGTTAAATGTTTATAGTTTTTCCCCAATGCCTATCACCTATATTGAATGGTGACTTTCTACTCTAAACCAATCTGTGAGTGCCACCATCACCAAGAGCATGGAGGATAGGAAGGAGAAAGAAGGAGGACAGGGCACACCCAAATCCCTTCATCTTAGAACTTCTGGCCCCCATGTACAAAAATCAGACCCCTCTGTACAAGGCCTAAACCCCCCTGTACAGCACTCAAAGATTCTTCCTTTCACTTTGTGACTACTTCTACTGTAATATCTAAACTTTTGTGATTTCTTGTTCTTCCTGCAAGGTTGGTAAATTGTTCCATGGATCAAATTCAAAACCACAGGGGTTTCCAGCTGCATCCCAGGGTCTCAGATACTTCTGACCTGGACCCGAACATCCAGGAGTGTCCGAGGGACATTCTGGGTTCCGACAGGAAAGAAAAAGAGAGGAGAAAAAGGGAAGGGAAGGGAAAAGGTAGGGGAAAAAGGGAAGGGGAAGGGGAAAGGGAGGGGGAAAAGGGAAAGCAAGGGAAGGAAAATGGCATGACTTGATGTGCAGAAAACCTAAGATAGTGATGATGCAAGCTGGCAAGACTGTTTGAGCTGGAAGAGGATTTTACAGGTTCTGACCCAACAGTGGCAGATTGGTGCTGCCTCTCATGTCCTGCTGCTCTGAAGCCAAGAGGAGAATGCCTCTCTTCCTCTGATCAGGCAATGCAGGGTGCAGCATGCTGGATGTGGGCTGGCACACACTCTCTCTGCACTCAGCATGACCAGCTCATCACCTGCTGCCCTGTTCCATCACACGGAAGAGCTGAGCGTGATGCCTTTGGGGAATGGTTTTATTCTCCTCCACTGTCTGAACGTTCAAACACCCCCGACCCCCATGAATAATTGGTGAGGTTAAGACACGCCGGGGAACTGAGACCTCTGTTATTTTTCTGTGCAATTGAAAACGGCATTAGGGAAAGGAGATACAAAGTAACTGAAATGGTCACTTTGTAACCCCTTTTATCGCTGGTTTTACTGAAAAAAAAAAATGCAACCTAAATGTGCAAAACTTCAGATAGTGTTCTGAAAATAGTTGTAATACAGGAATCTCAATGTATACCAGGGGCACTGAAGATGAAAAAGTATTTATATCTTTATTTCTATCTTTATCTCTGATTTATATCTGGTGTTTGTATTTACATCTTCTCCATATCAGAATCTCCAAACTCTCTCCTTTGTCACTCAAGGGTATTTATAACACCTTCAACACAAAATTTTATAGAGATCTAGAATTTTCAATTAAAATTTTATCTTTTCAGAATTATTTTAAACTACTTTGACTCTCCATCAGCAGAATTACAGGGAGTTATATTGACACGTGTATCTTTCAACAGCACCTCTCCTTCTTCACCCCAAAGGTTGCCCCAGCTTGCAAGTTCTTTCCCTTCCCAGAGTGTAATTGCAGAGACTATTGCCACCACCTCTAGAGACTTTAATCCCTTTTCCTGGAAATCACTTTTGAGTGTTACATAAATACCCAGAACTCTATTACTTTCTTGCCCTTCCCATGCCACAGATCTATCTACTGGTAATTTCTGTTTGAATACACACCCTGCTTATCTTGAAAGAATCAGGCACAGTCTGTCTGAAAACAAACGTGATTATAAGGCAGTGAGAAGAGATGGCAGCAAGTCAAAGAACATTAGGGTTGTCATTTGCCAAAGGAATTTTCTTACAGCTTGTGGACACTGAATTATTGACACAGAGTTTGTGGTTTTGGGTTTTTTTTTTTTTTTTTTTTTTTTTGGGTGGGTGGATATTTTTGCCGTGCTGTTTTTATAATTTTATAAGTTTTTTTAGATGGTATCATTATAGTTTGGTCTGCAGCTCTTCCTAGAGGTTGCTTTTGGACATGAGTGGGACAGACATATAAGTGAGATAATTAATTTTAAAAAAGCTTCAGATATTGGGTATGAGCTGATCTGAGCTAGACATCAAGAAATCTCTTTGGCTGTAACTGAAAGGAAATCATCACCAAATATTGACTCAGCTGACCTAAATTAGGTAGCCAACTCAGTCTAGAAGGTTTTTATCATTAAAGTGCCCATTTCCCTCCAATGGTTATAAGGGAATTCTAGGCAGCTAGTTCAGATAAAAAACCATTAAAATTCTATCATTTTTTTGAAAATAGACCTATCCAATGGTCCTCAAGAAATCACTCAGAAAGTACTAAAACCAGCAGTGCATAACAGATTATACAGACTTCAGTGAGACCATTTTCAGGTGTAAGATTACTCACAGACACAGTAAAAATCACTCTTTAGTAAGCACCAGAGTTATTGTCATCTTGATGTAAAGCAATGAGGAGAATCTTTGTAAAGGTGCACAAAAGGAAGCAAAATTTTCCAAAAAAATGGGCAGGCAAGATGGCCTCTGATGGAGTTGAGGAAAATGAAATGTTTATTTTTCTTCTTTTGCATTTCTGAGAGGCTTGATAGCCCTTAACTTTCTCATTTCCTAACCAATAACATTTGCATATGATTTTCGTGCAGCTTTCAACTTATGCTAATAGCTGGTGCTGGACACTTTAGGTGTATTTAAAGACTGAAGATTGTTCAGCAAAGGTAACAGAGCCCTTCCCCAGGGCATCCTCCTGATCTGTCTCCCTTTCAGAAGAAGTGCTGGTTGTTAGGAGACTAACTGGATCTTTGCAATGCAGTCAATTATTCATCTCTTACTGATACCATCTGACACCAACAGCTAAAGGATTTGATGAACCTGGTGTCTAGCTGATTTATTTTTTTCAGCTTTCCTCCGTAGACCATGTTTTCAAGATCTACAATCATTCTTCCTGATCTTTGACCTGCCTTCAACCAGGCTGCATACCTCATGATGTTTGTTGAACAAAAGCATCTAAACAGGGTGAATTTGAATTAAACTTGAGCAAATAGCGGTGCAAAGCTGTGCTGGAGCACAAGAGACAAAAATTGTGGTTGGGAGCAAGACAGTTATGTTAATAACTTCTTATCCTCAGACTATGTGTGCTCTTGGGAGTTGTCAGCGGAGCTCTAAGGAATGCTGAGCCATTGGTACTCACCATCTTTATTCAGATTAAGACACATAAATAAAAAAGTGCCAACAGACAACAGCCTTTGAAGATACTGAGTCTCTAATGCGTATTGCTTTTCATTTCTATGCTTTATTTTCACTTTATATAATAATGAAATTTTGGACAGGAGGTAAGGCTGAGAGGCACAGCTGAACCTGCACCTGGGAAGGGCTGCTGGTTCTGGGCATTAGGGGCTGTGGGCTTTGGTTATCCACCAGATCTTCTTGCTTTGATCAGCCTTACATCTGCAGTTACTGGGGACCAGTATGTACCAAGCTAAAAAAATCTCACAGCAGGCAGTCACACCTTGGGAAGAACATACATGTTTTCTAAATAAACATCACTTTTTGGATTTCCCAGCTTTCCAGCATTTCTCTAGTTTTTTTAGAATGCTGTATGTTCCTTGGTTTCCATCTCTGAAGACTCAGAGCCTCACTTCCATTCCTCTCCACCACAAATTAGCTTCTCAGCATTTTGAGAGGCAGTAAAATGGGGGAGAGAGAGAAAAAAGGTGGAATTTCCCAGGATTTCCGACGTTCCCACAGGATATACTCTAAGCCCTTCTTTCAAGGCTATGTCTGTCAGCCTGAGAACTGGTCTCCCAACTGTGTGATTTCCATATACAATGTTAAATAAAGCAGTGCAAAAGCCTTGGACATCATGAGGAAAATGGATTTTAACTACCAAAGGAAAATCCTGAGCAAGAGCTAAGCCAGGACATCTTGCAGCATAAGGATGAGTTGCCATAGAATGTGCTATTAAAGGTAAATTATTGTTTTTATTATTATCTTAATAGCCTGGTGGTTGTGGTAAATATTTACAGCAACCCAGGAAGGTGACAAATTCTGTGTTATTAGAAACGAAAACAGTTGCTGTTTTGGTTTTGAGGAACGCTAACTAACTTCTGTTTTCCTACTGAAAAATTGCCTGCATTTGGGCCTTCAGTGGATGATGCATGGATGCATCTTTTTATATCTCTCCTCTCTGGCTCTGGCTGGATACAGAACTAACAGCAACTCTGCAGGCTGAGGCCAACTCATTAAGTCGGCCCAACCCCTAAATTAAAGCAATGACCTGATGGAGCTCCAGGCCAGCTCCATTCACTCCTTCCCCATTCACAGCCCTTCTTTCCACTCTCACAGGACCAAGCAGAGAGCCATAATGTCACAGCAGAGTCCCTGGTGGCAGAGTCCTACAGCAGGGACTGCTGTGTTCTGTCAGGCAGTGGAGGAAGCACAGGCTGGTGAGATAACACTAATCAGCTCACAGCCCTGAATAGAACAGGGAATTAACATGGCAGCTGTCACTTATGATAGCATACAGTGTCCAATTTCATTCAACTGGGCTACTTTAATGCTCATCTCCTTTCCTATTTAAGCATAGGTGATTCTTAATTAACTTTTCCTAACATGTCACTCTCAATTGTTCTCACTGTAGGCATTATCCAGTCTAGATATATTTGGGAAAGGACATGTAAGAACAAAAATCTTTCAAATTATGCAGAAATGGGGTAACTAGGGACTCATGCACCTTAAAAAGTTCAGTCATTGGGTATATGCCTCTGGCATGCCTGGTTTTATTTTAGAATTTTCTTGTGTGGGAGAAGAAAGATGACTGAGACCTCAAACTGCACAGACAAATGAAGAACTGAATTCATGAAGTTTAGTTTTCCCTCCCAGTTAATTCTAAAATGGTCTTTAAGGAAGGCTCTGTATTTTTTTGCTGGTCACATTATTGATACACATTCCTCTCCAAACAAAAAAACCTGAGAGTCACACAATTGCTCCATTTTAGTCCCAGCTTTCTCAATTGCTACACTCTCCATTAATTTGAGGAGGTTTTTTAAAGTGGTAATTGAGCAGTTGCACTCAACACACAACAAGGAAAACAGCATATGAAAGCTTGATGTTTTCTGAGTGATATCACAGACACTGCACCAGGTTCTGTCTTGTCCAAGAACATCACCTCACCCTTTCTAATTTGGCTCAATTTCTTACCATGCCTATCCCTGCCAGCAACATTCTTCAGGGTATTTTTTTTTTTTGTTTGTTTTGTTCTGCTTGGGTTTTTAGTTTTTTTTTTTTTAATTTATTTTTATTATGCTTCAATTCTGCTTCACATGGGATACAAGATAAAATGATCTGCACAAAGCAGAGATCAGCATGAAGTTTGGGTCCAAGAATGTTCATGTCTGTCAGAACCAAATTTGGGAATAAAGGCTTTTCCAGGTATTAAATCTTGCAGTAAACAGTGCAAGTTCCCTGCCACCCACCGTCCTTTGACTGTACTGACTCTAACTAAAGTGACACTATAAAAGCTCTTCTCTCGCTAAAATTTGCTAAAATAAATTTTAAAAGAAAATAGTGAAAAAAATTTAAAAGGACTTCCCACTGAGAGCATGGTACGACTTGGATCAGAGCTGACCTACATAAGAATCACAAAGCAAGTAAGGAAAATAATTTATATGGGGAAAGGATTTTAAAAAACAGGTAACCAGGTCAACCCAGCAAGAGGAAAGAGGAAGAGGAATAGGAAAAGGAAGATTTGAAAGTTTTGAGTAGGGTGGAGAAGTCTTAAAGAACAGGGTTTCCCATTTCAGCTGTGATGAGGAAAGGATCATAATGATGGAGGCAGTTCCTGCTCCATATTGCCCACCTCCAACCCCTTCCTCTTCCTTATGGAGGAAGCAGCTTTCCTCTTCTTTATGGAGGAAGCAGCAGGGTTTAAAATAGGCAGCTGAGACTCAGCTGGTTTGCTCCTCTTTCCTTTTCCATTGGAATCCCATCCCCACAGTGGTGTCCTGCCTGATCCATGCCCTGAATTGGGCACTGTGTCTAAAAATAAATTATTTTTATATGTTTTGTTATATAAATAAATACATTATCTATATAAGGGGATTGAGTTACCATTACCAAATTCATGGACAGCACCAGGTTGGATGGGAGTTTTGTTCTGCTGGAAAGCCTGAAGGCTCTGCAGAGGGATCGGGACAGGCTGGGTCAATGGGCTGGGACCCAACATGGGTTCAAAAGGATGAAGTGCTGGGTTCTACACTTTGACCACAATAACCACATTCCAGACTGGAGCAGAGGGGCTGGAAAGGGAAAGGGCCCTTTGGGAAAGGCCCTGGGGGTGCTGGTGCCAGTGGCTGGGCATGAGCCCAGGGTGCCCAGGCAAGAGGCCAGTGGCCCCTGGGCTGTCCCAGCCAGGCTGTGACACAGCCCCAGTCCCTGTGCTGGCACTGCTGAGGCACCTCCAGTGCTGGGGACAGCTCTGGGCCCTCAGGACAAGAGAGACACTGAGGGGCTGGAGCGTGTCCAGGGCAGGGAACGGAGCTGGGAAGGGGCTGGAGCTCCAGGAGAGGCTGAGGGAGCTGGGAAGGGGCTCAGCCTGGAGAAAAGGAGGCTCAGGGGGGACCTTGTGGCTCTGCACAGCTCCTGACAGGAGGGGACAGCCGGGGGGGTCGGGCTCTGCTCCCAGGGAACAGGGACAGGAGGAAGACAGAGTCTTAAACTGCACCAGGGGAGGTTCAGGTTGGACACTGGGAGGGATTTCTTCACAGAAAGGGTGGTCAGGCAGTGGAAGAGGCTGCCCAGGGCAGTGATGGTCTCACCATCCCTGGAGCTGTTCAAGGAATGACTGGACATGGCACTCAGTGACAAGCTGGGGATTGGTCACATCTTGGACCCGCTGACCTCAGAGGCCTTTTCCAACCTAAATGATTCTGAGATTCTGTGATTGTTTCTGTGAGCCAGTGCCAGAAGAACCTCAATGCTACAGAAACAAAGAACAGCCCGGGAATCCCATTTCTGCCAAAAAGCCAACAAACTGAATTCTCCTGGAGGGTTTTAGTCGACTAGAGGTATATATAAAAAAACAAGAAAAAAGTTAAAAAGCATTTTCTAGTGCTCTTAGCTGCAGGTTTGTTTTTTTTTTTTTTTTTTTTTAGCGAGAATGTGCTACCATAGCTTGCTACTCCATTATCATGCTCTGCAAAAATAAGGTCTCATAATTAATGTCTGAGAAAATAGCAGGTGTCCAAGCCTGGATTTTTCCCCCCTTCCTTCTCTTTTTTTCCCTTTGTAGCATAAAGGTGACTTAACAGCCTCATGTGTTCTGCTGAACTCGAGCTGGATCCAGCTGAACTTCAATTCATCCCAGCAGCAAACTGTTTATTAAAGACCTGTCAAATGCCCATATTCTGTGGATCATCACAGGAGCTGACAGTGCGACAAAGGCTTGAAATCCAGTGCATATCACTGGAGGATGCCATTAAAATGAAAGTGAGACCAAAACCTCGCAGCTGTCAGTCATTATCTAGGACATTCTCACACAGTAGATCTCACACACTTCCCTTCATCTGGCATGGGTCTCCTCTTCACACTTCTCCATTTTTTTGCTGTAATGAAACAGCTTTCAAACAAAAAAGGATTTTTGAAACAAAAAAAAAAAAAAAAAAAAAAAAAAAAAAAAAAATCCATAAATCTCTATAGAAGATGTGCATTTCTACTCCATTTGGAGTTCTGCATGTGCAGTTAACCATTGTATCTCTCTTTTTGTCACCTGCTGCTTATTTTATAGGCTGTTATAATTTAGAACCTGAAAAGAAGCATAAATAGGCATGACTGAATTTCAGCCATTAAAATAGACTTTTAACAAGAAAAATTTTTTCTCAGCCACTTGCCCTTATCTCAGACCAAGCCTCAACATAACTTTGTTGCAGTTCAAGTCAGACTGGCTCATAATGTTTCTGTCCTCATTATTTTTTGTGTTTTCTTTTATTTTTCCATTTCTGGGTCTGCCTAGGGATTTATTGGCTGTGATAGCCAGATCAAGGCTGTGCCAGTGCTGCCAGTGACCAGCGCTTAGCCAGGAGAAATATCTAGTCTGAGCTCTGTGGACCAAAAGTAGGAAATACCTGAAGTCTCATAAGCTTGTTCTGAAAGAGCTTGATATCCAGCCTGTCACACTGATTTTACAGCCATTTATCTCTATCAACATCAGAGACACTATGCCAGAGCAAAAAATAACGGAGTGTTGACTCAGCCTTTTGCAATTTTAAAGTCATACTTGATTTACTTTAGGATACAGCATATTTTATTGCCTCTTGTCTTCACTCTTGAACCCATGTCTCCTCATCACGAGACCAGTGGCTAAAGACATATCCAAATACAAGACAAAACCACGGTATAATTACTCAACTGCACTCTCATCACATGTCCTACATAATTATGAAATGGTTCCACTTTTTATGTCTATAATTATTACAAACTCATATCAAAAGGAAGGCCATCCATATTAGCACAGCTTTCAGATTTATTACACTACTCTGGCACTGCTTTGATGTAAAAGAGTTTGACAAATATATTTGGTATAAAAAAATATTAAGGGTAATTATGTCATTTGCACATGGATTTTTGTGATTAAAGAATTTTTAGAGGCTTAGTGCACAACTTACCTTACACTGCAATAATTTAAAAATTTTATTTTGCTTTAATATGTACAAAACAGCTACAAAAATTGTCAGAATAATTCTAGTACAGCTCCAGGTTAAATTCTGTTTCATTAAGAACAGAGAGTTAATAATGCCAGTCATGCATTTCAACTTAGGGGTAATTATACGCATTTAAAAATATATTCTAAGTGTAATTACAGTGGAATTACAGTAAAACAGCCATGCAGTGAAAAACACTCCATTACCCAGAATACCTGAGGCGAGTGGAAACTTAACTACATCAGATGACTTAGTATTTCAGCCTGGTACTTTGGAGATTTTTCAGGCATGCCAGTGAATAAGGAACAGCAAAATACGGTGAATATTAAAAAAATACTGCAGTTAAATCTAACAGCACACAGCTGTAACAAAATTTCCATGGCATGGACAGTACAAAAAAGTGTAAGAGAACTAGGATATTCAGACCACAGGTTTTGGTTTTTGGCCTAAATTTCTAAATGCAAATAAAAAACAGTTTTGGGGAGGGGTAGGACAGCAGTTTTTTAGACTGGAGAAAGAAGAGCAGCCTGGTGTAAGGAAAAGCTAGGTAATGCTGCCCAGAAGATGAAGCTCCCGCTAGAAGGATGTCTGGAAACATGGAAGCCATTCTGGGCGCCTCCTGCTCTGCTTAGGAAAATGAGTCATACTTTCACATACTCTTTATGACTAAAAAGGATGGCACTCCTGCATTGCTTGGCTACGGCAGCAGTGCTGCCTCCTGACAGAGCAGCCCTGGAGGCCCCAAATCCTGATTAATTGCTCATGACATAAGAAGTCATGTTAATATCAGCAGCGGGATCCGGCTCCCAGGGAGAGAAGTGGCAGACTGGTAATTCCTCTTGATCCAAAATGGAACAAATAATGGAAATCATCGTACAGATCAGACGAACCAAAACAAAAACCAAAACAAGGGCGGAAGATGAAGCAAGAAAGTTTTAAAAGAATATCTGTAAGCATCTCTGGAAGAACTTAGTGTTGAGCTGTATTTGGATAATATAAAATAGTTCCAATGACAAAAGCTACAAAAAATCTGAACAGACCCAGAATCTCTCTGGTAAAGGTCCCACTACTCTAGCCTGGCAAGGCAGGTCAGGATGGTGCAAGCTGTCCCCAAGCACAGCAGAGGACATGGAGAAAGTTATGGCCTGATCTGTCCCTGCCCAAGATGTGCTATGGCCTGGGTTCAGGGAGCTGGAAACATCAGCTTCTGTGAGAAATGGGAGGCGTGCAGACCAGCATGTCTGGATGAGTCAGTGGAGGGGGAACTGGGCCAGCTGGAAGATTTGGTAAGACTGGGCACATATATCTTCCACTTTGTCTGTAACCAACATCACCCTGGAACAGAAAGGCTGGATTATCCCAGCCTGAGTAACACAGAAGCCAATTATTTTTGCGCAAAAAACCTCCTCGAGTTCTTGCTTCTGTTTAATTCCATGGTCCAAGTGAAAAACTTGGAGACCAGATAAAAAGTGTGTGAGGTAGAAAGGGAAAGGACAGGGGCATTTCCAGGCAGCCAACTGGATTAGCTCGTCTTCAGTGGCACTGCAGCGCTGTATCCCCGGGAAAGAAGCTGCATTACCCAAATGTGGTAGAAGCCCTTTGGCGTGGGATGGAAGGACTCACCTCATCTTGCCAGAGCACACCCAAGAAGACCCCAGATGAAACCTGAAAAGAGCCTGTAGAAATTAGTCTTCCTGGCATGCCCAAACTCTACATCTCCACAGAAACTGAGGGTTGAGAAAGGACAGAGATCTTCTGGAGGTGGCAATTTAGGATCGGTTAAAAGAGGCCTCAGGATTGTAGCAGAGGTTCCTGACCTTACCAAAGATCCTGAAGAGTTCCTTGGTGCAGGTGAATGAAAGAAGGAATGGGTCACCATCATGCATGGCAACATGTGGACACATGGTGTGAGGGGATTTAACGTGGCTCATGAAAACTCTGGCACTGACAGGAAGAGCTGTGGGACTTTGGTCTATAAATAAGGGAAACAGGCAACTGGACATAATAAAGACTGCAGGAACAAATTAATTAAATACTGGCACAACCAAAAGACACTTCAATCAATTCAGGACTGGACAGGACAGAGCCTTACACTGCCCAGTGAGCTGCTTGAGGGAACTTGCAGATCACCAGCTGGAGATGTCCTTTTGAGGGGAAAAAATCTCTGTGTTCCAACGTGAGCAGTGCTAAGCCCATCTAGGAATTCTGCTAATAAATACCAAAATCTTTGAAGGACACAGGGATAACTGGACAAATTTTAAACATTGATTTTCATATGATTCTAGAGAAAATAATGAAGCCCAAACTCATCACGGATGGAGAAGATTTACAGGAAGGCTGGAAAAGAGTCAGGAAGACTTGAATCCTATGGTTCTTTCAGAAGGCTGTCCACAGGAAAAAACAGTTTGATTTCGATTTTGGTATTAACTGTGATGCAAGAATAAGTGCAACAAATGCAACAAATTCAATCTTTAGAAAAGTATTTTGGAGAGGATAGTTAATTGAAGTATGGTTTGCAAGTATTTAGGAAAAATAATTGTCATAAACATGAGAACAAAACAAGTAATAATAGCAACATTAATAATAATACAACAATATGTCCTAAAATCATTCTGAAGTCAATTCCAGAGCTGTACTCCTGCTCTGAGTGAAAATACAGATGATGCTGATGAAGATGGAGACTGGCACAACAGCATACATTAAGCAGCTACTCTATCATCTCACAGTGTGAAAAAGGATTGAACAAGTCCCTGGGGAAAGTTATCAGCATAGTGGGAATTAGCCTTCAATCTGTCCTAAAATCTCACCTCCTTTTTGGCTAAAATGCATAGTGGAAACAGGTCTTCTCTGGAAGACAAATGATGAAATGCTAGAATCTGCTTTATTTTCAGATAGATGTTCACCAGGATGCTCTAAGAGGCCCAATAGCCTCGTGGAAATATGTGTAAGGATGTGCAGCAGGAACATTAAACAAGGTGAGGAGTACTGCAGAACAGGATTACACCTGAGGTCCTCCTACTTAGAAGTTTAAAATGAGATTAAAGTGAAGCACACTGCAACTTCCCAAGGGCCTGCCATAAGGTCCCTTGGTTTATCAAGGACAATGATATAGCTGGCTAAGAAGAGGGAATTCTTTGTGGGCTCAGTGTCATTAGTTGTACACCAGAGACTGCTTCTCCCTTTTCCTTCTCCCCTTGCTTCCAAACTTTCAAGAAAGTGTGCAGACAGCAGTGCTTAGAGAATGGAGCCCAAGCCCAATGGAGCTGGCATAGCGGTGCCATATGAAAAAAAGCTTCCAAAGAAAATATCTTGGGCAAAACCCCCTTTGCTGAAAAGGACATTCTGGTTGTGGTTAAATCTGTAAGACACTCTCACCATGGCCTGCAAGGCAGAATAGCTGTGGTTAGATCAGGCCATAGTTTCTTGCTCTTTAATTCTGACATCCAGGGAAAACTTGCCAGGTGGTTGGAAAAATTGCCTTGTTTTGATTTCATGGTCATATTGAGGCCTGGGTGTGAAAGCACAGTAAGGCTGATGCTCTTCCAGATGGTGTTATTGGGAAGCTAATTGTAAACATTGTCTCATGCAGGAGTGGGAGGAACCAGTTGCTCCAGAGGAGGCTCCTGTTTGGGAAAAGCTGAATGCTTCTTTTTTTCTCCTTTTTTTTTTTTTTTTTTTTTTTTTTTTTTTTTTTTTACTTTTCTGCCTAGTTTGAGAAAGTAGAGTGAGGCTGCAGAAAAAAACACTAGAAAAGATCTTCCAGAAACAAAGTTTGCTATCAAAACAGAGGGGCCACAAAATAATTTGAAAAAAGTCCTGACCATGCAGAACCAGAGTATTCCCTGCATGTTTTTTCTCAGTGTATGAGCAATCTCTCACCCTGGTCTGAAGACACAAAAAATAAGATGTTCAAGGCACTGGGGGCTATGTGTGAAAACTGGGAGAGCTTTCTGGACTACAGAGAAGTGGCTGTCAGGGAGCTGTATGCCTTGTATCCTACCCCAAGCCTTTCTGAGTTATCTCTGGGATACCCTGCAGTCTTTTTGCTGGTGGGTCTTGCACTGGAAGATGCTGGACAGCCTCAGGCTCAGATGACAGTGATGCTTGTGAGTGCAGTGCTCTGTCTGTCTCTCTGCAGCCAGCAGACCAAGTGCAGAAATGCACATTAATGCCCTCACATACTTTACACCCAGGCAGGTGGAAAGACAGAAAAATTAATTTGCTCAGGCAAAACACCCTTGTGCATTTTGCCTCTAGAAGAGGTGTATATATATCTATATCTATATCATTTATATCTATCTATATCTATCTATATCTAATCTATCTATATCTATATCTATATCTATATCTATCTATATCTATATCATCTATTTATATATCTATATCTATATTTATTTCTATATATCTATATCATCTATATCTATATCTATTTATATATTTATATCTATATCTATCTATCTATATCATCTATATATGTATATACCTATCTATATATAGAAGAGGCTCCCATCTGCAATGGTGGAAGAAAAGCCTATTGCTGAATCTCAGTTAAGGATATATATTTTTTTCTTTTTTTTCCCCCCAGGTTGTAAATCTACTGCTTAATTGCTTTTCAAATTCTGACCAAGTTGGAGGCATCTCAGAGAGGAACAAGAGTTTCATTTTGGTAGCCGTTTTGTTCTTGCTTCCAGTTCCCAATTCCTTCCCAAGAAAAATGTTTTACAACTTGCAGCACCAAATCTCAAGGATTCCTTCTGTAATGTGTTTAAATTACTTCCTTTTATTGAATAGATCTGTTCTTCTTTAATCTACCTGATTTTTTTCTGACAAATGAACTACAAATTTTTTTTTTAATTGCTTTTCCTTACTTTTTTTCTTGATTTTTTTTAACCAAACATCATGCTTCCAGTTGGCACTGAAAATTAAGTAATTACTTCTGTTGTTTCAATCCTCTTTGAATGAAAACCTCTTTATTTTTAGCTCACTGGCAGGTTTTGTTTCATAATTTAAAACTTTTCTAAGTTAACCCACAGTTTTGGTGTGGGTACTAAAAAATAAGTCTCACAAACTCTTGCCTCATTCATATGCACCAGTTCCCCAGGTCCACCCACAATTTAAAGGCAGAATACAGCCTTTCTCAGGCCCCTTTAGTATCCTTCAAAACACATTTCTTTAAGCTGCACAAGAATGCCATAGAGGCTGGTGCAACAGCCAGAAGACAAACCAGCACTGTTTTGGGCACAGAGAAGAAAGTATGCAGGCATTAAAACAATTTGGTATGACTAGCATTAATTTACTACACTGTTTATGATTAAAACTGTCTAAACAGTTAGTCAGAGGGAGCTGAGTTTGCACAGCTTTGTCTGGATGCCTTGTCATATTTAGGATTTGGACCTCTGGGGAGCAGGAACGCAGAGGTGGAGATGCATCATGCTCCAAAAACACACCAGATGAATTTGTTGCTGCTGGGTGGACAGTGGCAAAATACTGGTAAAAACTCTCCAAGCCCTGCTGCTTTTAGCAAAGGCCATTGTATTAAATTCAAGTTTTACACTAGCCACCTCCTGCAGTTTTTCAAAGCTCTGGCCTACAGTGGGAAGAGAAACGTTCCAGTCGGCTGCAGGGGTACAGGTGGTTGAGTTTACCAGCTCTCCAAGTGTTTTTAATTTCTTTTTCCTTCCTGAGATAGTTAAATGCACATTCCTCAGCTGTGTAAAAACAAATGGCCTACTCTCCCACTTCGGGTGGCGGGTTTCAAATGAAAGCCAGGCTTAATTAGGGCTTTTGAAGGCTTAAGAGTTAATGTGTGCCCATTAAACACTAACCACCAATTCTTTACTCTCTGGCCATCAGTGCTCACAGCCATGCCAGTGTAGGCTGTGGGGCTGTGCTAGTGGGGACAATCTCAGGATGGTGGCACCATGCCCAGCCTGGGACAGGCCAGGAGCAGATGTTTGACCACTGTGAAGCTTTGAGAAATGTCTCCAGGTCGGAAACACTTGGACGGTGATCTTGTTTTCCAGTTGGACTTACTGTGGGATTTGAGCTTGCAGGAAAGTGGAGAAAAACTTGTGGGGAGGTGGCTCTGGTGGGCAGCATCACTTGGCACTCTGCTGGCCAGCTGCTGAGCTCTGTAGGTCAGTGGTGATCTGCACCTGGCCAGGGTCATGCAGAGGATGGATGCCCACACTTGTCCCTGTGTGGGAAACACTGCAAGAATTATTGTTCCTATTTTATAGGTCCGGGAAGCTGGGGATTAAATGAGTTGTCAAAGGCCACACAGAGAGCCAGGGGCAGAGCAGGCAGCACACCACGAGCCTTCAACTGCACTCCGAGGCAGCTCAAGACCACACTGCATCTTAAAGGCAGACATTCAACAACCCTCTGGCTTGTACAGATGCTTAAAAGGAAGATAAATTGCAGCGTTTTTGCCTTTATTTGCACGGGTAACATCTGTCCAGACTTCTAAACCTGCACAATGACTGGTGAGTAATTCAGCAAAGATCTCTACCAGACAAAATAGACACGCAACACACAGGGGTTTATATGCTGGGCTTCCCTGCAAAAATCGCACTGACAGACTTGCAATAAATACATAATTTTATGGCATGTTTCTCAATCATATTCTGCTACATAATATCATGCTACGAACTGTGAGCTACCTTGCCAATGGAAATATGCAGCTGGCAAGAAGTAAAGTCTCTCCAGAGCTGTTCAAGGAGTCATAACTGTAACAATATAAGCAAATAGATCATCAGCACCCTCCTTTATGCAATTTTTCTCTTTTTTCTCCCTCTCCTCCTTCTTTCCCCTCATTTTCCCCTCTCACTTTCTTCCATCTGCCCTTCTCCACCATCCCTCCCCCTCAGCCACTCCTCTATTAGTGTTTAGAAGATTTCACAGTTTTCTCCCAACCCTGGAAAGAATGTAAGTCGATGCTGCTGATTGCCTTTGAAAACATTTGGAACAAATTATGTCTACTTTTGGAATCTGAATAAAAGAATGTGAGCCTCACTGGAGAAATATGAAATACAGGGTGGGATTCACAGAAGATCTGTAGCATTTTTTCCCCTCCTTTCTTAAAAACAAAAATCAACACCAGTTTTAATTTATTTTTCCTTATTTTTGTTACTTCAGGTTGGAAAATATTTCATGTGGGAAAGGTGAAGGGTCTACAAAAGTGCTTTTTGTGAAGTGACATCTTCATCAGTTCTTTTAAATGTGACAATGATGATTGGCATGAGTCAATTGTTAACATGAACTCTGTGAACCCAGTAGGCTTGATGAAGAAATGAAGCAAATTGTACTCTCTGCACCTCCTATACTGAGGGACATTTTGGGTGACTGAAGTCTCTATTTTCTGCCTTATTCTGCTTTCAGATAGTTTGCCTCAGTTTCCCTGCCTGCCGGCTGCTGACGCTCTGTGGTGCTGTGCAGCTGCCGTCAGCAAAAGAACAGAGATCTCCTGGGGAAAGGTGCTGTAGGGACATTTAGGGCAAACCACACATTTCCACATTCAGGCTTTCCTACATGAAGAAGTATTTGCATCCAGGATTTTGTTTTGTCTTATTGCAGAAAATGGTGCCAACCACAAAGTTTGGTTCCAAATCATCCTACAAATGGCTCAAATTTAATGGAAGGAACAGTGAAGAAGGACTCTTTGTTTCTCCTTTTTTTCTTCTTTTTTTTTAAAATTAATGTTGATTTGTTTTGGGTTCAGATTCATGCCTAGTGTAAGTGGAAAAACCTCATAATGAAAAGATGGACAGCTTTGCACTTCTACACCAGCCTCTGTGAAATCAGCAACTAGCTGATCCACAGCCACATATCT
The DNA here is from genome assembly GCF_024509145.1 of Vidua macroura. Classification (NCBI taxonomy): domain Eukaryota; kingdom Metazoa; phylum Chordata; class Aves; order Passeriformes; family Viduidae; genus Vidua; species Vidua macroura. Next base: position 3,143,504 of record NC_071611.1, read on the forward strand.
GGGTTTAGGAACATCTCATCCTTTGCTCTTGAGGCTTAATTAAGAGAAAATGAAGACAGAAATTTGCCCTGTAGAGGACCAGCCATCAGAACCAGTGTTGCTGAATCTCCTCGGCCACCGTGGCCTGACAGTTCTGGGCTTAGCCCTTCCCTGGGGAAACTCAAAAACTGGGGAAACTCACAAACCGGGGATGAGTGTCTCCCAAGGGTTTTCAGCAGTTATCTACTGAGATTTTGCAAAGTGTGCAAAATAAATGGAAAGTAGCAGTGACCAAGACCTTTTGCCATTTCTCTTCTGCTTTTCTGGAAGCTCTCCAGAGGAGTTGAAGCCTAGCCACACTTAAAACCTGTTGCAGCTACTGAGTTCAACAATAATATTTTTTTTCTTTTTTTTCTTTTCTTTTTTTTTTTTTTTCTTTTTGAGCAGATGAAAACTATTTTCTAAGCTTTGGAGTTTTTGTTTTTTTCCTTGACTCATAAAGCTTTGGTGAATCCTGCTTGTAAGTGCCAGAGATGGCAATAGATGCCAAAGCCCTGGCAAGTTTGAATATGTTCACATAAACCCTGTGGGTGTGAATTTGATTCTTTCAGATGATTGTTTTGGAATGATTTAGTCACATTGTTTTGACCTACTTTCTTTTCTTGCAAACTTCATCTAGGCTGGCTATTGTTTTATTGTTTATACAAAGGGACCAAAGGCTATTTTATATGCTGGTATGTTATTTCTGATAAATAAGCTGAGGCAAAAAAACAAAAAGAAAATACGTGAAACACACTGTACGGAAAAACCGGAGTTTTTTTGTCCAGACTGGAAAAGTCACAATGCAAAGAAGAAGGTTGAGAGAGGGACTCCAGCAGTTTTGTCCCTTAGCACTTTGAAAGATGAACATAAAAATATGAGAAAGCAGCTGGGAGAGAATCCCTTGTGGGCTGGAAAAAAGAAGATGGCTCAGAGGGCAAAATCAAGCCTTGCCACAAACTGAAGGGTTGAGAGGTGACCAGGAGAGGAAGGAAGGTCATCTTGAGGGGGTTTGGAGACCATTACTGGTAATCCCTGATGGAACACAGCCGGTCAGCCACCAGCAGCTGGGCCATGGGGGAATTTTTGGGAGCCCTTCTCCTGGTTGCACTGACAGGCTGTTTGGTCTTGTCAGCACTACTGTAACAGCAATAACAGGGATGATTGGATTCCTGCTTCCTGGAGAGAGAATGTGCCCTACGGAGCTGGGGAGAGATAGGAATCAGGAAGATCATAAAAGTTGGGAAGGCAACAGTTGAGGCAGGGAGTCATTAAAAGGAAGTTAATGCTGTTAGTGGGAGGTAGTCTAAGAAAATATATTAGAAGCTGAGATGTAAACTTGAAGGGCAAATATAACCCTTTACATCTATGATTTTCAAGAAACTCCTACGGAGTGGCATGCCACAAATTTTTACTGGAAGCTTGACATCTGGTAGCTTTTTATGCCTCTGGTAATCAGCCTCCTCATACATGACAGCTGGGCTGGGAGCAAGTACTTTTCTCCCAGTGTTTGCTGACACTTTGGAACACCACCATCACTGAGAACAACACAAACCCTCCTCGTGCCTCCACCAGGGAACTCAGAAATTATCATTACGGGTTCCAATGGAACATAGCAAGGAAAGCATCCCTCTGCTAAGTCAGTCTTGAACTGCAGCAGAGAAAAAAAGAATATTTTTTGAAAAAAAGAGTGTAAATATGTCTTCAACCCCAGATCTCCTGGACCTTAGGAAATCCACATAAGCGTGCAGTTCCACTCAGCTTAAAAGCTCACAGTGATGAAATATTACCAATAAAACATTGTGAATAGACTTTCACATACAGTAATTGGAATGCAAAAGGTATTTAATTGTCAAGCAGGCCATGTATCATGTCTGAAGCCTGGAAAACCCTGAGAATAGCAGTATTTATAGCCCTTTGCATTTTCTGCATTTCAGTTCTGTGCAAGACAAAGAAATCATCTGCAGGGAAAGTGTCAATCCTGTGGCAAAGGTTACAGATTAAACTGCTGCTCTGTAAATATGTATATACATCCACAATACATGCATTATTCTGAAAGGAAGCCAGTCATCCAGACATTGATTTTCCTGCAAGAAATATAATTCACTGAAACACAGTGGCTGCTGCAGTTTAACAAGCACTATTTCCTTCCCTCATACATGGATTTTTGCATTCAAAGAACACGGTTTGCTTATAAGTTTGTGCGTGTGTGCTGCAGAAGAGGGAAATCTTTACCTAGAAATCTTTATCTTCACTGAATGCTACTTTTCAGCTAATGAGATTCCTGTCACCTAAATTTTCATTGTTTTAAGAGCAAGTGGCTGCCGACAGTTTCCTTTCAAGCTTGAATGATGAAAGGAAAACACCACGCTGCCTCATCTGGCTAGCTTGCTGTGAGCTAATGAGCCTGAGGCTGCACCCATCTTTGCTATACTAGTGTGACCTTATGTCTGCTAATGCACAGGGAAGGAGTGAAAAATGTACTGCTAGTTCCCTCCAACAGTTCCCTGGGGACATGCTGAATGTGCCAAACAATTTAGTAAATATATATCAGGTTACTGTGTTGAAACATGCTCCAAAGTATTGCAACCTCAGGTATCTCAATCAAAAGATCATATTTTACTTTTGCTTATCTTCCCCCTCTGTGTTCAACATTTGGTAATTTCTCTCTGAAAGGGATATATTTTCCTGGTAATTTTTATACCTTTCAGAATAAATTCCAATTAGTGATTAGTTTTGTAATAGGCTATCTGAAATTTTTAACTCTATTTTTGGTTGGGTGTTTTTTGGGGCTTTGTTTGTTTGTTTGTATGCTTGTTTTCTTTTCTTTTCTACTACCAGGTAAATAGAAATTGATTTTAGAAATAATTCCTGACTGTGGGTGTACAAACATGTGCTATCAAATCTCTCATAGAACACTTTGTGTCAGAAGGGACCTTAGAGATTAACTCATTCCACCCCCTGCCATGGACAGGGACACCTTCCACTGTCCCTGGTTGCTCCAAGCCCCATCCAGCCTGGCCTTGGACACTTCCAGGGATGGGGCAGCCACAGCTTCTCTGGGCACCCTGTACCTGGGCTTTACCCCTCTCACAACCAAGATGTTACTTACTCCAGAAGAAGTGATTTATCAGCTGTTGGCAGCAGAACCCTCTGTAGTTTGTTGATTTATGGAGTTTAGAGACCTCTATGCAAAGAGGCAGAAGAGATGTTTTTAGCTATTCCACCCACCCCACAGCTCCCGTCCGACTGTTCTTCAGTCAAATCTCTGCGTCCTCAAAAAATAAATTTCCACCATTTCCCTCTAGAACGGACTTGGCAATGGAAGAAGTGCTTATCTTTCGGGAAGTCACTCCCTATAGTGAAAAAAAGGTACTTTTCCAAAGGCAATCCTGACCCCAGGCAAACGAGAAATGGGGAGAAGACTGTGCTTTCCCCATTTTGAGGGCAGGGGATGCCAAGAGGGATAATAAGGTTCTTGGCCCTGCGTGGCATGGGACTGACTGTGTTTACCTCCAGCGCTGCAGTGCCTGCCAGGGTTGTCTCTGCCTGCTGCAAAGAAGCAGATCTGAGCACAGACCTCCTGCCCTGTGCCTTTTTAATGGGCTGTTTTGTTTTATTTTGTCTGCGGCTGCCAACCAGCATTTTCTCCTCTGCTGTTGGAACAGCAGAAGTGCTGGCTTGTTGGCACGGAAGCTGCTTTTCCCTCTCACTAAGCCTGTCTGAGTTATTATTGCACTGCAGTCACCTCGTCCTTTTTTGCTTTCTGTGGCATCAGCATTTCCCTGCAATAGCAGTTGCAGCGTGCTGTAACCCTGTGGATGTGCTCCATAAGCCCTGAGTCTCAAATCACAGGAGCAATGTTTTCCCCTCTGTGGTCCCTGCCTTCATTTTAAATAAGTATTAGGTCTGAAACACAGAACCCTATGTTTGATTTCCTTTATTTGCCTCCATCCACACCTTCCTGAACTGCTGCGGTAAATCCTTCATGCTAATTATTATCCTTTAAGACTCGCAAGAACAACAAATGCTTATACACTGCTTAAAATGCAGAGATAGAGCGTGGCCCTTATCCAAAAGCTACAATCCAAACAGGACAGGATTAAGTATATTCAAGGCAAACACACCCACAATCTAATCAAGACAAAAGAAGAAATCTTGGCTCAGTTTGAGTCAATGGGAGTTTTGCCACTGACTTCAGTGAGGTTAGGATTGCACCCAAGATAAACAAGTATGAGACAAGACAAAATAAAATAATTTAGAAGTGGGAAGGTTTGTGAATGAGTCATGGGAGAATAAGGCAAAGGATATTTACTTTCTGGAGAGAATGAAGATGAGGCAAAAATGAAATATGTTTATTTATATGTGCCTGAGTGCAGTGAAGGAGGAGTGAGGGGTCCCTGTGTGCAGAGCCCACACCTTTCTGACAGCAGCAGGATGGTCACGAGTGGGGTTCCCCAGGGATCAGTATTGGAGCCAGCCCTGTTTAATATCTTTAGGGATGATCTGAGTGAGAGGATTGAGTGCACCCTCTGCGAATTTACAGATAAGACAAATTTGGTTGGGAGTGTCGGCCTGCTTGAGGGTAAGAAGTCTCTGCAGAGGGTACTGAGATGTGGCCATGTGTCTCGTCCTGCTGGCACTCTGCTGACGAGAAGCTGAACCCACAGGACAGGCCGCAAGACAAATGTCTTCACCAAAACCTCACCAATTATATTTTTTCCTCATTGCAGTTTTTCCCTACTGCAAAAATCTTGGAGGGTTTTTTACCAGGCTTTATTTTTCATTTTTTGTGTGAGAGAGCAATAATAAATGTCCTAAATCTAAAAGAACCAAAGAATCACCTTTAATTAAAAACTAATAGAAATCTAATATTTTTGAATTTTTTTTCTTTTCCTAGTGTATATAGCTTAGCATGTAAAGCTTACCTAAAATTTATTTTATTTTAAATAAATTGCTTTTTTGGAGGGAGGTGCTTCTTCATGAAAAAGTGATTATATAACTGGGAGAGAACAGGATGTTTCACTCTTGGTCTTGCTCTCAATGGAAAGTGAATAGATGATGGGTCTTGTGTTAGAAAATTCTGCCTACCCTCAGCCTCAGGGTGTCTGCCACTCTCAGGACCTGCTGCTGGGGACAGGAGCTACCACTGCTTCATAAGTGAGTGCATGCCTACCTTCACTCTTTGGGCTTTCCCTTTGTTGGGGTGAAATGGTGCCTAAAGTGGGCAAAATGCCATGGCAATCCCAGCAGGAGCCTGGCTGAGGCTGCCATCTCTCTGCAAGGAAAGCTGTGCTGCTCCAGATAATGCTCCTCAGAGATGCCAGCTCTGAATCACCTTCTGTGAGAATCTGCTGCTACCTGCTGTTGCCATCAGCAGCACAAAGCCCAGCTGGAGACCAGGCACCCCTGGGATAACAGGGTGCCAATACTGGGGCCAACATTATTTAATACCTGCACTGATGCAGTGGGCAATAGCACTCAGAGAGTCTGGAGAAGGTGCCAAACTGGGAGAGAGAGAGAGACTGGGTGTGGGTGTGGCACTACTAGGAGGATGCAGATGACTGGGAGGAATCCAGTGAAGCTTAGAAAAGGGAAGTGACAATTCCCTCCCTGGGGAGGAACAACCCCAGGCACTGCACCCCTGGAGATGCTCAAAATCTGACTGGACACAGCTCCGGACATCCTGCTTAGACCATGGATCAGAAGGAGTTGTACCAGAAAATCTCCAGAGATCTCTTCCAGCCTCAGCTGTTCTGTCTGTTCCTTACAGAACGCTGCTGTGCTCTGTTCCTTACAGGACAGACAGAAGGTTTTTACCAAAACTGGCTGAAGTTAGTCTGTGGATGTACCTGACATGAACATGATATCCATGTCTAAGTCCTGTGTGTTTGGATGAATAACAAATTGCTTTTCCTAGCCCTTTCCCTTCCTATGAAGGGAATTGGATGTCTGCAGGTTAGTCAGGGGTGTCACTTCTCTGGTTTCCGATGCACACACACAGATGAGCACATCTGACCAGCCTGGGCCAGCCAGGTACAATTGATACAACTCTACCTTTGCTGCATTTAACAGATGTTTCTTCACACAGTTGACTGGGAATGAGACTGAGCATTAGTAAATTGGTAGGACTGAATCCCCTTATGAAGCTAAAGATACTGTCAGGATAAGACACCTATAATGATTGTGGCTTCCATTAAAATGTCATTCAAAAAACAGCTCTTACTACCTCAGCTTGTCTTTCCAAATGCATGGGAACTGTCTGGCATCCCAAATACTGAAGAGTAGTTACTTATTAAGCTCTCTCAATCACAATTTCTTGCAAGACCTGGATGCAGCAAAGAGGAAGGTAGGATATTTTGGCTCAGTCACAAAGTCAATGACTTGTCCTCAGGTCTGCTCCACCGCTGCTGTGCTCTGTGTTGAGTCCCTGCTAAAGGGGGAGCAGATATAACATCTACTTTGCTAAAAGGAGACAGTCAAGGGACTGCATAAGAACAGAGCATGGGTAGTGCAATTTTTTTTCTACTAATAGTCCTATTCAGACAAGAATAAGAAGTAGGGACACCTTCTGGAATTTTGGCGAAATTTTTTCAATGTCCATAGTGTCTTGTGACTACTAGCTCTCCTGGAACCTGCAGGTGAGCAGGGGAGGAGCCAAGTGAAGCCCTGAAGTGCCTTTCTGTCTCTTACCTGGCTTTGCAACAACCCCCTGGGGTATAAACAAGATGAGCTTCAAAGCTGCAAGAGGATGAAGAGGGATCTGCACCAGATCCAGTGGAGAATGTGTGATTTGCAATGAGTGCTTGAAAATAGCACAGCTAAATCTGTCCTTGCAACAGAGCTACAGAAGAAACCAAAACCAGCAGTCCAGGAAAAGGTCCAGAGACATCAGAAAGCTCAATAAATCTGGAAAATATTTTCTGTGCTTTTCCGTTCTTTCTGTGCTGCCTTTAAAATGCCCCTCTGTGGTCACACCCATTGCCTTGTAGTGAGGGGGAAAGGGTTTGTGGTCAGAAAGTTCTTGAAAAATTCTTGTTTTCATGTAAAATTCATCCTGCTTCCCCCTGCCCCTCCCCCCCCCCCCCAAAATCACATTCCAGACTATATCTGGTTATCTGTTACTGAAACCATAACATGGTCATGAAATCCAAACTCACCCTCATCTTGGACGCATGCCAGCATCTCCAAAACTTTTACAATCAGAGTTTCAATCAAGTTATTCATTCACCTAATCAAAAAAGCTAATAATATATACAATTTCAGGACTTCAAATATTTTGTCTTCCATGGTGGAATACAAATGAAACCACAGTTTTCTTAACACTGGTGATAGCTGACAGGAACTATTTGATAAAATAACCTCTGCCTGACTCAAACAGAACATGCCTTCTGGAAGGAAGAACCATAAGAAAAAAATTAGGTTAAATGGTGTGAATGAAGCAAGATTCAAAGCCCAAATAGTAAGAGTAGGCATAGCTGTTGCTGTCATAAAAAAAAAAAAAACAAACAAGGGGTTAACCCAGTAAGATATCTGTATTCTGGACTGAAAACATAGTGCTTGGGGCAAAAACTAAAAAAAGCTAAGAAAGCTGATGAAAAGGTCCCTCAACACCCTAATTAAGCCATATTCCATATTCAGTTCCAAGACTACCTTGGCTGGCTTTTTTCAGCACATGATTCATTCAGATAAAATGAAATCAAGCAAGAGTTGGTGTTCCTAAACTAAATTGGAAATGTTACGCTAATTAATTAGTATTTCACATCGGGATGGAAATTGAGGGAGGATTCTACGAAGCTAGCAATGTTTTCCCCTGTTATGTGAAAGAGCAAGGAGCAAAACCTGAATGCAAATTCCAGCCTTTACTTATTATAGCTTTGGGTTTTAAGGTATGGCAAATATTTTCAGCAGCAACAGTCTGCAGTGTCCTGAATGACAAAATAAGATAGTCTGCTTAATGTGGTGAGAGATTCAAGAAAACAGTGAGATGTACAATCCATTTCTGGATGAGATTCATGAAGAATGGAATTAAAAAAACCTCCTAAAAATACTGGAGGTCATTTTGGAAAGTGCAAATTAACAAAACAATCTTGTTGCATCACTGCTGCTGAGTCTGAAAGCAGGAGAAATATGAACAATGAAGAATGGCAACAAGAAAGGTGTGAAAATAAAAACCTCTAAGCACAGCACAGAATGAGACATCCTCCACTCCTATTCAAATGGATTTGAAGTAGTTATTGAAATGGACCAGCTGCTTTGGAAACAGAAGGAAAATATCTCGTGAATAGGGGGCCATATTACTACCTGAATTACAGATGCAAACAGCTGATATTAGAGAGCATTCATAGTTCACCTTTCTACTACCAACTTTTCTACTAACAATCGTTTTCCATCAGTTTAGTTAGGCTGAGCAGGATTATATACACATTTCATTAAAGATCCAAACTAAGCAACACATTTCTGCCTTTCTCCCCACACTGAAGCTCGACATCAGTTTGTCAAGAAACCTTTCAGGGAACTGTTTGGAGGAAAATGTCTCCTTCTGGCAGAGCTTATAATTTGAAAAGAAAGAATTCCCTCCAATGGAGGGAAGGGGAAGCCTTATTTCTGAGGTTAGGACAATTACAAGCTTACAAATTTTGTAGGGACATGGCAATGATCAGGAGATCTTTGTTCAGTATAATCCCTACTTGACCAGCTCTGAGACATCTCTACTGAATGCTCATGGGCTGAAGTGAACAGTTATATTTTCCTTATACTGGATGATACAAACAGCTGGCATAGCAGATGAAAACATTTCAGATGGGAAAGGCATTAAGAGTTCTGTGTCCTCATATGTCAGGCATTGGAAAAGATGGGATAGTTTAGCATAACAAGGAATTGCAAAATTATACAAGATTATCCCCCTGGAATTATTTAAGCAGCATTGCTCTACCTTTAAAAAGGGCTTCCCCTATGGTTAATCACATTTATTGTTGCTGTTATAAATACCTTTTCCTTCTAAGCTTCCAAAGTCCCACTGGGATTAAATCTAGTCAGTGGAGACAAGCACAGGGATCATGATGTGAGATTCACAATTAACCTCCTGGACTGCCACCAGATCAAGGCAGGATCTGCTAAGATACCATGTCATGTGGGATCCCCAGAAAGGGGGAACATCAACCCATTGGAGTGACTCCAGAGGAGGAACACCAAATTGATCAGAGGGATGGAGCAGCTCTGCTGTGAGGAAAGGCTGAGAGAATTGGGATTGTTCCACCTGCAGAAGAGAAGGCTTTGGTGTGACCTAATTGCAGCCTTCAAGTACCTCAAGGGAACCAACAAGATGGAAAGAGACTATTTAGAAGTGCCTGGGGTGACAGGATGGGAGGAATGCCTTCAGGCTGGAAGATAAGAGGTTTAGGTTAGATATTAGGAAAAAAAAAAGTTCCTGTGAGGGTGGTGGGGCCCTGTCACAGATTGCCCAGAGAAAGTTGGCTGCCCCACCTGTGGAAGTTTTCAAGGCTGGTTTAGGGATGTTGTCCCTACCCATGGAAGGGGGTTGGAACTAGAAAAGCTTTAAAGTCCCAACCCAAACAATTCTGTGGTTCTATGAATCTCTGATGCTTGGACCATTCATCATGTCATGCAAAATGAAAGCAAAGCCACTGGGTGTGTTGTTCAGTAGCTGCTTGTAGAATGGAATGGAACGGAATGGAACTGGATTGAGTAGAATAGAATAGAATAGAATAGAATAGAATAGAATAGAATAGAATAGAATAGAATAGAATAGAATATTTCAGCTGAAAATGACAAACAATAATCATCTTGTTCAACTGTTTAGGTGTGTTAACCTGGCTACTTGCAGATTGGGGAATTTCACGTGGCAGTTTCGTGGTCGTGTGTACAGATACAGAAGCCTGTGTACTCTCAAAACAGACCTTTCAAAAGCACAGCAGAGCTTAGAGTCTAACAAACCAAAACATCCTGTTTCATGCTGTCCTGGCATTTTCCTTTAGGAGGCCACTCAAACACATACCAGCCTCTATCCTGCTTGCTGTCCAAAGATGGGCCAACGGACCAGTCCCTGGTACCTTGTATAACCATTCACACTTGTGAAAGGTCACTGTAAAAGCACAGCACATCAGAGCTGCGCTGCTAAACACCCACTGTGTACAGATGTAAATGGCTCACCACTGCGGAAAGCAGCTGAGAGCAGATCCAATACGCTACACTAATTAAATGTCTGACTGGGCATAACTAGAGGAAAACCAGATGAGAAAGAGAGCTCCGTTTTTTATTTGTTAGAACAAACATTTGGACAACTTTTGTGGCCACAAAGCATATTTGCACATTCTATAAAACTTGAAATAAACACAACAACAACAAAAAGTTACTGGAATTCCAATGACTTCAGCAGCTATATCAGAATTACAATGTCTTTAGAATCACAGTTTGGTTTGGAAAGGACTTTAAAAATCATCATGTTCCCTGCCACAGGCAGGGACACCTTCTAGTAGACCAGGTTGCTCCTAGCTCCACCCAACAAACCCTCTTCCTGATGTTTTGTAAAAAGCAAGCACTTTTGGCATTGTCTCCATCAGCATCTTAAATAAATTATGTTTCCCCTTTAGTGCTAAACTCCCAGTTTTCAGATTGTTTGGGAACCTATTTGGTAAAGATGCATTCACAAAACAGATTGTGCCAGACTGTTCCAATAAATGCCTGGTTTTCTAGAAAAACAAAGCTGATTTTCTAGGTATAAGAGATGTGAAAATCCTCATTTGTCAGGATATTTTTAAAACTTTTGATAAAGTGCTACCCAAGACATGAAGAACAGACAGCAAGGGGTAGCACTGAAGGTTGAGTTATTATTCTAGAGGGAAACAGTGCTGTTGGACTACATTTTGTTTTTCTGCTCCTGTTGTCATAGGGCAACATCTTTGAGCGACAGTACAGAGGAACATCAAAAAGGGTTACAGATATGGCATTAGCTTGGAAACTTGATTGAGAAGAATATATAATATATAATATATAATATATAATATATAATATATAATATATAATCATATCATATCGTATCATATCATATCATATCATACATATCCTATCGAAGTTGTGGGTGCCTCATCCCTGGAAGTGTTCCAGGCCAGGTTGGATGGAATCCTGATCCACCTGGTCAGATGGGGAGTGTCCCTGCCCATGGCAGGGGGTTTGGAATGAGATGATTTATAAGGTCCCTTCCAGTGCAATCCATTCCACGATTCCATGATTCTATATCATTCAACAGCATGGTGCAAAATCACAAACCCTGAGGGCAAGTATCTCAAAGTTTTGATGTAATGATAATTTGAGAGTTTATCTCTTAGAATGACAAAGGAAGAGATGGCCCAGAGGTGGTAGCTGATCACAAACGGAAGTTGAAAAATGACAAGTATGATCTAATAGTTTGCAAAATAGACTGAAATTTCTAGTGGAGAAAATGAGGTGTTACTGGTGAGAAGACCTCTTGAAGATATGCTCAAGTGCTCAATAACTTGTAGTATAATAAGATAAAAGGAGTTCTTGCAAATATAAGGTAAAACCCAATTGCTTTTAAGATATTTCCTTTTTTGAAGTTTATTAAGTTTATGGAGTGATATATATGAGACATTTGTAGTGGTCAAGGTTAAATTCAGTGGTCCAGATCTATAAACACATAACAATGTGTTTCCAAGTTACCTGTAGCTCCTCACGAATGTTATTGACATAAATGCCATTTTTTATTTAGATACCCTACTCTTTTTTCCCCTAATGCATGTCCCTAGTCCCTTTTGCTTCAGTAGATGAAAAAATGATACACTTTTTTATAACATTCACCTGGTGAGATGGGCAAAAAGTGAAGTGACTTCTTGCACAGGCAGATATTGCACAGCTCCATCTAAAAGTCTCCTCATGGCAGAGCTGTGCCAGCGCCAGCACAACTGATTCCTATACCACCATCTGTTAAAACAACATGATGGCTTCTAACAGGGCTGGTTCATTCTGGGATGCTTGAAACACCTTCCCATTGAGTTAAACCCTCTCCAAAAGCTGTGCCTGTCATTTAGGGGCCAAAGTGTGGGTTAATTGAAGATACCACTGAAGCTGGGGCTCTGCAAACACCTGGCCACAAACCACATGTGGTGAAAATCAATGAACCTTAAATGTTTGCATCTGGAAAAAGTCATATTTTCTTGGGAGCTTGCTCATCAAGTCTAGGGAACTAGTGACATGCACAATTCTTATATCATTTATAAGTTGCACACTCTTCATGGTAATGTGCTGGGCATGTGTCTGAATTTCTTCTTCTTAAATATCAAACCTGAAAGTACCAGCAGTACAGGCAGAGGGAAATTACTCAGAGAGAAAATTACTAGAGAGGTTGGCAAGAAAGGAATTCTACAGTTCAGCAATTCAGCCCATTAGGCAGTCTATGATTTTGCAGATTCTACCTGACCCAGTTCTGCTCTAATTTTTCTTTGATTATCTTGCATACAATATGTCTGTATTCCTACTAGTCTAGCAAATGTTGGTGTAAGCTGAAAATTTTCACTTGATATTTTGAAATATCAAAGCATATTTCTTAATTGCAGACATTTTTTCCACCTTAGAATTTCAGTTTATTTCAAAAACTGCCTGCCTACAGTCAATTTCTCAACTGGTCTTCAAACCAACTTGGTTATACACACAGAGAAACAGCTAAAGGGAAAAAAAGAAGCACCGGGTGCTAAATATTCTCATAATTTCAGACTCTTTAGATAAAGTAGTTTTGAATTCATTCCTTATTTTCCAGCTCATCAGCTTTAATTGTAAACTCTTCATCATGACAGACTATGGCCAGCATGAAATCTTAACCACTGTGGAAGCTTTTTAAGTTCAACACACAAACCTTATAAGGGGGTTCTGAAGGGAAGATTTTTAACTCTTTGTGTCCACCAAACCAAGTTTGTTGGTTTTTTTACCAACTTTGTTACCAAAGTTGGTAACCAACTCCTGGAACAGGGCTGTGCAAAGGTGTTTGAGATCTCTGGATAAAAAGAAAAGCAGCTTGTAAATATACAAAAACCATAGTTTATTTAAACATGCTTCAACTGCTGTTTTCTGTAAAGAAAAACTCTGCACCTTGAGAAGCAAAGAAGACATTTTGCTGGTCAGCTAATTGCTGTTACTGCTAATGAAGATGTCAAAACCTGATGACATAAATACAGAAAAGGTGAGAAATTTTCTTTTTCATTTGAATCCATCAGCCTTGAAATTGGGATGTTGGTTCATCAGGCCAAAATGGACAATTCCTCCACGTTATTAAAGTTCCTATGACCACTCAGCCTACTTCCAAGAAAACATCTCTAGGTGAATGAAACCTGTTAGCTTTAGGAACCTATCAACTACATTATTTTTGACTGTTCTACAAAAATAACCTTCATGAGAAATCTACTGGCAAAAACAAGGCTGTTAATTTCTGTAGGCTTGTTTGCAACAATTATGTCCAGGAGTGTAATCAGCTGAAACTATTATTTTATTACTACTAAGAAATACCAGCTTCAGGGCAGACAGAAATATTATGTAGAAATCCTGACTAGAATGAAAGTTTTGTATCAGGGATCAAGAAATGTATAACGAGGCAATGCTTTTTTTTACAGTGTTTCCAAATTAAGACTTTTTTGTCCTAATCCATGGGTTTGTTGGATAGGGCAAGGATAAGGTTAACATCACCAAGCACAGCTGTAGGCAGCAGGAGTGGCCTTCCATCAGTTTGTGGCCAAGGGCTGAGATATTTACCTATGCTGTGAAAAGTCCGGTGTAATTTCCTTTTCTGCTGCTGACGATTGGAGCTGTCATATCCCATGCCAGTGGATTAATGATGACGCTCTGTGGTTTGCCCAGTGGTGGCACACTCTGTCCCTCCTCCCCACTGCCCAGCTCTCAGTTTGGGTGCTGTTTTATTTTGTACAAACAGTTAATCACGGGCGCTGGGGCAGGCTTGCACACGGCTTTGAACCGCCAGGTCACGGAGTCATTCGGCTTCTCCCTGGCTCCCTCCCTCTATTGAAGCACAGAGGTTCCAGCAGATGAGATGATGAAAGGTCAGGCCTCCCCATGGCCCACAACCTCTTATTTGGACATTCACTGCAAACATAGGAGTGATTCATCCAAATCCTTGCTTTGAAGTTCTCCCCCATCTTTTCATAAGTCTCTCACAACCACCTTCCCTCAGGTTTTCTCTTGTGGGAAAACAAGAGGTTTTCCTACAAGAGATGGCCCTAACCCGAAATTCTGTAGTTTTTATAGGTTTTAGATCGTGGAGGGATAACACAGAAAGCAAAATGAGTTCATGGTTTATAAATAACATAGTTTGCTATGTCCCACTGCAAGGGGATTGCCCAGGCAATCATTGCATGGCCGTGCAGACCAGTGGTACAAAATGTGGTGTCACAGAATCCTATTATCATTTGTAAAGTTCCACGTGGCCAGTGCACTGCAAATCAGTTTTGAAAAGAGGGGTAATTATAATATGTCATCCACTAGACCATCTATTCTTTCCTACCAGAAATATCCTAATCAGCTATTAGAGATATTTAACATGTGGCATGGCAGGGATTATTTCTGGGTATCAAACAGTGGCTGAAACCAAATGCAGAGGAAGATCCTACCCTCACAGTCCTCGTGATGCCTTAAGTTTTAGCTTTTATATTTTTCAGATCCTGCACTGCAGTAGTGTATAACTCTGAACTCCATAACAGAGTGTTAGTAAGTTCTCTTCACAGTTTGGTTGGACAAAACAATCCTTTTCCAGATGGGAAAGGTCATCACCTACAGGTCATCATCTCAGCCTCAGGCCCGAAGAGTATAAACAAAAGTGAACTGGGATGAGCAAACTGGGGGAACGTGACTTCATTATCTAAAGACGTAATTGGGCAATTAACCCCTGATATGCAAATAGCCTGAACTTACATCAGCCCAAAAAACCCATGCCTGTCGTCCAGGCTGGGTGTAGCCTCTGAGAGGTTCCTGCACTGCCCAAGGTGTACCCTTTGAAGCCCTTTCAAATAAATATAAAATAAACTTTATTTTATAACTCTGTCTAGCCTCTGTTCTAGGTAGCCTCTCCAAGGCATCACTGGCTGCTGTGGGGTGCTGTGGCAGAGTGACTCAGGCTGTGCTACTTGTGCTGCTTGAGATTACAGCCCATCATATTTAGAAACATGGTATTAAGAGTGGTTATGCTCTTAAACTTAATGAAATTACAAATTGGAATATCTCTAGTGAAATTAATGATCCAGAATATTACACTCGAACAGAAGTCAGCCTTGTCTTGAATTTTGAAGGTCATTTGGAAACATTAAAATTCAGTTTTATGCTTTAGAGCTTTGAAACAATAATAAGGTAAAGGGGACATTTGACAGTGAGCAGGGAAGAAGTATCTATTTCCCTTTATTACAACCAATTTGCTGAAAAAACTATGGAGAACTGCAGCCCCGAAAAAAACCCACCACAGCCACAAAACCATGGTGACATTCAGAATAAGCTGGTGGTCACTATTGATTTCAACTCGTGCTCATGACAGGGCAGAAGAGGGTTCCAAAAGAAAGACCACATGGAGAAGGTGCCTCAGCACAGACATTTGCCCTGTTGCCAGCCTGGCATACTTTTTTCTTCCTACTACAAACTCATGTTAAGAACCAGACAAATTATGCATTTAGTAAAAACTGGGATGAAAAATAAAATAGCTTGAGTCAAGCCAAGCAAAATAATTAGGTTTATTAAGTGGAATGAATAAAAACCACCCAAAGCCTAACTCAAACCCAAAAAGCCTCCCAGGAAAGAAAAAGGTTTTTTAAGGGGAAAAAATATTTATTCAGGATCAAGGCAGTTTTTCTGGTTTAGTGGAAAATTTGGTTTAGATTATTTTCCCTTTCCCTAACTTTGTCAATACCTCAATTTTTCTTCTTTTTGATTAAAAAAAAAAAAAAAGAGCAAGAAGAAAGAAAGTTGCTTTTGAATTCATTGATTTTAAGAAAAAATATTTCCATTTTTTTTAAACTTAAATTCTCATTTTGTAGCTTAAGGATTTTTTTTTTTTGACATAAAGAAGACCCCTGCAAAGTCATATGTTACATTTGAACAAATTTCCAGATAATTACTTATCTCACCCTAATGTTTTCTTTAGCTCTACCCAAGATCAACAGAGGGTGTACATTATTAAGTGCTAAAAGAGAAAAAAGGCAAATGAGAAATGGACTACTGAAAATAAGATATTGCCTCATAAGAGAGAGAAAATTTGTTGCAAGCAGGGGGAAGATAGTAGTGCATTAAAAAAAAAAAATAGCTGATCTTACTGCTCTTGGCCAAAAATATTTGAACAATTTTGGCAAGTAGGTCATAGAATAAAAGTGCCTGCAGTAGGAATGCCTCATTCCTTGATTCAAGTCATACATGGAAAGGACTGAACATGTTCCTCACATGCCTCATTTTTCATGTGTAATGTGGGAGTAATAAATGTGCTACCTTGATATCTTGACAGTTCAGAGATGTGTATGGAAGTACAGAGTGAACCTCTAAGCTAACTGAAATCCACAGCATAATTTCTTTTGGCCTTGGTTCCTCTTTTCTACTTCTCCTATTGTTCCTCTAGTTTCTTTTTCAGCCAAAACAACCACAATTTTGAAAGAGAAAAGTCAGAGGATGTCTCTGTGCCCATCTCTGCTGTATCAGACCTTGTGCACACACGAGGAGAAATCTCTGCCCCAGATTCCTCACAGTTCCCACCAAAACAGTGAGTAGAGAAAAAGGCACATTTGCTCTTTAGCTTTCAAACACTGTGGTTGACCTGCTCCCTTCTGGAAGTGAGTTCAGGCTTAGGAATTTGCCAGGAAAGCTTTTTCCCTGGCCCACAGAAGTCTGAGTTCCATCTAGAGACAGTAATATATATATATATATATTTTTTTTTTTCTCACTCTCATAGAAAGAACATTAGTATAGTTAAATTTTTAGAAAGGGCGATGTTAACAAAAATGGAAAAGGTAAAATGAAATCAATACAAGGTAATGTTCAAGATGACCTGTGCTGAAATATAATTTTGAAATTTTTAGCCCATGAAAATATCCCTAGATTGACATTTTGCCTTCATTTTTGCAGGAAAAAGTGCTTTTATATTCACATTTTCATGGGAGGGGAAAATTGTTTTCCATGCAGCTGTATGCTTCAAGTTGACAGCTGCATTTTTCATGGATATGAACACTCAAGCTGAGGTTGTCACTCAAGCAGCTTGAGCTGATCCCATGCAGGGCTTTGAAAATGACCAGAACTACCCTGAAATTGTCCCGAAGAGAGAAGAGTCCCAGGACAACAAACGCTTCAGGGCCATGTTGCCATGCAGACCATTTGCTCTGTTCTGACCTCAAAAGAGCTTTGCATCACTAATTGCAGATTTCCTTCATGTGTGTCTTAGGTTGGAAATGGGGCTGTGTATTCTATTCCTATCTGTCAGAGGTGTTCTGTTTTCTTCTGTTCATTGGGCAGTTTTTTCTTTATCTCTCCCACAGCCAATCCTCCCTCCAGGAGATCTCTTCTGTTCATGGCCAGTGAGTGTCCCTGCATGGCTGAGAAAATTCCATCATCCCATGGGGAGATGCTGTGCCCAGGGGGAGGAGCCAAACATTCCTACCTGGATACAATCTGACCTCTGGAACACCACAGCAGCCTTTTCCCTCTGCATTCCCAGAGGAGCAGCTTTCTTCCCCACTGCATTCCCAGAGGAGCAGCTTTCTTCCCCACTGCATTCCCAGAGGAGCAGCTTTCTTCTCCACTGCATTCCCAGAAGAAGCCCAGGCCCATCCACACCAGCCCTGGAGCTTCAGAGGAAAACTCCAGCCTTGTCCAGGATCCCTGCTCTAGCAGAAGCACAGCTGGCACTGCAGGAGGGCTGAGCCCCCATGGAATGGCACTGCTGCCACCACCCTGACCCACAGGCTGCCAGGTTGTATTCTGACTCTGGCAGTGGTTTGTTTTCTTTTTTTGTACTGTTGCATTTTTATTTTTAATTTTCCGATTAAAGAACTGTTATTCTTACTCCCATATCTTTGCCCAAGAGCTCCCTTAATTTCAAAATTATAACAATTTGGAGGGAGGGGGTTTGCATTTTCCATTTCAGGGGAGGCTCCTGCCTTCCTTAGCAGATACCTGTCTTTTCAAAACAAGACAATGTGACAAGACAGAATTAAGGGATCCCAGTTATTAACAGAAACCGAAATTGTTGGTACATGACAGGAGATAGGACTGGGTCCTGTTTCTCCTGTGGGATGTGGTTGCACATTGCTCCAAATCTTACAAATGTCAAAGTTAGAATGAGAATGCCTTAGAGCTCTGAAAAGACAAGCTGAAATCTCATGCCAACCCAAGTGTGAAGGTAGGTCTGGCACAAGAACTTCCATCCTTGTGGGTTGTGGATTTATTCCCAAATGTCCAGTTTTGAGAGCTCAGTTTTCACAGAATCCCAGAATAGATAAGGTTGGAAGGGACCACAGTGGGTCATTTGCCCAATCCCCTGCTCCAGCAGGGTCATCCCAGAGCACATGGCACAGGATTGTGCCTACATGGTTTTTGAATATCTCCAGTGA
Organism: Vidua macroura; assembly: GCF_024509145.1. Classification (NCBI taxonomy): domain Eukaryota; kingdom Metazoa; phylum Chordata; class Aves; order Passeriformes; family Viduidae; genus Vidua; species Vidua macroura. Next base: position 3,162,139 of record NC_071611.1, read on the forward strand.
GGAAGACTCCACACCTCTCTGGGCAACATGTTTCTGTGCAGAGCCACTGAACACTAAAGAAGTTCTTCCTTTGTTCAGCTGAAATTTTCTGTTCATCAGTTTCTGCCCATTGCCTCTTTAATCTGTTCAGACTATTTTAATCTGAAGAGACTCATGGTTTTTGGTTATTTTCCTAACTTTAAAATAAAAACTAATTTAATTTAAAAAAAAAAAAAAAAGCAAAAGAAACAAACCAAACAACCTTGCCTGATTGAGTCAATGACACCTAGAAGCCAGTCGATAAAATTTGCATTGACAGCAAATTGAGGCAGGGATTATCTGGGGGAAAAGGGGAACTTGCATTCTCTCTTGATATGTTCTCATGGAGGTCAAGCTTACGTCCCTGCATCACCACATGTGTATAACGAGGGCTTCAGTTTGGGGGTTTCCAAAATGAAAAAGCAACCTTCCAGATCTTGTGCACCCTGCTAAGCTGAAGGCATGAAATGTGAGTTGGCCACAGGGTTGCAAGGCATTATAAGTAACCTACATGTGTAACCTGCTCTCTTTCAAATACCTCATCAATCTGGAAGGCACACTCCCCATATGTCTCTTCTGCCAATTCGTTTTAACTGTCAAAGAGGTTGTTTTCAAAGGACTCGAGTGACAGCTCAGAAATCCATCTTGGTGGATTGGCAGGGCCTGGAAACTGTGTATCTGAACTGTATAGAGGTCAGATGTTTAATTTCATGCGGGTTCCCATGATTTATAAATGCCCCAGCTCTCAATAGAGAGCAGTCTGTGCTTCCTCTGTTTGTCAGGATGTAATGCCTGCCTAGGGACTGCTCCCTTCTGTGCAGCCTGTACAGTTGCAAAGCACAATGCCAGTTCTAAAAGAGATAAATACACTAATATTAATATTAAATCAAAAGGGGGAGCAGGCAGGCGTCCTGTGAACAAAAAATCTGATGAAAAGACACGTCTTGTCAGATTTTCTCTGGGCACCCCTCTGGATGGTGGTTTGAGCAGCATTAATGGGCAAAGGTGAAATCAGCCCTTAGTACAGGCAAAGGAACTTGTCTGGTAAGATGCACAAGGGAGAAGGAAGGAATTCACAAAGCAGTTCTTGTGAGACAGAGCAGAGCCTTGCAATCCTGTAATTCTAGTATGTTTATTTTCTGCACCAACAAGGGCAATTTTAGAAGGACGTAAAGAGGTGGTTTGCCCACCTCTTAATGCAGTTAATGCAGCAAAGGAGGAAGTTTCCAAAGGAAGCTTCCTGTAAAGGAAGGAACCAAGCCCATGACAGATGGGTTGGAGCTAGGTGACCTTAAATTCCCTTGTAACCCAAACTATTCCATGATTCCTGAGTTACCAGCTTTGCCTCGCTCCTTGGAGTGGAGTCATTCCTATGTTGCTTCCCCCATCCAATATACTCAATCAGTCCTAGGAAGAGTCGGGAGAACTCAAAAGTGGCTTCCAAGCTTGGCCTGGAAACACCAAAAGAACAAAAAAGCCAGGACATGGTTTCGATTATTTTTGATATTATTCCATCCCAGAAATGCTCAGACACTTGGGAAATTGTAGGAAAAGAAGGGGAGAAAGGGTGTTCTTATTTTTTTTTTTTTTTTTTTTTTGTCTTCCTGTTTCATTTCTGCTTAATCTTACTCTCTGTGGTCTTGTACACCAAGCTATAACATAATTCTCAAATGGGGGACAGCCTGAACTGAATCTTGCAGAATAAAAAAGCACCAGAAAAGGCCTCACCAGCACCATCTCTGTAAGGCTCATACATCTCCTGCCTCTCTGTGCCTCGCAGAACTGCAGCTCTGGTGGCATCAGCAGGCACCTCCTGGCACGGGTCCATGCATTGAGTGATTATTCTCTCCATCCCAGACTGATGGAAGGCTTCTTGCCTTGGCAAAACGACTAAGCAATCCATATATTTCTGCTCTTTTTATGACTTGGAAAGTTAAACTGCTTTCTGCCTTGATTATTTGTCTTTGAGTAACTTGTAAAAGAAAAGACGGTAACGTAAATGGAACCAATGTGTTGATTTTTAACTCTGCTTGGTTTCACAACTATTATTTCCCTATTATTAGCTTTTTTCTTTTTCTTTTTCTTTTTTTTTCTCTTTTCTCACTTGCCTAGTTTGCCCCATTGCTTGGGTGCGATGGAAGAGGAGGATCCATAAATACAAAATGCATTCTTTTGTATTTCCTTAAAGACTTGCTAGTCGTTGTAGCAGATCAAGGAGAAATGAGCCAGCCCAGACAATATTTGCTTTGTGAGGCGGATAAGTCATGTGTGCACTCTAAAGACAAATCTTCCCTTGGCTTTCCCTTAAGCTCTCAGTGATTCGGAGGCTCCAGATGAATTTTCTGCTAGCCAAAGTAACCCAGCCAGCGGAAGCGCAAACATCTCACAGCAACTGTTTGCACAGGCTGGTTGATGGATCAGAAATACAGTCTCATCAATCTCAGGTGACCTTCTATACCATTCCTTGGCCCATGGCTGTCTTTGTGCTGACTTCCCAGGACACTGGGACATCTGGCTCTTGGGGAGCATTTTCTCCTCACGCCCATCAGCAACTTGACACCAGCACAGGATGATGAGACCACTTTTAATTTCTCTTCTGGCGTCTAAGCATCACTATCTGGTAAGGACTAACCAACAGTGAGCCCAGATCCCCAGAAATATGAGTGCACTCATCTTTGTTATCTGTTCTGCATAGCTGAGTACTGTGACACTGCAGAAAGAGGGAGGAATTCAGCCTCTGTCTCCTGCTTTGTCTCTCTCACGGGGATTTCCATGTGGATTGCAAACAGCACCTGCACCAAAAGGTGGTGCTCTGGGTAAATGGTTGTTCCTGTTATGGTTCTGGTTGGGATGTGGAGTGAGCCCTGACTTCGTGGATTTGCCCTGTCCTTGTGCACCGCCCCCCCCCCCCCTCAAGTCATTAACTACAGCAGTGTCAGCAGTCAGCAAATGCCACCAAACGTGTATGTTTGTGAAGAACCATGGCCATTTTCAGCCCCTTCAGCTGCAAGAGTTTCCTTTTCTCCTTCGTAGGTGGTCCAAGTACAGCTTTATACATGTTTTAACAATCCAAGAACATCTGTAAAATGTTTATGCCAGGCTTGGAAACAGAGGAAGGGAGAAGCCTTAAAAAGAATGAGTTCTCAATACCATTTCAGGATACACTGTAAAAAGTCGTCAATATCCTTTCAGGATACCCTGTGTTTCATTAGAGGTTCCTGAGCTTTCTTTGGAAAGGTTTATCAGATCAACCACCCCACACCAGAATATCACAGAGGAATATTCCTGAAAACTAGACTTACTCCTGAGCATAGTGTCAGAGTCAAAGCGATAGACAGGAAACTTCCTTCCCCTGTGCTCTTGGTACAGATACAGGTCATAGCTCTTCAAAGAAATTAAGTCCAAGGCAAAGAACAAAGCTGATCTAGGCAGTGTCCCATTTTACTTTGAGAGCTCACCCTGTGCAAGGCAGATTGATTCCCTTCTGTTTTGGGAGATGTGATTGTAAACAAAAAGAATAAACGACGGAGTTATGCCTAATATGCCTTTTAATATAGTACTTCACCAGAGTGATCAATAAAATAAAGAATAAGCTACCCTTCCCTTAGCTCACGTATTTTCAGTGCAGGGGTGCACTACATAAGTGTAATGGCTACACAGGTTTACATAAACATTCCATACAGTTTGCTATTTCAAAATAGTGTATTCTGCATTTCCCCCGCACTGAACACTGTATTTCCATTTCAGCTGGACAGGCATCTCTCAGACTCCACGCTACACCTGTGTATTTTTCCTGCATTCCCCAAGTAGCATGTCACATTGCAGAGACACAAGCAGTATGCAATCCTTTCCCCAGAGTGCCACGGGCTGTAAAATCCTTCTCTTAAGAGAAATTAAAGAGGCCTCCACTGGCTTTTGTAAATGCAGACTCCCATCAAAAGCAGAGACTGGGGACAGGCCAGATGATGTTTCCCACTTTGTTCTTCTAAACACAGATAAAATGAAGTCAATGGAGCCAGTTTGCTCCTTTTGACCATTCTGAACATAAAGCAGCAAGAGGCAAATGCAAGACTGTGTTCAATACAAATTTACGGCTTCATTCACACTGAGAAGCATTTAATGCTCAAAATTTGAGAAAGTAATCTACAGCAAACAGCCACAAAGCAGAATGAAATATATAGACCAGGATTACTCAGCAGCTGGAAATTTGACTTTTGTTTATGGAAAAATCATCTTATAGGAATTACCCAAATCCACAGAATTCACAATTATTATTAATGGCATTAAGCAATACATTCTGTTACATTGTAGATTGTAAAACTGGCCCTTTGCCAACCAGTTACCTACTGGAACACTCTTTATAACACAGAATTAATTCAGTTATTTGGAAAACTGCTCAGGCAAGTGAGTTTTCAGACAGCAGGATAAAAAAAAATAAATGGATTGCATTAAGCAAAATGTTTCTGTTTGCACAAAGCAAGCATTTTTTTTATTCCTTTGGATTCCTACAAGTGAAAAGTAAGGGAAAATGTGGTTAAGGGTCCAGCTTAATTTAGGAGGAAGTCCACAAACTGTCAAGAAGAAACACTACATCACAGCAAAGCTCCGAAGTCTTCTTTCTTTCTTTCTCTCTTTAAATTGTATTATAGATTTTGTGTTTATGAAAGGAGATTAAAGATAAAGGCAAAAGGCTGTCCTAAAACCCGCAATCCCACAGAAGAAAAGAAAATAAAACCCCTTGGTTTTTTTCTCCCAAAAATTATGGAGATGGGCTCACGACTCTTAAGTGTTTGGCCTTGGTGGAACTGTGGAAGAGCAGAAACTGAGTCCACACAGAACAGACCCAGGAGCCTAAAAACAAGGGCCAGCCTTGTCAGTGCCTCAGGGTCCTTCTGTCTCTTAGCCTTTCCCCTCCTCTGCTCAACAGTGCCTGCCAGCTTCCAGTTGTTTTCCAGTAAGATCAGACAATCCATTACATGAAATAATAACGGCATGATGTGATCTGTCCACCCTTTCCAGCTGGGATCACTCTCCTTGTAATACCATTGCAGACAAGTGCTGAATCTCTCCAAGAAGAGTTTTAGCACAGCAAAGTGGCAGAGTGGCTTAAATTTCCCGCTCAGTGAGTGGATGTCTCAAATGGGGGGCACAAACTCATGAAGCAGCGGTGGCTTTCACAGGGACCCTCAGTTTCACTGCTTTTGTCCTCCCGCATCCCTTTGCCTCTGATGGCTGCCCTGTCCACCTTGCCCTGTGGGAAACATATTTTGCTATGTGTCCCTGCAAAGTGCCTCACTCTCTGCTGATGACTCAATTTGTAATCCACAGTGACCTTTAGACCACCAGAATCATCAGCACAATCCTATTTACATTAATGTTAAATAATGTGTACAAAAGCAACATAGCATATAGCATCTCTTTTTTTTTTTTTTTTTTTTTTTTTCCGTCCCCCTTTTCACAAAAGGTTAAATTAGTATACATGCTATGGAATCTCTACAGTTTTTACTTTCTCTGCTACAGAGCATGAACTTTAGTCTTTGGGTCCAAAGGGGGGAAAAATCAATAATATCATAGTGATACACAGGAAATTTTATTAAAGCAGCCATGGGCATCTCCACAACCTTATCCTATCAAGCTGGCTTGCTAATTGGTTTGTAATAGTGTGGCAACCATGAAAATTATCCAGGTCTGTCTTGTGAAAATCTGGCTCTATCAGCATCAAGAACACAAACAGCCAGGGAAGTGGGCAAAGGTCACTTCCTCATTGTAGGGAATAGAAAATGAAGCTTGTTAACATTCTGCTGCTGCTTCTTCTAGGGAGGAAAAAAAAAAAAAACAAAAAAACAAACCCACATCAGTGCTGCGGGGAGCTTTCCTCTGGAGGATTGAACAAAGATGATCAAGCTTCTCTCTGCTCAATTCCACTCACCCATCAGGTTTTCACTGACGGGGAAGCCTGAAAAAACCTGCCAGACATGTCATTTCATACCTGCCTGAAGTCTTTAGTTTGGAGTGCTTCTCTTATTTGTCCATCACAACACAGTCTCTATCCCTTTTTACACATCGTCTCTTCTCTTTGCTGAGCCCTGGCTTGTTGCTGTGCTAAACCAAAGCCAAACTCAAAATGGCCTGAGAGACAGCGCAGTATCAGCAAGAAAGAATTAAAATGTTGTAAAGTTTTCTCAAAAAATGCCAATTATAAATGGAAGAGGAGAGATGCAGTCTCAAAATCACCCCTGCCACCAAGCTCCAAACCAGAAAAAACTTTGGCTGGCTTCAGGAGTTTACAGTTGTGTCTGTAAGGGAAAATTGTGCCTTTAGAAGTGGTGTTGCCTCACTGAGTCTATGACAGCAAGAACCTGAAGGAGATCCCAATGCACCTATGTAAGGAGCAACCACTGCAGATTAACCTCAGTTCACATCAGGAATGTTAGCCACACAAAATCAGCGCTGAGTTGCTCTCTGTTTTGCATCAGGGTTTCTCCACAGGATTCTGTGATAGAAAAAGTCCTCTGACATCTTTCTCAATCTATCTAAGACGCCAGATGAACAGCAGAAGATGCTCAAATCTGGTTGGTCGTTTTTAATTTTTTTATTTAATTTTTTTTTCTCTTCTAAAACTTTAATTTAGAATGTGGCCCCCAAAATAAATGAATCAGTTTTACCCCTTAATGACGATGAGTAACTTCAACATATGGCTGAAGCAGTGAATATGGGGGTTTCCTTGTCTCCAAGAAATTGAGACCTAAGTAGGTTTTTTTACCTGTGCAAACCTCTGTAAAAACAACTTTTTTTGGGGCCTGCCACATTCAGAAATAAACCATTAATCCATGTCCTAAAGCTTATCCATTGCAACATCAGATACATGGAAGTTAAATATGGTTTACAGCCAGTTTTGGTCCCTGTTCAATCTCCTGATCATCTTATCCTAGTAATGGGTTCTTGACACTTGGAGGCATTCCCTGTTTGTGTCAACATGAAAGAACTGACAGGATCTCTCACCCAGGAAAGTGGTTTAGGAACCTGGATGTTCACAGCAGCACCCTGTAAACCGCATATCCCCACACAGAAGATCTCAAGGTTAAATTGCCTTTAGGACTCATGTGTGGCCATCCTGCATGCAAAGATCTAGTTCATGATCTTAAATCATCTCACTGCTTATGCTTGGATAGGACCTTGAAGGCTAACTCAAAAATTTCTGTCTCTGTTGTTGTTGTTGTTGTGGTTGCTGTTAAAAAAAATAATGTAGAGAACTTTTGGCACAAAACATATGGAGGAATCATAGAATGACTAATGCCAAAATGGAATGGCTTTTCTGATAACAGTTTACTATGAGGATATTTTTAATTTCTCCAGCCAGCTCTCTGGGGATGATTTCAGCATTCCCATATTGCAATGGAAAGAAGTTAATTTAGGTATCTGCTATGCAAAATTTTCTGTCCCAGCTAGTCCAAAATATTAAAATCTTAAGGTCAGTGAATAAGGAATAAAAAAACAGCTAAGAATGTATGAAATATGGCATCAGGAACTATGTTTGAAAGAAATGGAGGGTTTCACTATGAAGTTTGATGTGCAATTTTTTTTTCTTAATATGGAGTGGTTATGTCAAAGTACAAGAGTCTCGTCTTCTTGTCCTATTCACTTTTCCATTAGCCTACTGACACCAATAGATCATCTTGAATTTTTAGAAAAATTAAAAAGATGCATTTTCTGTCATCATTAAAAAAAATAATACCTCTTTTGAAGGGGAAAAGCAATTTTTTTTTTTTTTTTTCAGGTGGAGCAGGAGGCACTGGACAGGAAAACAAATTGATTTAGAAGGTCATTGAACTCCATGTCTTCAAACTAGTATCTCTTCAAATTAGAGCTCAAATCTCTTCAAACTGGTAAGGATTTGAAATAGTTTGTTATTATGCTACCAGAGTCTGCTGAAATGTCTCCTCCAGTACCTCATATACAGAAGAGCACACTTTAAATACAATATTAAAGATACCCTTGACTAGTAAAGATCCTGTCATAGTATGCTAATCAAATCCAGCTTTGATTTCATGCTTACTTTTCTGCTCATCCCAATTGTAAAGTTAAGCTGTAATTAATACATAAGAGGCTGGTGATTATACAGTATTAGGCTGAACATATAGAGTGAACATACAGCATTAGATTGCATTTCAATAGATCAGGCACTGTAAAGAAATAAGATCAACTCATGAGGTCTGGTATTAGCAGGCTGCTAACTTATCTGGGTGAAAATCTTGAGCTCTTGCATTGATCTGCTACGGGTGACATCTTCTGCATCTCTCTCTGTGTGTGTGTGTGTGCTTATATGTGCACATGCAAACTAAACAAGTGCTACTTCCCCCCCCCCCTTTTTTTGTTTTTAATTTGTAGATTCATGGAGTTGTAGAATATTCTGAGTTGAAAGGCACCCAAAAACATTATTGAGTCCAACTGCTGGCCCTGCACAGGGCTAAAGAATCCCACCATAAGGCTGGGAGTATTGTCCAAAATATTTCTTAAACTGACAGGTTTGGAGCTGTGACCACTTCCCTGGGCAGCCTGTTCCAGTGCCTGACCATCCTCTGGGGCTCTGTCACGCAGGGAACCGTTAGTTCCCATTTATTTGGAAATGGGACTGACAGGTGACTGCCGTGGCAGAAGTCGTGTCCCTCCAGCAAGAGCTCCCTGTCTGCCTGCTCAGAAGAAGGGTCAGAACATGTAAAGGAATAAATCCAGCATTAGCAAGCACCCTATTGCCAAAATGGTGCATGAAAGCTAGAGGAGACCCTTCAGACATCTTGTCAAAGACCTGCTAAGATCTTTGCATTGTCCTGCCAGCAGGAAAAAAAGAGAGCTTTCTACAGTCTGAAACACTTAAAACTAGAAAAAAGGACATATGACTCCAAGAAAAGCCCTGGGATTCATCATTCAGCTTTATAGCATAGGAAATCACACTAACTATAATAAATAGTGAATAGCAGAGATGAGGAAAAAGTAGCTCCCTATGATCCTGAACCCACTTGTGCTTTCTCTGGAGTACCTCCGGAGCAATTGCAGTAAAAAGAAACAACAGAGGTCCAGACGCTCAAAGTCAACTTGGCACCATAAAAGTTTAAGGAGTTCATCCTTTGAAGAGCTCTGTGGCTCAAAACATTTTTATTAAAAAAAAAAAAAAAAAGCAAAAAAAGAAAAAAGAAAAAAAGAAAAAAAAAAAAAGCAAGGGAAGGAAGGCTCTGTTATAGAGAGAGGTTTATTGTGCATGCAGGGACTGACTGCCTTTGGCTGCAGAACCACACCAGAGCCCTGCTGCCACTGCTGTGGCATCCCATCTCCCCGCACCGTAACGAGATCGCATGTGAAAGCCTAAATTATGCAAATGAAAAGGCTCCACTAATACTGTTGAAATATTCCTGGAGTGTACACTTGACAACCTCAAAGTACATTTCACACCACTAATGACTTCATCACTAACACAATTGTCATGAGTCAAGCAGTTTCCATAGCAACGCCCTAGTACAGCTGTTTACCCATATAAAGTACTGCACCTACTTAGTTCCATATACAGACAGATCACTAGATTCCTAGGTACTGAAATTGAAATAATTCAATTTTCAGTGTCTCTCTTTATGAAGTGATTCTGCCAGCTATAGGTATTAGCATATCAATGTGACTTTGACAGGGTCTGCTGCAAAAGACATATTTTGCAGGCACTTCATGTCAATTAGAGCCCTAACTGTTTCATGGAATAATCATTCCTGCCAGATTAAGGTCAGGCTGCAAGGTAATTTAATTGGTGCCATTATATCTAGGGGGAAAAATGCTCTAATAAAGTGCACACACTGTAGCTGCCAGTGAGGATGTGCTATGCGACATGAAAGGGATTGCCTTCCTAAAATGTGTGGGCAAACCATTTAGAGAGAAGGAAATAAGATGGAAACAACTTCATGTGCTTTGTTTCCAACAAAATTCCAGTGTGTTTGACCAAAGGGGGAATTTTATTTTACTTGAAGTGGTACTATTCATAAGGGAGGAAGCACTGAAGAAAAATAAATAAGAAAACTAAAAGGGTCCCCTCACTCTGTGCACTTCTTATCTTCTGTGGAATGATAAACACTGTAATTAAAAATCTGAAAAAAATCAAAACAAAGTCTCTTTTTCCCAGGGCTGTGATGGCTGGGATTTAGCAAGCAAGGCAGGAACCTCCCTGGCCTCCCAATGGGGAGCAGAACTGTGGGATTACTTTTTCCTGCTGCAGAAACTTTGAGCCAATAACTTATTTCATGAGCAGCATAAGTCCAGTTTCCTGTGGAGTCAGGTAGACTATCCCCTAGATTTCCCCGACCTACCTATAATTCTACTTCCCACACTTTTTCCGGAGGGTGCCTCGTCCCCGCAGGAGCCAGGTCCACGGACACCTGGTGAAGGAGTCAGGACATGACTTTGTGTTAATATGGATTGGGGAAGTCAACTGCATAGTCATTGTGGTCTGCTTTCTTGTACCCTGAAAAGGACAATGTTTCAGATATTTTTTAGTTCTCCAGATCTTGATTTTCACAGAATTCTATTTATTTTCCCGAGAAATTTTTCCTTGAAACACATGTTTTGATTTTCCCTGTGGTCCAAAGCCAAACAAAGCTTTCAGTGGACTGAAAGATGGGTGGTGCAGAGGGTTCTCCAATATGAAAAGCCTATAACATAGGAAAGTGATGAGAGAATAAGATTTTTAGTTCTGTATCCACATCCCATGATGATTTATATAATGTCGACAAACCAGGGCTGTCCTGGGCAGGGCCAGGAGTTGAACTTTGATGATCCTAGTTGAACTTTGATGATCATCCTTTGATGATCCCTTCCAACTCAGGATATTCTGGCCATTGCCACACTTTAAACACCAATATATCAAAGATAAAGCCAACTGAAGGATGTATAGTATTCATCAAAGGCTCAAGACCTGTTTTTCAGTTATCTCAACTGTCCCATTTTCACAGACTTCATCTAGGCTGCAATGACTTAAAGCTGAGGATATTCATGGAATATTGTGACCGTGTCAAGAACAGAGAAAAGTTTAGCTTGATTCTTTATAACACGAAGAGTTTACAAGTCTTTGTCAGGATACCGCAATCCGAAGCTTTTATGTAGCACTATATTTTCTTTTTTTTTTCCAAAGAAAAAGGCATATTTCTAAACTGCGATTTCAGACTGGTAAATTTTACATCCCTAAAATACTTATTTTTATGACTTAGAGTTGTGCCTAGGATGTTGTGCTGTGAAAACTGATCATGACAAGCTTAAGCTCAAAAAACAGAGATGAGAATGTGAGAATGAAAGTTTTCTTATTTTCCAAATGACAAAATTTTATATATATATATATATCTCACAGGAAATTCCACCAAAACAGAATAATTTTGCAAAATTGAAACAATGGAGAAAGATCAGATTCTGAATCCTTTGATTTTCCGTATGAATATTTCTAAACTCTCTATTCATGATTACTTTCCTTTTTGCATCATTCAGGCTTACTGTGGAACTATTTAAAAAAGGTATAGGAAGGATTTTTTCTGCTATGAATATTGTATAAACTAACTGAATAAGGTCAAGCAAAGGTAGATTACAAATGGAAATGAAAGTTTTTGTCATTATTATTTTCCTTTAAATGTCTGCTAGAACATTTTGATTCGGCATCCAATTTGAATGCATTTGATCAGCCATAAATTACCCATTAAAATCTCCATTAATCCCATTACAGATGTAGTCTATCTTTCTTCATTTGGCTCACCCTTGGTCCTAAATGCAGGAACATGGATAGTGGGGTGAAAGATGGCTCTGGATTTGAGGGCTCAGCAGCTCAAAGAACTTCAAAGCTCTTAGACAATTTTTCTTTTTATTGAAATAAAGGAATTCATGTTTTTGGGGTGATATTGTAGCCACAAACTATCAAATTATAGAATAATTTCATTTGGAAAATACCTTCAAGATCATCAACTCCCACCATAAATTTAACACTGTCAAGCCCACCACTAGCCCATGTCTCCTTGTGCCACCTCCACATGGCTTTTAAATCCCTCCAGGGATGGAGACTCCACCACTGCTCTGGGCAGCCCATTCTTTTGCTAAATAAAGCCTCTTGGTGAAGAAATTTTCCCCAATTTCCAATCTAAATCTCCCCTGGCCCAGCCTGAGGCCATTTCCTCTCCTTCTGTCCCTGTTCCCTGGGAGCAGAGCCCGACCCCCCCGGCTGTCCCCTCCTGTCACGCGCTGTGCAGAGCCACAAGGTCCCCCCTGAGCCTCCTTTTCTTAAAAGAGTAAGGTTTAGTGACAGCAAGCAGAGATTTAGAAATTTGAATGTACTTTAACTTTATGAGGGAATGCCCTTATTGTCTTTCACTCTCTACTTATCAAAAAGAATAGAAGAGAGTATAAATAAGTACATAAGTAAAATCATGGTGTCTTCTCTCAACACAGACACTGTGGACTATGCTTAATACAATTCTGCGCACAAAGTCTAGATGCAAAATCCACACTAGATAACCTGTCACACTGTCAAAAATCTGAAACTGCAAGATGCTTGCTGGTAGAAACCTAAGTTTTGCATTCAAAATAATGGAAGAACAGTCAAAACTCTGTATGGTTGTTGCTGTACCAGTGTTGTCATCAAACTTTCTGTTGCAACTGAGGAGGGAAGCAAAGACTCAGCCTATTCAAGAAGAATCTTTGATTTAAGCTCATGGGACTGGCCTGTAGCTTTTCTCTCACCTGAAAGAAAGAGGGATTCACTGTTGAAATATCAGACATTGCTTCAAAGGTATTGCAGCAGTGAAATGAGCTGTCTGCTGTTCTCTGGGTGTTGAGCTTCTGCTCTTTTCAGGGACAATTTGTCCACATTTATGACGTAACCATTTTCACCACTGGACCATGTTCATATGAACGTGGCTTGTGGAAAACATCCTGCTCTTCATCGGAAGATCTTCATGAGGGGCTCTGTATGACCACTGCAGATCAGCTGCAGTTCTGCTGTGGCTTTGGATCCCATTTGCAATGTTACATTGTCACGCTGCCTAAAGCTTCCAGGTACACCCATGCACCTGCCGGAGGCTGGAGGAGATGAGCACACTTCATCAGTGAGTTTTTAGACTTGCACATGTTTTTGCTTGTAAGGCCAGTTGGATAGTGCAGGAGGCCTTGTGCTCTGGGCAGTGGCTGGGCAATGATGTGGGAGGTAACAGTGTACAAACAGATTGATTTTCTGCTTGCTTTATGAAGTGTTACAGTTCCTTTTCCCCCTTTTTCAGTATTTTTCTTTAATAATACCTCCTTCTTCAGCTCCTGTCATAGGAATGGACTTGTTTCCTGAGTCCAAGAAAGCTGTGTTCAATGTAAAGATTTAAGGATTATGAAAACTTCTAGATCACATAACACTTTCTTTCTTTTGTTTTCTTTTCAAATAATTTTTAAATGACATGGAAAACAGGCAATGGAAAGTTTTCACATTTGTGCAAACATCTTATTTCAAAGGTTGTCAGACAACAAGTAAACTAAACAGATGACAAAAGCTGACGAAAACTCGGAAAATATTGTCATAAACAGAATTCATTCAAAAACACATTTCCATCTGGATGAAATCCCCTTTCATTCTTTTCTTCTAATCTTATTTTTAATAAAATAATTTTTTAACAAAACTCTCAGCAGATCTGGAGATATTTCTCTGATGCTAAGACCTGACTTTTTAACTGCCATTGGCCTTCTCTTCATCAGGTGAAGCAAACCAGATGAGTTTGGGCAGGGATACCTTATTTGCCATGAGAAGACCCTTTCAGAAGCAGGCTGCATTATTTTGTCTGCACTGTGTTTACAGCCTGCAACACCCTTATTTAACCAGCAAAGAAACCCCTTATCAGAAAAAGATGCTTCAGATTTTGACTGCTTGCTTATAGCTGCTACAATGCTTAAAGGAGAGAAAGCTCAGAACACGTGCAAAGGAAGAATATATTAAGTTATAAATTAAGGGGATAAACCTCAAAAAGGCTTTCATGCCTGATTTATTTCTTATTTTTTACAAAGGGAAGACAACTTGCAAATGTGTATCTGTGGAAAGAGGAGGTGGCAGTGAACAAGGACAGTGCATTTCCCAGTAGGAGATGAGTAAGCTGAGGGATAGCTGCAGGATGTCAAGATGTACTCTGCTGTCACAAAGATTTTACACATAGGCTGGACAACCTGTTAAATAAATCAACATGTATCTATCTCTCTCTTTCTTCCCACCCCCCCACCCCCAGATATCTACGTGGAAACTCACAGCTGCATTTTAATGTGTGCAGAGTGTTTGTTAACTTGGCATAGCCTTTTCATCATTTCCAACCCAATGCTACCTCTGGGGGGTGAATCATCATTATGTAACACAGCACACATTGTGCCATGTGATGATCCTTGTCCTTGCTGAGGAATGAACAAAAAGAAGCTGAAAAACCACAGAGCAATATTAATACAGAGGTACACACACATCTTAGTTATCATAAACAGGATAGACTGGCTGCTGGGTACGTTTTTCTCACCTCTCAAAAACATTTATTGATTTGAGTGGGAAATGTTCTTTCCTAGCTAGTACAGACTCTGGTCTCTCTGGAGTAATTAAAGGTGAAATATATTATTTTTTTTTAATCAGCTTTTACATTGAAAGGAAGAATTTCAGCTAACTCCCATAGTCAGAGCAGGCTTGCAATAACCTCTGGCTCATCCTTGTCTTAACCTCTTATGCACTGCACTGATTCATCTAAGAACACAAAACAAAGCGAATTTTTGAGATCAGAAGTCTGTTGTAAAGCTGAAGAAGATCAGCTTGGTGGTCACAATATAAAAGGAAAGAGTGAGATTGTTGCATAGGAAGCTATAAACAAAACAGAACAAGATCGAACAGAACAAGTTGTAAACAAGAACCAAACTGGCTAAAACAGAGAAGAAGCAACTTTGGCTATTCTGCTGCACTGGTAATGGAAAACATCAAGGGAATGTCTAATAATGAGCAGAAGTTTCCACTGTAACTCAAAAAAATCCAAGAGTGGGCACCTCTGCTGTCCCTGTGAAATGTAGCCAACAGCAAAAGTGTGTTGGAAACCTGGCTGGGAGAGAAGGATCAGGGAATATGCCCATCTATAGCTGAGTGGTTTATTCTCTTGTAAAGACAGACTCAGGCACCATGAACTGGGAATTTAATTCTTGTGGGAATTAGTAAAGGTAGAAAGATTTTTAGAAAGTTGGGAAAGTAGGCTTTAGAAACAGAAAGGACAGAAAATTTAGAGTTAGCTGCAGCTGTAAAGTCTGAAACTAGAAAAAGTTGCAATAGTATAGTAAGCAAGGACATTAAAATAGTTTCAGTCTGGCTGCTGCTGGCTGTACATGAGCTTTGCCATCTTCCTATTGTCTCAACCATGTAATAAGGCTGATGCTGCTATATAAAGGTCAAGGAATGTACCCCAGCAGTGCCTCCCATTTGTGAAAAAGAAAAAGACCAACACAAATATGTATTTCGAGAAATAGTGTAATTTACAGTGAAAACCACCAGGACCACCACTGCCACAGACAGCTGTGACAGCATAAAAATCCTGCCTCAGAAAGGAGCAGTAGGTTTGAAGATGGAATCAGTGGAAGATAACAGATTTTGCACTACAGGTGTGAAATAGGTTCATATGTCAAAAAACTCTCCCAGTTTTGGGAAGAAAAAGAACAAAAACAACCTACCAAGTCCTGTTCTTAATATTCAAACTTCCTCAAGAGCTTTCAGAAGGTTTAATATTTTCTGTAGATGTTTTAGGAACCTTTTATATTCAACAGCTTGCCTCTCTCTTGCTGTTCCCCGTTTTGTTTTGCAGGTGGACTAACCAAGCTGCTAACAACCAAAGAACAACAATAAAGTGCCTTGAGAAAGGAAGAACTGGAAATGGCTAATATGGAATCACAGAATGGTTTGGGTTGGAAGGAGCCTTAAAGATCTTCCAGTTGCCATGGGATGATGCCACCTTCCACTAGACCAGGTTTCTTCAAGTCCCATCCAACCTGGCCTTGGACACTTTGAGGGATGGGGCATTCACTACCTCTCTAGACAACCTAATAAAAATATAATTTTTGAAAAATTGTATTGTTTTTCACCAAAACACTGTATTATATCTGACAGTATGAAAATAGGGATAAGTCAGAAAAGTACCTTGCTTTTCTGGTTTACTAAGTCAATATGGGATTAAATAGGCATTTGTATCTACACTGAATTAAGATTTGAGTGATTGTCATTGAATTTTGTCTGGTATTTACAGTCAAAAATTCTTTCACACAGACTCTTTCTTTAAATATTTTTATCAAAAATCACTATGAATTAATACAAGGCATGGGCTCTGATGGGAGTTTTATCTGTCAAAAATGTCATCCTACAAGTCCACAACTAACCATGTATACAATAGGGAAAAGGAGGGAAAATGTACCTGACAAGTATTCACAACGTATTTTCAGACAGTAGCAGTATCACTTAGGTTTGAAAGAATATCAAAATAGGGTATTGCAACCTGTCCAAATACATCTGCATTGCAATGTTTCATAGTTAAAGAAACAGAAGGAAAAAATGATTTGCCATGTTTCAGTGGATCAGTTGCTGAGTTATGGAGCTAGTAAATAAATTAATACGTCAGACACAAGACACTATGATGTAACGAGCCACATAGAAACAGAGAATCATGGAATAGTTTTGGTTGAAAGACGTCTTAGAGATCAT
Source organism: Vidua macroura (assembly GCF_024509145.1). Taxonomy (NCBI): domain Eukaryota; kingdom Metazoa; phylum Chordata; class Aves; order Passeriformes; family Viduidae; genus Vidua; species Vidua macroura. The sequence continues at coordinate 3,178,907 of NC_071611.1, forward strand.
CTCATTCCAACCCCACTGGCATGGGCAGGTACATTTTCCACTCGGCTGGGAGGCTCACTGGCCCTTCTGCCCACACTGCTGGGGATGCAGCCAGGACACAGAGAAGTTTTGGGCTGCAAGGGCACATGGCTGGCTCCTGTTCAGCTTCACATCAACCAACATCCTCAAGTTCTTCTCCCTGTTGTCGTTCTCAACCCATTCCCTGCTCACCTCTAGCTGTGCTGGGGATTGCCCCCAGACAGGCACACTTTGCACTCAGCCTTGCTGAGCTTCTTGAGGTCTGCACATTCTCACCTCTCCATCCTGTCCATGTCCCTCTGGATGGCATCCTTTCTCTCCAGTGTGTGACCTCACCACACAGCTTGGTGATGCTGGCAGTTATGCCGAGGGTGCATTGATGCCACTGCCCAACACTGCCATTGTGCCCGTGTCACCAACAGAGCTGTAAAACTGCACCAGTCCCAGTCCCCAGCCTTGGGAATGCCACTGACTACTGGCCTTCTCTAGGACGTCAAGTTCTTGGCTTCAACTCTTTAAGTGAGACCATCCAGCCAGCTCCTTATCCGCTTGAGTCATCTGTCAAATCCATGTCTCTCAAGTTTAGAGACAAGGATTTCATGTGGGATAGAGTCAAGTGCTCTGCAGAAGTCCAAGCTGATGAAATCAGATGCCCTTCCATCATCCTGTAACACTGCAGCCCCAACAGAGAAGGCTTCTGAAAGTATCAGGCACAATCTGCCCTTAGTGGATCCATGTTGGCTGTCACCAGTCACCTCCTCGCGTTCCATGTGCCTTAGCACTGTTTCCAGAAAAAACTGTTCCATGGTGCTGCCAGACACCTACGTGAGACTGACTGGTCTGTAGTTCCTTGGGTCCTCCCAACACCCTTGGGTCTTTTTCCTTTTTAAAAATGAGGATTATGTTTTACCTTTTCCAGTCAGTGCAGACTTCATCACATCACTTCTACAGCTACTCAAATATGATGGGTAGTGGCTCAGTAACTCATTATTCTCCACATCCAGTCTAAACCTACTCCCTGTCAGTTTAAAGCCATTCCCCCTTGGCCTATCAGACCAGGCTTTTGTAAATAGTCTCTCTCCACCTTCCTTGCAGGCTTCCTTCAGGTATTGGAAGGCCACATTTAGGTCACCCCAAAGCTGTCTCTTCTGCAGGCTGAACAACTCAAATTCCCTCAGCCTTTCCTCACAACAGGGTTGCTCCATCCCTCTGATCACCTTGGTGCCTCCTCTGGGCTGGCTCCAGCAGCTCCACATCCTTGTGCTGTTGGAGCCAGGGCTGGGGCAGCTCTGCAGGTGGGCTCTCAGCTGAGCACAGGGGCACAGGGGCAGAATCCCCCCTGCCCTGCTGCCCACGCTGGGTGATGTCAGCCCAGGATGTCATCCAGCCTGTTTCTGAGCTTCACATTCCCCACCAGCATATCCTTGCTGGGATCCAGATTAAGTGAAATGTACATAACTGCATGCATGACTAATAAGATGACCAAATTGGATGCGTGTGCGCAGGGGTACCTTCAGAAAAATGACTTAGAATTAAACATAGACAGTGTCCAGAAACAAAACAATTACAAAAGAGTGTTCTGAGGGCAGGGGGAACCATGTGGCATCAGACCAGCATTTACAGGAGGAGGTCAGAGCATTTACAGGCAGAAAGAGGGGTTTTATCCCAGCTGCAGGAAGAGAAGTGGCAACTGAACTGAAGCTCTAGAGGGAGTTTCAGAGGTTGAGCCAGGAGTTACTTGATTTTTTCTTTTAGAAGAAATCTAAAGCATTCTAGAAATCTGAGCATGACCTTAGAGTATAATTATGAAAGTTTAAATTCAAACCTTTTTACAAAAGGTCCATTAATTTGGAAAGGGTATTTTTTAATACAATTTTCTTTATTTTTTTAATTGTGAGATTTTTTTAACTTGATTTGACTTCATTTTCTAGCTTCTGCGCATGAAAAGACAGGTAATGATGATCTATTGTATGTAAGATGTGTATCTGAATTTCTGTTTCCCAAAGGTAGATTAAACCAAACAATTTTTAGAGAAATACCTTAAAGATTCCAAATATCAGGAAATCTGCCATGTTGGCTGATGAACAGATACAATAGGCTGCAACTGCCACTGGTGGAAAATTGGGTGTAATTTCAAGTGTGAATTTCTCTTACTTTTGAGCATTCTTATAAATTGGGTCTTGAAAATTAAAATACCCATTTCTGCCTGTTCGACTGCTGTGTAATTTCCCCACATGTCACTAGCCACACACACTACTAAAATCACATGGAAAGGCTTTTTTCCCCAAACAGAAATAGATAATACTTGGCCTCCTTCTGCTTTCTTTTTTTTTACTCCATTTTATTTGAAGAAGCCACAAGAAATTTCATAGCTTTTCTAAAAATGCTGAGCAATGATCAGAGAGGAATGTTTTTTGAATGGATACATTCATTAGGACAAGGATCCCAACAAACCCATCAAGAAAATATGGCTCCAGAGGGATGTGAGTTATTCATGAAGTGTGGTCAAAATCAACATAAATGTTGTGGCCAAGGGAGCTGGAAGAAGATTTGGAAATATCTAATATTTTCTATTGACATTTTTTGAAGAAGAAATTGCCAAATTTCTTTCCAAGTGTCATTTTGTCTGAAAAGCTGGAAAACATTTCCTTTAAAAAGAATCCTATAATTACAACAATGACAATATTGCATATTTTCCATGATATTTCCTACTCAGTATTTTATAAGACCATATAAATCCTAAATCCCATATTGAGACAGTCATTGTCTTATATTTCCTACCTTTGCAATTAATTTCCACTAGCTTTTATTTTTCACTGTTTTCTGTCTTATAAATTTGATCCATAGTTTCTGTTGATGGGTGTCACACATTTTGTTTTGTTTATGAACTTACTCTAATAGGTGTTGAACCTCTGGTTAGGCATTTCACTCGTTACTGCACTCATTACTGGTCAGCTTAAAACCATTGTGGCATTTTCAGATTTTACTGGTAAAGATTTATCTGATTCATAAAAATGCTGAAGCGAGCTGGATTACGACCCTAATCCCTTGAAGACTGCATTAGCAGCAACTCAGCTCATGGATTTCTACACATTAAAAACTCTGTTTCAAGACCTGTCAGACAGGGAGTTTTAATCCATCTAATGTGTGCCCTGTTTATTCAATATAATGTGCCAGGTTTTAATCTAAAAGTCATGTGGTACTAAATCAAATTCATTGGAGAAATTCAAGTATATTATGTCAACACCATTTTTTTTAATTAACCAGACCTGCAACAATGTCAGAAAAAATGACATTTTTTTGACTATACCTACTTCCATGCAAACATGTTGACCAGTATTAGTTATATTTTCAGCTTCTAGTTATTTTTTTACTGAGTCCTGAATTAAATGTTTCTGTAGTTTCATCAGACTGACATCTGACTAACGAGTTTACTGAGTCATCTCTTTTGATCTGCTCAAATGCAGGGATTTCACTAGCAGCCATCCAATCTTCAGGAAACACCCTCAACTTTTCAGAAACTTGTTAAAATCTGGTTTGGACAGCTACTTCCTTTTGAGTCACCATAACACATATGCATCTCTGATTATTTAACATTGTATTTTCCTCTATACCAGATGGCCTCCACTCTACTGCTTTATCTGTCAAATTCATTCTCCTGCTTCACATCACTCACAGGACAGAACTACACGTTTTAATATGAATTTTTATGCTTTAAATATTTTTAATATATGATAAAAACATTTTATGGCATCACTGGATGCACATTTAATAATGAACAGCAAACATGGAGGGTTTTTTTCCCCTTATGCATTATATAATTGCATTTTTATATATTTTCATGTGTTAACTTCTCTACATTAGACTGTTTTTATTTTTCAGATGTCCTATAACTTAGTTCACACCTCATTTAATACATATCTCAAACTTATATTTTAGATATCACCAGATTATGAAAAGTATTCCTCAAATAGAAGACATTCATCTATTCATCAGCAAGGTGGAGAACGGGTTTCTTTTCCTTGCTTCCTGATTTGTGCCTTTTGTTAAATTTCATTTTGTCTTCATCAAAAATGAGCAGTTTAACTGGAATTGTACTTCTTTTCTCACAAATTAAACAGATTTCTCAGACAATGGTATCCAACTTGCAGCGTTTCAGGACCTCTTAATTATTATTCAAACAACCCTAAATCCCAAACCCTATCTGTAGCAGAGCAAGGCATTGTAATTCTATGCCAATTTTTTTCAATCACTTCACCAACACTTCTGAATAACTTTTTTTTTTTAATTCTTTCTTGATAAACATGCCAAAAATTTGTGTTTCACCATCACTGCTACTAAGACTTCTGTACTCAGGGAAAAATAAAAGAATGGAAATTGTATTGTGAGAAAACACATAATATGCTGCCATCAAGGTCACAGCTCATATACTCAAGAGAAAGAAGTTGCCAAGGGCCAATTTGCACATTATTGTTTAAATTCTTAAAGAAGGGGAGGATTTGGCCCTAGACTAGCATTTTGTGATCAAACCAATATGCTCAAGTTTGCATGGCTAGTTTAAGGAAAAAAAAAAATGTCCTATATCTATGAAATGAATTCTGTATAGTAAAAGAGCCTTTCTAGAGTAGGTCAGGTCTCTGAGATTTGGTGAGTCAGAGTACACAAGTTAAAGGGAAAACACAGAGTGATACAGGTCTACTTTCTGGTTCTGATCCTGGGACATTATCTGTGGAGCCACCACAGGTCTTGTACTCCCTGCTCTTGAAAATGCTTTGCTCTCTCTTGCTTAGGAGGAGTGAAGGGTGATTGTGCCTTTGCAAAGCTGTCCCTGCTCTTTCCTACCTAGAACATTTCATTCTCCCAAGCCTTGTTTTAGAGGTTTAAAAAAAAAAAAAAAAATCAGGAGAATATGGTTTCAATTTGAGGTGATGCATGAATTGTATTATTTAATTAATAAAATTATACTCCTTTGTATTATGTGTCATAGGGAGTTTTGTTTGCATGGAAAACTTGTTGGACGTTACAGAAGACAAACCAGAAGAAGTCGAGTCCTCTGGGCAAGTCAACACCAATGCCCAAGGTAGGTATGGATTAAATCTTGGAAGCTGAACTCTTAACCCAAGCCATTGAGTACAAGAACACTGATTCTCCTCTAATGTCCTGGAAAAGTAATTCTGAACTCAACACTTTTCAAAGTTTTAAACCATTTAATCTCAAGACCAAGAAACCCCCAATTTTATCTCTCTGTCATCCTGCAAAGATCTGTTCAAGATGTGCACTTTTAATAAATATAGAAATAATAAATCTTCTCGCTGAAACACACTTTGTCTAACATTTTATTACTGCCTTCAACAACCTTTATATTGCCTTTCATAATGGTGTCTTATCTAGAAAAAAGGTTAAAATGCCCAGAGCCTGGTTAGAGAAAGCGAAGGTAGGAGATATGTTCTTACATGCCTCCTATTTTCACTTTCCCTTTCCTATGGCTATGAGCAAAGTCCTCTTCAGTCCATTTTTGTAGATTACTTCCATTTAATCTTTTGTTCCTCTTTGCAAGAATACATCTTCAGAGTCAATTCAAGCTCTAATACATGGCAATTACTAAGGAAATAAAATACTATTACCCCATACCTTCAAGGATTTTGGACATATTCTTCTTGGCTTTTCTATTTCCAATATCTAAAGTGCAGCACTCCTCCAGTGCCCTTGAAGAAATACTTGTTACATTGTGCATTATTTCTTAGCAGCAGAAGGGATAAAAATATCATCTTCAATTTATGAATCATTCTTATCTTTACTCTTCACCTTTAGTTCTCTTTGTGCTTCCTTCTCTCATAGTCTTCTAAATTATTTCTGGAAAACTAGTGTGCCTAAATTGGAACATTTTATTTTGCTACTGCTTTTATCAATGTTTTTACTCCTGCCATCTTGAGGAAGTTCAGCCTCAGTCTTTTGGCACTCAATAACCTTATACCAGAAACCTATTTTCCTTTTTTCTTCTCACCCACTGCAGGATTGTATATTTACTTTTTAAAATTTTTTTTCCCCTATGCCATTGCTTTGTCCTAGACACATTTCTAAACTAAGGTACATTGACCTTTACTAGAAGCACACAGTTCTCTGCCTCTGATTTCCTCAAAACCTGTATCATAAAAATGAAACCAAAGGACATCATTCACGAGAGACTCTTATCTACATAAGAAATGATTGCCAGGGATGCTTGTAGAATGAAATAATAGGGTGGCATTTTAATGTGCTCCAAAGAAGGCAAAGAACCATTGATGTATTAATTTTGCATGTTATTGAACGTGAGCAATGTCCAGGCACTCAGCATGGCCTGAGTGGCAAATTTAAAAGGCAATTGGATATTTTTCCAATGGACATTACTAACTTACTAATACAGCCCAGACTTATGAGACAAGGGGATTAATACTGTGAGATGAATATTAACATGGAGACAAGACAAGAAGCTAGGCACACTGGACTTATTAACTGGGTGGGCAAACAATTTCTTCAAAACACAAGACCTGAGAAACCTCTGCAAAGAGCAGATGTGTTGCAGCTCCCTATCCAGCAGCAGATACAAAATGTGCAGGCTGACGTCCCCAAGGAAGGATGTGCACACCAAAACAATGAGAGATCAGCCCCTCAGAGCAGTCACACAGACAAGATAGAATAGCTGGGCACATTTTCAGTAGCATTCTCTGTCTTTATAGCATTTTTCCACTTTGGACAGCTCTCCAAAATGTTAAACAGAACCACATGGCTGTCAAGTCACAGATATGTGAGCCACAGGAACCCCCACAAAAGCCCCACCACTCTATTGTATTCCCTTGCAGTATAAGATTTCTCAGCATGGGCCGAAGCTCTGTTGACTCCAAACTGAGTTTCAGAAGGACCTTGCAGGAGGCAGGTAAATTACAAAACAATTATAACTTGATATTTCTCTTTCCCAGAGCATTTTGCTGCTACTATGCAAATTCAGAGTCAGTTCGTAAGTCTGATACATTTATTTCAAAAGTTAGGACATGCTTAAGGCATTTTTGAACTACACAGGGCTGTCCACAGCTCAGAAGTAAAAGCACATTGTTTCTCCCTACCTTTATTCCAACACAGTATCTCCTGAAGTCAGATGTAATAAAGACCTTACACATGGGAAATGGCCTCAAGTTTCACCAGGGAGGGTTCAGGTGATGCATTAGGAAACATATCCAGGGCAATGGTGAAGCCACCATACCTGGAAGAGTTCAGAATTATGTGAATACTCCAGTTGAGGACATGGTTAATGGTGAGAATGGTGCTGGGTTGATGGCTGAACTTGGTGATCTAAGAAATCTTTTCCAAACTCTATGGATTCTATGATTCCATAGAGCAGGGTGATGGTCTGCAGCCTTACAGCCTTACAGAAAGAGAGCTTATAAATCAGTATAGATTGACCCTATTCATAAATTCATAAATTCTCCAAAGCTAATGATGTGGAGCTCCTGGTGCAGTCTTACAACAGTGTAAGTTTTGGAAGGCTCAGTTGCAAGGAAGGACAATACAACAATTCCCGTTTTAACACAACAATCCCGATTTTCATACAGCAATTCCCATTTTACGTGGAAGATTGGGACACAAAGAGGCCAACAACTGGAAAGTTGACTGTAAGAGGATTTCTGAAAGTCTTTGAGGATCCATGCTGACCTGGTTTGCCCTTGATCACTCCTAAATATTGTGGTAACAAATTTCCCCAAGCCTGGGAAAATGAAGTACCAGGACATAGAAGAAGGATGCCACCATTAATTTTCTCAGTTTTTCAACCTTATTTCTAATTTGATTTCAAATATACATTTTAACAGCTTTTTGGCAGTTTTAGGAAGGGAAGAAATTGAGAATGCTGTAAGAGCAAAGAAACAAGAACAAAATAAATGAAATGGTGAGGGCTGACTCGCGTATTTTTTAAGACTTAGATCCCTGTTCATTCGAGACCAGGTTGTGTGGGGCATTGAGTAATCTGATGTACTGAAAGGTGTCCCTGTCCATGGCAGAGAGTTGGAAAAACAATGAGTGTTAAGATCTGTTCCAACCCAAACTGTTCTAGGATACTACAATCTTTGCTGGAAGTTGATTCTATAACATGTAAAATTAATGGCTTGGAATGTTGCTAGATTTCTGGTGAATATTATCATATTTCTGTTGATAGAAACAAATATTTTCTGGCTTGTGGATTGATAAAATGCTCACAAAACAAGGAGGCTGGAAAGCTCTCTGGCAAACCACCTTGAGGAATTCTTTGTGGCAAGACACCACAAATGTGTACCTCAGTTTTAATGCTGAAGTTCTTACAATGTGTTGCCCAGTGCTGCACATATATATGTGTGTGTGTATGTGTGTGTATATGGCAGATGCAACAAGTATTTGAAATATTCTTGGAAGAAGACAGTCTCAGAGCTGTTGGATGTCTGCTGTGGAAATGAAATGACCCACTAAGTGCCACCACTGCAGAAGATAAGTCTGGGATAAGAAACAAACTGTAAAAATGACATGGCTAAGAAATGAAAAATGTAAATGTTTAAGGATATCTGCTCTGTGTAAGTGGATGAACAGGTTGGAAAATTAAGAATCAGGACTAGGCATCCTTAAGCTTTGCAACTATGTGCTGTCAGCACAATTCTCATCCTATCTGGATTCACACAGAGAAGAGCCCAAATGGTGGAGTTACTTCTAATGTACACCATCAGGGTGGTGCTTGCAGTATCCTGCCTGTAAATGACAACGCTGTCAGCACAGGTTTGTCTGGTGCCATTTCCAGGTGAAGCTAGTGAGGACTTTGTGCTAACGAGGAGTGTAGTTGTGTGTTAAAGCGGTTAGGGAAAAATCAGATCATTTTGTTTAAAAAAAAGGTGGGAGGGAAATAAAAGTAGATAATCAAGGTTTGTGTAACTATGTGTATGTGAGAGAAAGCACTGGTAGGAGAGCGAGATGTGCGAGGGGAGACCATTTGCTCAAATCGGATAGCATTGCTAATACATAACGACCCTGCCAGCGAGGCACTGCACAGCTGGAATTAATCTGAGAGAGTGTGTGCTGCTGCACAGACAAGCACAGAGAACTTTCCCCGTGTGAAGGCAGCGTGAAGCCCTGCCCTGTGGCTTGGAAGCAGTTCATCAGGCCCTGACAGCACCGACATCTTCTTTAGGCTGTCGGTTTGGGAGGGAGGGGAGAAACAATCCCCGCCCTGCTCAGAACAACACCCAAGAGGAGATTTTTGTTTTATTTAGTGATATTATGCAGTCCATCACTTTGTCTCCCTACCCTGCTTTTTTAATTTTTTTTTTTTTAATTACCTGGTTATTTTTGTTCTTCTCTTCCCTTATTGTATTGGCTCCGAACCCAGCTGAAAATCTGCCATGGCTTATTTACACCAAGCATCTATTCAGGCCATAAGCAGCTGCTCCATTTAGCCAAGCACCTCTGTGCTATCTAGTTTCTCTCCTTGCTATAATAAGGTTCTTTCTTTTAAATCCACGCTGTGAGGAGGTAGTAGTGAAATGTATGCAGCAGATGACTGTTCCCTCTGAAAGAGGGTTTTTGAAAACTCGGTGAGCCCAGGGTCATTATTAATAAACAATTCCCCAGTAAAAGACAACTCTATCCAGAAATGCACTACTACCACAGCTGGTTTTAAGCAGATTCATACATATGTGTAGTTTCTTGCCTCTAAGCCCCTCTTTACTCCAATCTGGACCTGGGAGGTTTCTGATTTGCATCAGTAAGTGATTTACCCTGAAGATTTCAGTTTGCCAGTGTGACCCAGTCTCCCTTTGTCATGTAGCAGAGCTCCCTTCCTACAGAAATATAGCCATGAGGAATTGAGGGAAATAAGAAAAGTGCTTTGAAAGGGAAATAATATGGGTTTAGTGCAGAAAATGAGACAAAATGGGGCTTCTGCAAGGCAAAAATATGACTTTGAGGGGAAAGTTTTGTCCTGTTTTTGGTGAAAGCAAAAGCAGACGTTCTTGCTCATACACACACATAGAGCTTAGCTTGCAAACATTGATTTAATGTTCGTTTCACCCCTAATTATCCTCGTAATAGCTATCGAAAGTCTCACATAGTCACCAAATTGAAAATAACTTCCTGTGTACCACTTCCAGTTACTGCAGGAATTATGGCTTTATTGCCATTATTAACTTTCTCCAGCTATAATGTATGCCTGGCCTTGAATTACCCCACTGTAGGGGCCAGTGACTCCTGCGTAGTTTGTAAAATTATTTTCTTGGATTTTGCTTCTCTCCAGCTCTTCGTTCCAGTCTGACTCTCCAGCATTACCCCTAAGTATTATTCCTACATTTAACACCACTCCTCTTCCAACTTCCACTTTTTCTTGATTCCTGTAGAATTTTTCTGCCTTTCTTTTAGACTTCCATCCCTGCCACTCCCAGGATCTTGACCTAATCCTTTGGTTCCTCAATTTCTGGTCAAAGATTTCCCAAATCTCAAAAGATTCCCTCAGGTACTATATATCCAGTATATCTACCTCTAAAAACACTCATTCCAATTCATTGGATTAGGATCTGCCAAGGCCATCCCAGACAGAAAAGAGCTGCTAGAAAAGCCAGAGGTTGGCTGCAGGAGCCAGCAGAAGGTCACAGACCTCCACCAGGCACTTCCACAGGTCTCACCATGCACTTCGGTGAGATAACTGAGCCAAGTTGTGAAACTGGTGTTTGGCTTAGTGAATAATTTGGGATTGATGAACACATGTCTGCCTGTAGTTTAAACTGAGCTGATGGTGGAGTCAATGGTAGATTGACTTTCCTGGATGAAAAAAACACGGGAAATAAACAAGCAAATGAGTTAAAAATCCCTACCCCACTCCCTCCTCCAAACAAACACAGAAAAACCGCAACAACCACAAATTCTGTGCCTAATTTATCATTTGATTTTACCAGACTTCAGTTTCTAGGCTTGTTAAATCTTTCTCCTTGCTTTTTAAGAGTTTGGGTAATTTCTTTTTTCAGAGGTACTCAATTAAGTCCACATAGTATCTTTGAAAACTTAAACAGTTTATCTACCCAAAGTTTCTGGGTAGGAGGCATTTTTGCCAGCTCTTAAGTGATTGAGTGACTTTCTTCTGTAATTCCCACATTTCAACATGCAGTTTTTCACATGGAAGTGTGTCTGATCTAGGTATGGGATCTCAGTTTTACTATAAAAATACATAAATCATGAGACAAAGGGGGAGGAAGAAGACCTTCAATCCCTTTCTCACCAAGGTTTCCTACACCTGCATTGATCACTCATCTTTATAATTCATTCTCATGTTTCCTACTATTTGTCTCATGGCCTGTTTGGTGTCTTCTGTGATTCCCATACATTGACAATAAATCCAGGATTACTTTTACCTCACCTTTGGTGCAAAAAAACAAGGGGGTTTGACCTCTTTGATAGCAAGGGGCAGACCCTGATAAAAGGACATTCAGCATTTATTAGGTATCCACTTCTTTTGCCACTGATCACAGCTTTAGATAGCTGTTTTTCCCCTGGCTATACCCACTAGATATCTATCACATATTGGACTGTTTATTCTGGTCTAAATGTGTTTCTGGGCTGGGAACCAGGTTCCTCATCCTGTTACTGAGGACAATATCAAACATTTGATATTGCAATGCCAAACACATATTTCTTAATTATGAGAAGCTTAAGGAGAATGAGCTGATTAAAGCTTTGCTTCAAAGGACATTGAATCTCAAGGTCAGGCTGCACAGGTCAGGTAGGATGGGACTCTGAGCAGCCTGGTCTAGTGTAAGCTGTCCCTGCCCAATGCAGTGAGTTGGACTAGATGGCCTTTAAAAGGTCCATTCTAACCCAAACTGTTCTGTGATTTCAATATGCAATACAGCTACTGTCAGTGTGCAATTGGAGTGTATAGTCTTGCTGCAGAGATGTCAGAGTGTCCTGGCTAGGACTCGTTTTTGTAGGACAGGGAGATTGCAGGACATGATGGACATGTGGCCGTATGACTGCAAAGCCTCTCCAGAAGAGAACTACTGCTGTGCACAGCCCTTCATGTTGAGATTCTGAGTAATGGCTCTCTACCCACAAGGGTTTTAAAGGCTATGGGATGGAAGAAGAATGATTAATAACAGTAATTTGTAAAGGTTATGTTTGCATATCATCATTTATTTGAAGGCTCCAAGTGGAAGCTGATCTCTCTAAATGGGAACTGAAACGGGGAGACTTAAAAGGATTTTGGCAAAAAGTTTCATCATCGACTTCAGGGCTTGTGGGATTTCACTGCCAGTAGCATGACCAAAAGTTCCAGAGATTTTTCCAGCAATACAAAGCACCATGCATTTCTGGAAGTCCCACACTGATCCTTATTTGCCCATAAACAGCACAACATATCACCACAACCACCACCTCTCCTGGGAAGACAAGACTAAATTTCAGAGATGCCTGAAGGTTTCTCTTTGTACTTTTTCGTGTATTTTGTGTTCCCTTGCAATGAATGCAGAAGAAAAACTCCAAATATTTCTTAAAAAGAACTTATATATTTATAAACACATAAACAAATGAGAGAACTTGTAGAGGGAGGGCTCAGCTCCTGAAATGCAGCTGTACATTAGGTGGACTGTGACTACTGATAAGAAGCTAAAGGCAAAGCACTCAATAATCAGGAAATCAGGAAATCCCGAAATCAGGAAATCAAGAAAAAGGATTTGATTTAGAACTGCAGGAGGAGAACCTTCAGAACCTTTTTACAGAGGTTCCATTACCTGTTCTCTGTATTCAAGGCTGGGTATTTTGAGGACACCTCACTGCAAGCCTACAATAAATAAACCTCATCTTGGGTTACACATTCATTGCTAGGCTAACATTACTGCAGGTACAGCATTTTCACTGGGTCTATATAGATATATTTTAGAAAAACAGATCTAACATTCGTCTGCAATGTACTTTTTGCTAGGGGTGCATTAGTCACTCTAATGGGGTGCTTTTTGCTAGGGGTGCATTAGTCACCATGCTTACACCAAGCATTAAGTAACTGCTTTGAGATAAACCACACAATCACCACTTAGAAATCAAAGATGCCTTCCACAAACACACATCTGTTTGCAATGGGTTCATTCTCCTTCCCTTGGGTCCCTCTCCCATCAGCTGGTTCTTCACCAAAGCACAGAAAGCTGGTTTTGTGGGAAACACATTGATTGAATTTCTTATCTGTTAAATGAAAGTGTATAATGAATCAGTCGGCAAGCAGTGCTCCCTGACAAACAGCATCCCTGCCAAATTGAACAAGAACTGGCCAGAAGTCAAATTTCTAGGTGCTACTGCTTACTAAGCAAAATCATCAGATCATCTTTATTCCCAAGAGAGTCTACAAAGCCCCAGTTTGATTTCTGTTTAATAAAAACAAGATGGTGGGGTCAGGGGGAAATAATTCAAATCTCCTAATGTTGTTTGGGCTTACTGGATTTGAATGGAATTGTTTTCATATTATGGATTTTCATCTTTGCCCCTCATTTGATACAATACACTAGGTAGTAATTTATTCATACTGTTAAACATCTTTTTAATTGTCAAGTAGTCAAGCAGTATTTTGCTAGCTAGCTTAAAAAAAGGTTTCTGTGTAAATAAATGCAACCAGTTCCATCTTTTTAGATATATAAATAATTTTTTACCATTGGTCTTACTATTTCCTACCCTAAGCTTCTTACATGCATTAAACACACACTTTTCTAACCTGACACTACATCAAAAGAGTACAGAAGAAATATTCTCCATATTTTTATCTGTTGGAAACAAAATCTCAAACAGGTTGTAGCCTAGAGCCTCAAGACAACTTCGGTAGTAACATCCCTAAGATTTCAAGGGAGATCTTAGAAGGTTGAGGAGCTGGGTCCAGGTGATTTATTCAGTAATAGAGGAAACATACTGTGGGGAAGCAGCTGAACTGTAGAACTGATCTGCCTTAGAACTGAACTATAGAGCTGAACTAATCTACCTTAAATCTGTAAACATTTCCTAACACAGGATGATCCTTTTTCTAAGGACCAAAATCACAGTGGAGGTAAGTTTTGGGTTTTCTTTCCTAAATGATAAATAGTAATATAACTTGGATGTGGATGTTCATGAATGGAAAGAGCAAATACCAAGTGTTGTTAAGACTTTTTTCAGGTCTCTTTTTAGTGCTTAGGAGTTTGAAGATGGTCATAACCAGAGGCAACAGGAGGCACTGTGGGCTATGTGAGCATTCCTGGGCTATGAGCATAATTCCAGATTTGGGCTTTATGCTCTTCTGACACAAGTGATGTAACAGTAATCTGCATGATTAAGGAGCAGCAGAAACAATTTAATTTTTTATTTATTTCATGTATTCCTGCCACACAGAACGTCCTGATTCAGAAAGGACCCACAAGGACCATTGAGTCGATCTCCTGGCCCCTCACAGACCCCCCCAAGAATCCCAGCCTGGGCATCCCTGGCAGCACTGTCCAAACTCTCCTGGAGCTCTGGCAGCCTTGGGTCCGTGCCCATTCCCTGAGGAGGTTGGTCAGTGCCTGACCACTCTCTGGGGAAAGAACCATTTCCAGATATCCAACCTAATCCTCCCCTGACACAGCTCCAGCCATTCCCCCAGGTTCTGTCACTGTCACCAGAGAGGGGGCAGATAGGAGCTGCCCTTCCTCTTCCCCCTACAATGAGATCTCCCCTCAGTCTCATCTTCTCCAGGCTGAACAGACCTAGTGCCCTCAGCCACTTCTTGTGTAGCTTCCCCTCCAGACCCTCACATGCATTTTCTCACTGGGAGACATCTAGAAACCTTGGGGCAGATTTGAAGTCCATGGATTTGGAGGTCCTTGCCTTTTTGGGGTTCAGAGCCCAGACACTAATTGCCAGGAATCAGCTGCTGGGCCCCTCCAGCAGTGTGGGCTCTTTCCACTGTGCCAGGCTGGACACAAAACATGCAGGTGGATAACTTGGAGGGAAAGAGCAGCTGCAGCATGGATCCAGTCCACAAGAATCTCAGGCACTTCAGGTTCTTTAAGGACTATTCGATTTCTGCTACAGCCCTCATAAGCACAACAAGACATAGTGTAATGGCTGGACTAAAGGATGCTGAAGGACTGTGTGTGTACCTCAACAGGTTGCTTCTCAAACAGCTCGTCTCTTTGTACTGCTTGTTAATGGCAGAACTCTTCTTCATCAGCTCCATCCCATAAAATCTTTAGTATGTGCTTAACTTTCTGAGCAGTCCCTCTGACTTCAGCACAGCTACCCCTGGTGCAAAATTAAGTGTAGACATAAATCATTGCAGGACTGAGCCTGGAGTCTAGCATGGTGAATAGTTTCTCTTCAAGAAAGCATTTATTTCCTGAAGGCACTGTTTCAGCTTAAAGTTTTCACACATTTGGGTTATACTGAGTCAGTTTGGAAGCAGAATTGAAGGACAACTAGAAATGTACAAAATACACATTACTAAATACAATATTTTCAAACTGGGATGACAGACTCACGAAGGAATTCAGATGCCACAACAATGTTTCAAAAAGAAGTGTCAAAGAAATTTGTACTTTTCTATCTTAGCTCAAATGACCAGGGTAATCGTCTGTGAAGAAGAAGATTGGAGTTTAAATTTCCTCTTTGCTTGAAAGTATGAATGTGATTTAAGTTTCCAACACCCTGAGGAAATTATATCTTAAACAATGGACTGTGGAATCTGGAAAGGTTGCATAAGGCCAGGTTTGAAAATCCAGTCCTCTTGTGACTTTAGTGCCCATTTATAAACATGAAATATATGTTGAAAATTACTAATTTAAAAAGTGAGAGAAAAAAAGAGGAAGAAATAAAGGGAGGAAAAATTAAAAAGTTAGAAAGAGAAGAAAACAGTGCCATATTGCCAGAATGTTTAAAAGCAAGCTCATGTCCCTTAGTCACATCTTGTGCTATGGCTGGAGCAAACACTAAGAAATTTTTTCCCAAAGAGCCAGCTACGACAGTGGTGACTCCCAAGCAGGACTTTAAGGTACTCCCAGTGTCTCAATGTTAAATATTTATCATAGTTCTATAAAATTTTACATTCATTGTACTGCTTACTTGTTTTACCCAGACCGCAAGGGACAAAGGGAATTCTGTAGTTGCTTCTCATTTCAAGCACATCAAATATTTTTTTTTTTTTTAATAGCCCTATTAAGCCATAAGTCTCCCCAGTTTCCCATAGATTGTCACTAAGTCATGTTGGTGTCAATGCAGAAACTCCAGCTGAGTCTCACTGATGTCAGTCAGAAAAGGGACAGAAAAAAAATTACCAAATCTCAGAATTTTTATAATTACTAGAGTCAGCAAAACAGTCCTTACTCAGGTTGCTCATGTTGAATTGTAGGTTCCTTTTCTGCATTTACATGTTGATTGTCAATGCTTTTTTATCTGTATAGTGTCATGCATATTGCCAGCATGACACAAATAAACGAGCTAATAAATAAATAATGACAATCAGTGGAAACAAACATAAGATTGACTGACCTCCTCATTGTTCTCACTGAAAGAGATGCCAAAAGTAATCAAGCAACATAAATTATAAAATATAAGTTCAGCATTAGAAAGCCATTGTTTCAATGTTTTAAGGAAACTGTGGTGTGAATAAGGCAATGTACTGCCTAGAAACATTTACCCAGGTTTGATTGGCTTTCATCAAATGTCCATTTCTTCTCTCACTGAAAGTAAAAAATAAGTTTCCTGGTGCAGAACAGCTTCCAAAATCTTTCAAAATGGTTTATACCAAATGAAGGATTTGTATTTTTTTTAATGGTGAAATTTTCCCCTCTAAAGGCTTGGTATGTTACTGGAAATAATTTTTGTCCATTTTGCCAAGGACCTGAAGACTTAAGGCACATATGTTTGTCAACAGAGACTCTCTGCAAGTGGTGAATAATGAACTATTCCTATGGAAGTAGTTATTCTTGAAATAACATTGAAATAACTGTTTTCAACAGACGCACTACTTCTTCTAGTATGTGCTTTTAAGTATTCCCACTCCTCTTGAATCTTTATATCACCCCTTTCTTTTGTCCCTCTCATACGAATACACAGAGAAGCCCTGTTTCCATGTGCAGTGCTTGCCACAAGCCAGCTCCATCTCGGTGATAAAGCTACTTATCACAGTTTCTTTATCTTCTTCCTATCACTAATGACCCATTGGTCATATATTTACAGGCAAGGAAAAAACCCCACTGAGAACCACAAGAGCAGTGGAAATTTTTGCAGCAAAGCAGCACAAGGGAACCATGGTGCCCAGACTTACCATGACACAGATATGTAAAAAAAAACACAACTAGAGAACAAACAAACAAACAAAATTAAAGAAAAAAAAAAAAGAAACCAAGCAAACAAACAAAAAACAGACCACAAAAATAAAATCTCCAGGCACAAAGAACACTATGAATAAGGTGCCTTGGACCTCCTCTTCACCACTGGGTGCCAAATTGTGTTTTATTAGCCAAAGAAGGCTCTAGCAGGCAAAACCCGAAAGACTACA
Organism: Vidua macroura; assembly: GCF_024509145.1. Lineage (NCBI taxonomy): Eukaryota > Metazoa > Chordata > Aves > Passeriformes > Viduidae > Vidua > Vidua macroura. The sequence continues at coordinate 3,196,449 of NC_071611.1, forward strand.
AAGGCCCATGTTGTAGCCATGTTCTGTAGTGCCATATGATAATTTACAGTCTGTGTATATTAAGATAATACGACAGGGCATTTTTCTCTAGCAGAATGCATATCTATTGTTAAGTAACTGATGACAAAGGCTGGCACATTCTTAAAGGCTGGACTGAGTTCAGAATTTAAAATTCCCCTCGCATTTCAAGCAATTTTCAATGTCCACAACTGTCATCCAATACTGTTTCCAAGTGGCAATTCAGTGGGAGAAAAATAGCAAGCCATGTAGGGCTTCACAGTGACACATCTGTTATGTTATTTATCTTAAGTGTGAAGACAGGAATGAACCAACTTCCAGCCTCATGAATCAGAACCGAACATAATAGAAATTAAAGGCAGAAGAGAAAGGGACAGCATCTTTGTGTGAATGTAGGTTAATGGAATATCTTGTGAAACTGCTTTTGCCAGAATTACTCTCTCTGATTGCTTCCAAGTCTACTTATCATGATGTAAATCAGGAGGAGCTTCATTAAGTGAATTGACTCACTTTGGCCCAAACAGCTGTAAAAGAGATCTAAATGAGGCACAGTATCACTGCAAGGGGTCAGTTGTCTGAAGCCTTTCCATGATTAAAACGGTGGGACAAGCACTCTAACCTTTCAGACCTGAAGCATGTTTGTCTTTCAAGGCAGCTGCCCAACACTGTATTTTTAAAAAACATTTCCTGCTTTACACTTCTGTATTTTGGGGCTTGCCCTTCCCACCCCTTGCCAGCAGTCCCCACACACACAATTTCATGGAACTTCCAAACATTTCCTGTGGAGAAAAAAACCCAAACTTTCTGAACTCTATTTTGCTTCGGGGCATCTAATCTTGAAAGTTATGTGTGCTGTTAAAAATTGGCTTTCAAATCATGGAACGAGGCCCTCAGGGATACTTTCTTTATCTTATTTTATTCTTTTTCCCCTCTTCATAAGAAGTTTCAGAGCTGCAGAGCCTCAAGCCAAAAGAAATAGTTGTACAGGCAAGTTTTCTAAAGAACAAGAGGCATGCTGGGGTGCTTGCTGAAGGCTGTTTTACCCTCCCGCATTCACATGCCTCCCACAAGGATCCACGTAGCAGATATGAAAATGAGTACATGAACTCTTGGGTGAACTTTTAGGTTGGCCTCACTTCCTCCTCTCATCTTGGCCATTTCACAGAATCATAGAATAATTTAGGTTGGAAGGGATCTTAGAGAACATCCATTTCCAATTGCCCTGCCATGGGCAGGGACATCTTCCACTATCCCAGGTTGCTCAGAGCTCCATCCAGCTTAACCTTGGACACTTCCAGGGACAGGGCAGCCACAGCTTCCCTGGGAAACTTGTGCCAGGGTCTCACCATCCTCACAGGGAAGAATTTCTTTCTAATATCCCATCTAAACCTACTCTCTTTCAATCTGAAGCCACCCCCCCTTGTCCTGTCACTCCAGGCCCTTGTGAATGATCTCTCTCCATCTTTTTTGTCAGCTCCCTTCAGGTACTAGAAGGTCACAGTTAGGTCACCCTGAAGCTTCTCTTTTCCAGCCTGTGCTGTGATTATGATTTTCATCTAACCAGGATGGGACTTACTCAGAATGTATTGATATTTTTTTGGGAATAAAGTCATTGCAGTTCCTGATGTGGTTTAGCCTGGCAGTTAATGCCACACAGATTCTTGCTGACTTCTTCCCTGTCAGTGGGGTGGGGGAGAGAGTTGTGGGAAAAAAAAAAATCCCCAGTATAATTTGTATGTTGAAGTAAGGGTCATTCACTGAGGTAGAGAAGGAAAAGATAATAATAATAATAATAGTAATAACAACAACAAAAGAGATACACAAAAAGTAATGAAATTGTTCACTACCTGCCATCTCCTTACTGACACATATTTAGAAAAGAGAGTTCTTACCCACAAATTACCAGACCACTACTTTTTCTTTGTGTTATATGTGATAGAGAGAAGGCTTTGCTTCTGCTTCTGTTAGAATTTTTTATTTTCTTTTTTTTTTTTTCTCCCCACAAAACATGCTACACATATTTTCTTTCCTACACCTTAGGGCCAAATAGATCACTATATTTCACTGGCATGACCTCCTCTGGCATTTAAAATAAAGCCTTGAAATTTTGCTTTGTAGCCCTGAAATGGCAAAATTTAGTTGGAAAAGATGAATGAATGCTGTCAGATTTCATGTTAAAAATGACTTTTCAAAGATTCATGCACGAAGGGAAACGTTTAAATTAAGTGTTTCACACACCAAACAGGTTGTTAGATAGGAGACTTTTACTTTGGTACTATTATTATTTATTGTACATTACAGAGCTGCCCCAGTAGTGCCTTTGTAATAAAAGACAGATTCCCTTTTCCTCTCCTTTCATGACTCTGAGTGATTGCAAACAAAGGCCCTGGCCATGCCAAGTTTCACACCCATGGTGAATCTCACATACTGTGTGTTTCCTCTGAAAACCATGACTGTACACAGACCAGGGCTGGATGATGTCACAACTATGTGCCTGTGCCCACAAAAGCACAATTGTACAGTTGGTGGGAAAGTTTATGTACTTGCTCATGTCTTTCTATACTATTTTACATTCAAATTTTACATTCACAGATTTGAATTCACAATTTATTTTCCTGATAGTTAAGACGGAGAAATTCCCTGGTTAGCAGAGTTCACAGCCTTCACTGATCTGAATACTGGAAGGCAAGTATAGGGGTCAGGTGTGAGATGTTTCTTTGTGTTTCGTCACCCCAATAACCCACAGGGATGGAACATAAACTTTATTACACACACTGATGAGCCCTGGCACAGTGCAGGTACATTTCCTGCCCCCAAACTGCCAGCTAGCAGCACAACAACTGGGAAAATGCATTTCTTCACCTCCTGGGGTCACACTGCTTGCGTGGTGGTCTGTCCTGCATGAGTGAACCAGAGTACAAATATGCCTTTTTTTTTCTCCTGTGTGTTGATCTCTCGTTCAGCTTACCTACACAGAAGGTTTTTCAAATGCACTTAGAGGGTATTAACTTGTAGTTTCCTTACAGCTCTCCAGTCAGGCTGCTGAGCAATTAATTGCATACTTTCTTTTCAGAAACTCAAATGGGGACTCCAAGGACTAAATCAACCTAAGGTGCAGAAATTTGTTCTACCACAGCTAATTATCCAATGAAAACTCTCAGCTCAGCAATATATCTGAAAACAGAGTGCTTGGACAGCCAACCTAGCATTTCAGTCTATTTATAATATAAAGCTTCACTATAGCCAAAATTGTTAAGAGGTTTTTACGGCATATAACATGAAGTTTTGGTCTTTAATTACTCCTTTAATCTTTGCTGGGCTTGTTCCTGAGAACAAGTTACACTACTCCTGCTTTTTACAGGATAAACAGCTTCCAGGAATGCATCAGACTGCCACAAGGGTCAGAGAGTGCATTTATTGAACATCACTCTGTTTCAGCTTAAACACTGACTGATCTGGTTTTGTTTAGTGAAAGTGTAATTAATATAACTAATTAATGACTGACCACCCATTTTTTTTTTTCAGAGTATTGATACACTTCCTCATTTGTTTCATGTGGTTCCCCTTCCACCTGGACAGGTCAGCTGTTTGGAGGACTGTTAAATCCCTATATGCTTATATGAAAATTATTCTAAATAATGCTAAATATATGCTAATACAGGGATTATATTACATTTTAAAAACATACTGATGCTGCCCATTTGTGTTGTCAGATGGGTGTCTCATAGGACTACAGCATTTATTTTGTTTTATTACACTTTCAAACTGTGGACAGGGATCTAGGTGACACTTTGATTCCTGTATAAAGTCCACATGAGGTTCTCAAAGATAAGGTATTTTCTTTACAGTAGTCCTGCAGTATGACAGGGAGACAGCTGATTTCACAATGACATGGTGTATTCCCAACTTCTGGTAAACCATGGAGTAACAACTCTACTTTTTTCTGGATACTTTTCAAAACTGGTTTGAGATTCTGGGTAGTGGTAGAATGAGGCCTTGTTGCAATTATAGAGCTTCCAATAAGAAAAGAACTCTTTTATTTACCATATGTCCCCAAGTCGCCATTAGCCAAAGACAAACATCAAAAGAAAAAGGGATACTTAGTAAATTTTTGACATTTGATTCTGAAACAGATACACTGAGTGACAATTGTCGACATCTTTGCTCCCTCCATCTCAACTTCTGTTTACAAGCACAGGGTGCAAGAATTGTCTTATGGAAGAGGGTTCTGATCTGGAGAGATACCACCTTGCAAACTTAACTTCTCCTTGGGACTCAAATATTCTCCTCATCCAGGATGATTTTCAGGTCTACAGAAATGCCAACAACCCTTGAGCACATTAGAGCACAAATTAGAGAAATCCCCTTGCCTGCAACACAATTGTTGGAAACTCAGTCACTCATTGGAAGGAAAGAAGGTTTTCCTTGCCAGAAAGTCAATCATTCGTACGTTACTTTTGTTTTCTCAAAATCTCTATTTAATATACAGTGATGGTTGACCTGTATTCATGCATGCAAGTGAGACTTCATGCATGTGGTTAGCTCTTGGAAAGGTTCTTGGACTGAGCTGTGGCTGGATAAGGATTTGACTGTTTGTTGGAGTGCAAATCCTGCTTTGACCAGTTGTAAAGTCATGGAGCAGCACTGGAAACTCACTGGTTGGTCAGCAAAGGCACATGGACCACATCAGTTCACCACATTGGGTTGGATTAGGATTTAGAGTAGTGCACAGCACCACACTGGTTTTATGGAAACCGCTGAACTTCGCAGGAAAAGAAAGGAAGAGTTGTGAAGAGGTAGTAAGAGGTTCTTGTTAGAGGTGGCATATGATGGATCAATGGGTGGATGGATGGATGGATGGATGGATGGATGGATGGATGGATGGATGGATGGATGGATGAATCAGGACTCAGAAGAATATTACTGACACCATTCCATAAGAAGCTTTGGACTTCTACTGAAGAACTATTGATTATGGCTAAAAATAAGATCCAGAAAATGAGTTAGAGGAAATAAAAGCAGAAAAATAAGTCATGGAAGCATATTAAACAAAAGTTTATGCCAATAGGTGATAGATGAATTGATGGATGTGATAGCAGTGAAGGCAAAATCTGCTAAACCATGAGCACTACCAGACCACACTTACTAATGCAATGTTTCTGTAGTGGTTTTCCTCTGACCACAAATCCACAAGACTTCTGGAAGCACATGGCAAATGGTCTGTGCAACTGCACTAAAGAATAAAACGTATTATATTTATCTCGTACATCTGTGCAAGTTGCCTGTGATCAGCTTATTTAAATTCCTCTGCTAACTGGGCTCATAAGTGATTTGTATGTTTGTTCAAATGAGTTTATAACTCCAAGAGTAGCCTTCCCTGCAGAGTGGTCTGAATGGTGGTCATCAATACTTTGTGTAGGTACTTTTATTCTTAGAAATTGTTTGCAACCCAGTATTGATTTTTGAAAGTTGATTTATTTATATACATTCACTAAGCAGCTTTGACCAGCAGCTTCTGAAGTATGAGGCATTCATAAATGGCACCTGCTCATTACAAAATGTACATTATGTGTCATATTTTACCTCAAACATAGGGTACTGTCCCCAGACTGGTCAGTTTAAATGCAATTAGTGACTGGATGGGTAAAGATCCATTTTGAATCATGAATTACATATAAATATTCAGAAAAGCTTCCTTTGGGGAACACAAGGGACCTGAAAACAGACTCAGAAAAGACTGCGGTCATTCATATACTCATGAATAATGTTACGAGACCTCAGAGGAGCAGGGGAGTATATCCACATACTAATATGTGCCTAACCTCATTTTATTATTCCAAGGGCTCTAATCTAACTCAGAGGGAGATCATTTACATGAAAGAGTCATTAGATAGAGTGCATAAACAGCCTTTGAAAGAGAGATGAACACACAGGTCTACCTCCTTCCCAAAGCCGGCATCTGACACAGTAGATTTGAGAGCTCTACAGTCAATTGATGTCTCTTTCAGACTCAAAAAAGAAAAAAAGTCTTAAATCATTTTCTCATCAGCTTCACCATTTCCACCAAAAAAATAAGTGCTAAATTTAATGTAGTGTAATCTGGTGTCTGCTGAGCTCTCTGTAGGAGTCACAAGGTCTATTTTGAATCTCTTAAGGTAAACATGAACTCAGACCTAGGCTTCACATGGAGCCCCGTGCTCCAACAAGTATGACTGCTAGCTCCATTTATAAGGGATGTGCAATATCAGTAGCTTTTCCTCCTTTACCTACCTTGCAAAGAAAGAAAGGACTCTCGTGTTATAAAACATTACTGTATTTTAGAACACCTGCAGAAAAAGAAAATTAGATACAGGGAACACTGTGGGGTTTTCTTCCGAAAGAAGTCATTGATGGAGTTCACGCTTATTCAATATTAGCTGGCAGTTCAGATAATATTTTCAGAGTTGAAATTTTTGAGTCTGTTCTGAGGAAAGGTACTACTCAGTATGATTGAACAGGTTCTATCAAAACAAAGTGATACAGTCAGGGATACAGTCAGCATTCAGCTGTCTGCAAATGATGTCTCTGTCTAGATACCTGTGAAAAATGGCAGTCCACAGAAGCAAATCTTTAAAAATCAGAGTCCTACCAAGTGGAGGCAATTGAAATCCACAATATGCAATCATCTGTTGAGTCACTTCCAGAGCTTATCTTTGTCTCATCAGAGGCAGTTGAGGGTTAAATGTTAATGTTCTTATCAAATTGTGAAATATTAATTAAAAAAAAAAAAAACAGCCAAAACAAACCAACAACCATCAAACCCAACACACATACAGCACTTTTGGGGCCAAACTTCCCAAGGGTTGTGATGATAAGATTATGATAAGGATATCTAGAAAATAAATAATCTAAACTAATGAGATTAAGCAGGGTGAGATCATCCATTGATGAATTTATCCCACGACTGAGAACAATGAAATGGGATTAATGACAAGGATTTTGATAATAATAAGATCAAAATATATAAGATGTGGGCTGATGCCTGAGAGAAAGTTCAGTGGTTGCAACAACTGCAGCAAGTCCCATGTGTAAAGACAACACAGTAAATCTTAATTGGCAAAACGCCTTCTGGTAAAGAGACGCCTTTGCTATCGTTTTATGGGCAAGTTTTACAGGATTTAACAGAAAACTGCAGCCTTTCTTTCAGTATTATTTCTTCTTTCTGACTGGATCATCTAAGTGAAATGGAGACTCTGTATCCATGGCAAAGCTTTTTATAAAGCTAAAGCATCCTCCCAGGTCACCTTACGTGGTACTGGGTAGAGGCCTTTGGACAGACTCTACCCTGGCTTGGTGAGACTGACACAAACTTCATCACCAGGGGACATTTCCAGGGGAAGCTCCTTGGGGAACGCCTAAAGGCTGTGTGATACAGGGAAGTCCACTGTGATCAGGACTATGCCAGTCTCAGGGTGCACCTAGGCATGAGCTGGTCACCCTAGGTCTCTTTTCACCCAGGAGCCGAGTGTGCTGTTCATTTAACCAATATCAGAAGCTTGACTTAGGGTGGTATCAGCTGTCTGTGAAAACATCCATCTTTTCTGACACAGAGTGGAAACAGAGGGACTAGTTCAAGAAGCCAGATGTATTTATTCAGGTGGTAATGAAGGACTGTTCTCTGGCTTACCTCTTTTTCTCCAATATCTAGGTAAACTTGATCAATGTGATTAGTACTGTTAGCAAAACTAGGATGCAAATGGGGAAAAAAAAAAATCCTAGGTTTCTGACTGTAAAATCTGTGAAATGAGACAATCTCGCAAAAGCTCCCTATTTGATAAAAAAGAAGTTTACCATTTTGCTCTAGAAAAAGAACAACTGAGAAAAAATTATAACACTAACAAAGTCTAATACTATTAGACAGCTGAACGTAGAGAGATCCTGTAACATAATTGTCCTATTTTATGAACAGGTAAACATAGATGTCAAAAGATAACATGGGGAAGGAGTACTGTGAAATTACTAGTAATAATTTTCAGGAAGTTCATCTACAGGGACTCAGAAGAACATCAACATGTGAAATATAACTAGATCCTCTCCAAAGCAGGATTGGAGACTCCCAAAATATTTGGTTTTAATGGAATTCATTCAACAAAAAGTAACAAGTAGCAATCAGTGAGTGCATACAGCTACAGAGACAGAAAAAGGGAAAAAAAAATCTTGGCATGTATATGCTTTGAAGTTTTCCACATAACTAATTTTTCATAAAGAGAGGCCACACAGGCTCTGTTGAACCCAAATGGCATGTCTGAAACAGCTCGTGTACAGACAGCCTTCAGGGAATCTGTTTTACTCTTGTCAATATCATATTTATGGTTTTGTTCCTTACGTGTACTTAAATGTCCGTATTTTTTTTATTGTCTTTGCTTGATTTAGACTAAACGCAGTTCTTCAAATAATTAATGTCTTTACAGCTCATAAATCCTTGCATCTTGCATCCTTGCATATGTATACATACTTGCATCTGAATTTCAGCCTAATCATATCTTAAATAATCTTATTAATAATAAAATATTTGCTAACGCTATCATCCATTAACTTTTTATGGTATGTAAAAACTTCATATTTTACTGAGATGTTCAGAAAACATGTACAGAGGCACTAACTAGGTAAGAGAGCAATGGAGATATCCTAATTTGTAATTTCCTGTTATTGTAAATTATACCTTCTCTGCATCTTTACGGTCTCCTTCTGTCTTGAAATGTTACTACACTACTTTTCTGTTAACTTATGCACCTTGAATGTTGTAAAAACAACCTAAAAAGTCAATAAAAAATACAATGGCACTGAGTCAATCAACAAAACGGAGTAATCTCTACTGAGCAAACAAGCTAAAACACAACTGCACCATGTAGTGATTGATTGAAGATATGAATCAGAAAATTAAAAGTTTGGGTTTTTTTTTTTTTTTCCTCCAGTCTTAGTTACTCCCAGCAGCTTAATTTATAGAGGAGTTTGATGTTATCTCTAGTCCTGTAAGGAGGCTGCCAGTGCAAAAAGAGATGATGTCTTCTGTTGCATTGGTAACATGGGTTGCCCAAGATTATCCTAAATGCACAACAACAGAACAGATAGTGCCACAAAATAAGCCCACTTCTATTTATGAGAAAACATAGGTAAGAATGTGGATTTTTTTGTTTGATTTTTTGTTTAGTTGTTGTTCTGTTTTTATTTGTTTGTTTTGTGGTTTAGGTTTTTTGGGTTTTTTTTGTTGTTGTTTTAGGGATTTTTTTGGGTTCAGGTTTTTTTGTGTGTGGTCTTTTTTCATTTGTCTTGTGTTTTTAGTGGGTTTTTTTGTTTGTTTTTGTATTTGCTTTTTGGTTGGTTGCTTGCTTGAGTTTTTTTTCCCCATGGGGAAGAGTATGACAGCTATGTCAAGAGGGGAAGCTTAAAGTCATCCCTCCCCACTACAATCTAGGTGACTTCACTCAGGGACCTGTTGGCCCAGAGCTTCACAACTTTAACAATGTTTGTTGGTTTTTTTTTTGTTTTTTTTTGTCTCTCCATATGTGTAACTACTTCATGGATCGAGTGTAGATTACATCTGACCTGTCAAGCAAATAACTCACAGCAAGCTGTGCTGATTTCAGCCCCTATTGTAAATTCACATTTGAAGGTAGAATTTTATAAGGAAGATAAAATTTTGAAAATAAAGCTCCTCACAGGGCCATCAGAATGTATCAGAAGCTGAGCAGAGAGGAAGCCATCATCTCTGTGATGGAGACATCAAAGAGTAGAGCTAGGAAAATCTCAAGACCAGTGTGGGTATTCTTTTTTTTTTAATTTCTATTGAATTTTGTTATGTATGTCTGGGAATAAAATATCTTCTACAAGAATCCAGAATCCAATTTACCATTTTGGTAAATATGGTAATTTGATTCTAAGCTCATCTTAACACACAGCAGATAAAGAAGCAATCATAAACTATGTCATCATAAATAAAAGCATTATTGAGCTCAGGCAATGAAAACCAATCAATAGAGGACACTCATCCTCAGTGAAAGCAACTGCTAATGCTCTGTGGTTCCTGGTGGATACTCTGTCATTGTGCTTTAAAACCACAAGGAATTCCCTGTGTCATCAGCAATGACCACTTTATTGCTGGTGAATTAGGAAATTAGGAGGGCTGAGGGTGCATCTGAAATTCAGGGGCTCATTCATTTAGCCCATCTTCCCCTGTGGGAGATCACATGGATTTCTCATGGATTTGGACAGGTTCAGAGAAAGAAAATTGGGACCTTCCTGCAGTTTCAAAATACACGAGATACCAGAGAGAATGGTATCTTGTAATAAATTTGTAAGCTTGTTCTTCCAAATATGAGAAGGAAATTAAGAGCTGATTATCAGTAAACAAAACAAAACAAAAAATTATTGAGCTGATTAGCAGTCACATTTTTATGTCTATTCCTCTGGTTGTTTCAGTTAAACATTGAAACTCTGAGGAAACTTTTCTGTTTTTTCCAGAATGGTTACACTTCTTAACATTAACTAGATTGAACATGCCCTTTTTTTAAAGAGCAAAATTTTTTTCTATTTAAAAGTAGCTCTATTCATTTTTCATGAGACAAGCTTTTTGAACATGAAGGGTTCCAACTTGAAATGAATAATTTTATCTATATTTTAAAACATTATTTCATTCAACTTGAAACCCCATATAACACCCCCAACCCCCTCACCCCCAGTATTTTTTTATAGAATGAAATATTTTTAATGAATAAGAAATTTCAGCAAACTGAATAATATATATGATAATTGTGCATTTCAACTATTTGTCCCATGATGAATGCTATGCTGACTACTATCAGATGCATTAAATCAGGCTCATTTAGTCCAAAAGTGATCAAACTTCATTTAAACAATGCAATTCCTTTTGAAAGTATTAGAGGGGAGAAGAGCAACAAATTCAAATCACTCATTTCTCTCTTGTTTAATGAATTATTGATTTGTGTTTCCCTTTTGAATGATAGTGCTCTGATGCGATAAACATTGATTTGAATCTTTATACAAATATTGTATATCATCAGCATGTTATGGCAACAGAATAATACATACTCAAATGGAGCTGAAGGGATGGAATGCCATGAAAAAGCCCACCATGAGCTGCCACAGCTGTGTGTATATATGTGTGAGGGTGCACATGTAAAATAGCAACTGGAAATGAAAGTAATAAATAAATAAATGAAAAAGCAATAAATAAATAATAAATAAATGAAATGCGGGGTGGAGGGGAGGGGGTAAGATAATGATGCAGAATTATAGAAAGTTTACATTTGGGTTAACGCTGAACAGAAAACCTTGGAAATGAAAAATAATTACTTTGTACTACTGGTAGTTCCTCTAACTTGACATTTCCTGCAGTCACGAGTGCAGAGCTGTCACAGGTTTAAAGGGAGAGCTCTCTCACACCCTGCTTGTGTTCAGCAGTTTCGCTTCATGCTCAGCTATTCACAACAACGGGAGCTACACAGCCAAAAGACAAAAGAAAAGTGCTGAGAGTGGTAAACACATAGATAATCCTGTCCACCAAACAATTTTGCATTTCCTTTATGCACCATTTGTTTCAGACAAAAAAGCTGGTGAGAGATTTACGTCAAAGTGATTTCCACAGCTCAGCTGCTCAAGTCCGGGGAGATGATTGAAGCGCTGAGCTGCACTTTCCTGGGGACCATTGCATCCCCCTGTCCTGCCCTGCTCCTCTTCAGGCAAGTCAATTTCTAGCATCAGCTGGGTGTTTTTTTGACAGCCTGGATGAGGGGAAGGATCCTGTGACTACTGAGAGGTAAAGGGACAAATCTCTTCCTGCTTTCCCCTGGAGAGCAGTGGGTCCCCAGCACTGGTGGTTCCTCCAAAGTGGGCGGGCTGGGAAGATGTTCCACCATCCTTCTTCTGAGCTCTCTGCAATGTAGGGAGCATCCCTCTCACATCTGTGGGGGAGATAGCCGTGCTTGGGGCACACAAAGGTCTAAACCATTCAGGTTTTCGTAACACAACCCAAAACATCCATATCTCAAAGGAAAACCTTCATGCAGAAACCCTCATATGAGTATGGCTGCGCTGGGACAGCGAGTGTTCATGCTATCATACACTTTCACAGTGAATTAGTCTTGCAGCTAATGATCTATAACCATTACCCACCAGGGCAGCATTGAGATTTTTTCCTACAAGGCTACAAACGGTGAGATCTGAATGCTGATCTGAATCAGCATTCAGGGACTAACCAGATCCAACAGATTGCAAAGTGGGACCAGGGAGACATGTAAACTGAGCTCCTTCTCTCTGTCACAAGGATCACACCCAGTGTGGGTACTGTCATTTATCCTGCTGCATGACAAGAGCAGGATATGAGGGATATTAGGGCAGGAAACAATCTGGCTTTCCTGTGACCACTCTCAAAGGCAACATGGGCAATTTTTTTTTAAAATCCTGGCTTAATGAAGTATCTGTAGGTAGAAGCTATGATAAGGTAAATCAGGCTAGGTAAAGTGTGCAAATAAACATGTCCAAATTAATTTGTAGACAATATCTATAACTTTTTTTTCCCCCTGTACACATGCTTTTGTGCGTGGTCCTGCTCTTTTAAAGTTTCTCAATGGACTCAACAGAATAAGACTCCCCTTAAAATTTTTGCATGAGACAGTTCACAAGGAGTAGGTGGCTAATTCAGAGTTGCCTTTCGCTTCTTCTAGTCTTGACAGAATTGGGCATCCAATTTCTATCACTCAATAAAAATTAATTCTCCATTCCCAGAAAATGGTTCTAGTATTAATTCAGAGAATGAAATACTTTTTGTGGTTTTCAGTAAAAAACCTCAAACAGTCCATTTAAAACCTATTAGCAAGCATAAGAGGGCTAAAGAAGGCATAATTAATGTATTTTTCTTCCTTTTCCACATATTTAACAGTGTTTTGGAACACGATCCACAACATACACAGCTCTGATTGTAAGGAGTTAGATCAACATCCTGCCCCAGTGCTCTTACATATGGAGTGGGAAAATGAAACTTGAACCTTTAGTTTACAAGTAGCTAGGGAAAAAAAATAGATCACAGGGTTGAAAACTTGCAATTATTATGGCATTTGCATTATGACAAATTTAAAAATTATATTGTGGGTTATGGGCAGTGCTATAAAGCTGGCATTCTACACTGTGTATTGCAAGCTCATTTAAAATGTACTCTTCCACGACATGATGAGAGCACAAATTATAATTAGGAAAGTAACCCAAGCAGAAAATTAGTCTGCAAGACTAGTCTGAATGTGGTCCTGCAGACAAAGCCATCCTGTGTCCTAACTTTACTGTCTCGGTGTAGGGAGAGATTGATGCAGAAGATAAAGAGAGATACGGCTTTCCGGGAGAGGGAGAAAAATAGAAGGCTTTGCAAGTATGATCCATGGTGTTTCAGTTGTGCAAACACACACAAAGAGAAGCCCCAGCAGATCCCATCTTTGCAGAGCTACCCAGAGCACAGGCTGCCACAGCTGCGCTGTACAGGTCTGTACCTGGGGTTTTGTTCCCATAATCCCATTCATAGGCAAAACCCCACATTTATCAGCACAGATAATGTCTGCTGACCCCATCGTGAACCCAGAGCCTACCTGCACCAGTAAATGTACCTAACATTTGTAACTAACAAAGGGTTAGCTGTAAAGGTAATGATGTGGGGAAAAAAACATGGTTCAAAATTACATTAGGAAACAAAAGGACTCACAACCCCCCTACCCACCCACCAAAAAAAAAAATAAAAATTGAAAGTGTCAAAAGTTCTTGCCATTGCTAAGTAATGAACCATATATATTATTTTGAAAAAAAAACTTCTAGGCAAACAAGATACATATCTGAAAATATTTGCATTTGAAGCTTCTTTTCTGCAAATGTTTTGTGGGGTTTAAAAGCCAAAAGGTTCTCTACAAATCAGTTGGTATCTCTGTACTTTTTCTGGATGTACTGGAACAAATCCACTCTGGGAAGTCATACCTACCTTTCAGATGTCTTTTCATGTGGAAAGGAGACCTGTATACTAGACACCAGTTGTATTGCACTCAAAGGAAATGTTCATCATTTTCTATTAAATCTTTCATTGTATTTTCTGTGAGAGTGAATTTTCTGGAGGTAACTGTTGCTACTTCATTTTAAGGGCACCAATGACTTCCCTGTCCCTTAGAGGACTTAGCAGATTTATTCTCATTTAGAAAAAGACCAAAAGGAAACCAAAAAATTCTACTGAGGCAAGGAGCCAGATCAACAGTTGCCATTAGAACAGAGTTGACAAACTAAACAAAACAAGAGGAACAGAGGTTGTAAGTGAGAGCAAAAAAAAAAAACTCTTGGGGAAGAATTTCCCACCTGCTTTTTGTGGATTAGAAGTTACTTGATACTTAGGACAGCATTTAAAGACACCAAAATATATTTAATCTAACCCAGACTTAGATTCAAATCCATCACCTTGACTCATCAAAAACCCAAATCATCTACAGCAGCTCCTGATGGTTGCTGGGGCTCTGCCATATTTATCTAATCATTATATTTTCTTTAATCTCATACTTACCAGCCAGTCGGAGAATCTCACTTCAATGGTGGAATGGTGCAGGGATTCAGACTCTGGTTGGTGACAATGATAAGGAATCCAAACCAGGAAAAAGCTCCAGGAGGAGATTCTTGGACCTGAATGAAAGAGCAGATTGATTAAGGTTAACTTTTCCTCTCATTTAAAGGCTGTGGTGAATTTAAGTTTACTCATTTCACATTATTTCATATGTAACTTAAAAAAATTTTGCTCTGCATCCCATATGTCCAAGAGCTTAGGAAAAGAGAATTATGATTTCACATACAATGCATGGTCTGAAACAGGGTGTGTATGAGTTTAGTGTGTATTTGAATCTGATCCTGGTCAGAATATTTCCCAGGAGCAATATTTAATACAGGTTTCAATAATATGTTTCTGTTCATTTGGGGGTGATTTAAAACCATGTCTGGAGTAAGCACATGTTTATTAACTGTTGTTTGGGGCACAGATATTTCCTGAATTGGGCTGCAGAAGAAACCAGAATTTTTCAAAACCAAAAGCAAAACTCAAAGTAATTGCTTATATTTGAAAAGCAAATATAAAGCCCCTCAAAGCTCCTCCTCTCAACTTCATCACTGGGGTATGTGTTGTGAATTTGCAGTGCCCATTTTGGAAACTTTTAGACATAGTTTGTTTTTTTTTTTTTTTTAAATTCAAAATGCGAAAAAACATTTCTAGAAGGAAAGCACCTCCATAATGAAAAAATTGGGAAAAGGGATACAAATTCCTATTTATTGCTTGTCAGAACCCTCATGTAGTATTTAGTTTTAATGAAAAGGAAGAAATACACAATTATCAAAAACAAAACCAGCAGTGATGACATAGAAGATATAGGCAACTTTAAGTTTCATTGTTTGTTGCTGATTCCTGAATTTTCATTTTTCCTCTATATATTTTCAGAGAATCTACTTATGAACTAATTAAATTTCAAAACTCCAGTTTGGTGACACTTACAGGATATTTAACACTTTCCCAAACTGTGACAGAATTTATATTCATGGATATCTTTTCAGGAACCTAATTTTAAGTTTAAAAATACTGACTCATAGGCTTCTCAAGATGTGTGAGAAATGTCCTATGGAACATTCATAAGATGACAACAGAATAAAGGTGTTGGGTTAAAGAAAATACTTCGAGAAATAAAAACCTATAAGGAAAGGTATTAATCTGCTCATGTCAAACTACCCTGAGCAGCCTGAAACCTCCTTAGGTGAGGTTTTTAGCCAAAGTGTGTCTTTGTTTGTACAGATTAACTGAGCTAGAACTCACAAAGTCTGACTTAGCATGCCCTCAACTGAGGATGCACTTGCTAGGACATACCCAGCAGGAGTGAAACTTGGTTATTAAGATTTTGTTTTTGAACAAGTTAATATCACTTTGTAAAAGTTTTGGTGCTCTCTGAGTCCAAGAAGCAGGATAAATATTCCCCATGAAAAGAATTTTACATGTTGGTAGCATTCAAGGTACTTAGTGCTTGTCATTTTGACCTTTATTCAGGTGATAGCACAATATCTGATTTTATTATGAGCCAGAACCCCAAATAAAACTCAGATAAAAATACTTTAAATACTAATAAGAATGGTTGAAAGTTAAAACAAAAAAAGTAAAATATTTATAGAGCAGCCTTTACAGTTGTGCTTGCAGAGAGCAATGCAGAACCAAACCTAGTTTTTGCTAAAAGGCTGCTTATCATCTGAACTGCTTTGCAGGATTTTAGAAATTACTGGGTTGCTCAATAGATTTCTGAAAGCTTGAGAAATCACACTACAACATTTTTTTGGCAAATTTTCCATCACTTGGTTAGATTGAAGAAATTAGAAATTCTGCTTTCCTGGGATTTTCAGCACCTCCTCCTTTCAGCTGTGCTACAGATTAAAAACGGCATGATACAGCAAGACTGGCCAGGAGAAAGAATATGCAGAAACGTGTCTGAGAGCCTCAGGATTTCAAACTCCAAAAGACAGGGATGGGAGCTCCAGACTCAAGTGCAGCCATGCCATTAGAAGATGGCGCCCCAGGATTGTGTGTAATGTCCAGCTGAAAAAATCTTCCCTTCAATTTGAAGATACCAAGCTGCTCCCCTCTGCCTCCCCCTCTCTGCCCAACTCCTCCAGTTTTAATTAATGACACAATTATGTACCTCCACCACAATTTATGAGACCTTGCTCAGACACTGTGCAGGGGCACCTGTAAGGAGACCTCCAGACAAATGAGAACTGTGATTGCTCTTTCTCTATTAAGCCTTCTGTAAAAAGTATGTGGACATACAGAAGGTCATTGCAGACTTCCTAAGTGAAATCTGTACTTGCATTAATGGTCTTCAGCAGCTGACATAGGTTGAAGAGGACTTAGCACAAAAAACCCCTCAGATTCATTTTTACCTTTAGAGTACACTCTCTCCTATCCAGCCTCTAAGTACAGAGCCTCCCCTGCCTTGTCCATGGGCACAATTCAGTAGTTCCAGTGAGTTATCAGTGACCAAAATCATATGTCTGGATATAATTTAACTGTGTTGCCCTTAATAATTTGCTTTGCCCCTAATGATTTGTTTTAATTTTCAGTACCCCTAAACTGATGAGGCAGTCAGATTAGATGCTTTAAGGGGGTCACTTGCAACAGAAATATCCTGTTCTGTCCTATCCTATCCTATCCTATCCTATCCTATCCTATCCTATCCTATCCTATCCTTTCCCATTGCCAGCCCCAAATTCAGATTAGTACCTTATCAAAAGCTTGCTGTCTTCCTCTGGAGCGTCTTGCCTCTAAGGAGAGTTCTGGGAATGCAGCTTTAAGAGCCCAGGCACTGTGAGGGTGGGGGTGAGGTGCCCCAGCCTGATCTGAGAGGTTTTCTTGACATCCATCCGATGTTGTCCCTTATCTCCATCTCCTGTACTGACATATAGATCCTGCTACATAATTTCTGTCCCTGACCACTATCAGTAGACTTCGATTTACTGATTGCCTTATCTTTGCCACAGCCTCATTTTACTCAATACACCCTGCAAGTTTTCAACCTCTGCTTCAACCTCTGAAGTCCCACAAGGGCTTGTCAAGACAGTGTGTGCCAATAAAATGTCCAGATGTTGCTGAAATGTCCCAGAGAGATAGGAAAAGGTTGGTCCTCTGGTCTGTGACACAATCTTATATCAAAGCTGCATTGCTTGTTGGTAAATTCCCTTTTGCTTTACTGCACAGAAACCTCTGACTGAATAAAAGTAAGCTTTTTTTTTCCAAAGGAAAGGAGGGAAAGCATGTCTGTAAATTGTTTTACTCTGCTTGCTCCTTGGCCAATATTGTTAATAATTTTTAACTGAAAAAAAACCCGAAAGCATCATCACTGTGACCTTAACAGCAGAGAGGGAGGGGAAACTACAACACCACTCATGACTGAGTTATCACAGGTCAATGCAAACTGAATAACCAAATACTTTCTTTCAGTCCCTTTCTTTCTTTCTTTTCTTTCTTTCTTTCTTTCTTTCTTTCTTTCTTTCTTTCTTTCTTTCTTTCTTTCTTTCTTTCTTTCTTTCTTTCTTTCTTTCTTTCTTTCTTTCTTTCTTTCTTTCTTTCTTTCTTTCTTTCTTTCTTTCTTTCTTTCTTTCTTTCTTTCTTTCTTCTTTCTTTCTTTCTTTCTTTCTTTCTTTCTTTCTTTCTTTCTTTCTTTCTTTCTTTCTTTCTTTCTTTCTTTCTTTCTTTCTTTCTTTCTTTCTTTCTTTCTTTCTTTCTTTCTTTCTTTCTTTCTTTCTTTCTTTCTTTCTTTCTTTCTTTCTTTCTTTCTTTCTTTCTTTCTTTCTTTCTTTCTTTCTTTCTTTCTTTCTTTCTTTCTTTCTTTCTTTCTTTCTTTCTTTCTTTCTCTCTCCTCTTTCTTTCTTTCTTTCTTTCTCTCTCTCTCTCTCTTTCTCTCTCTCTCTTTTCTTTTCTTTTCTTTTCTTTTCTTTTCTTTTCTTTTCTTTTCTTTTCTTTTCTTTTCTTTTCTTTTCTTTTCTTTTCTTTTCTTTTTCTTTTCTTTTCTTTTCTTTTCTTTTCTTTTCTTTTCTTTTCTTTTCTTTTCTTTTCTTTTCTTTTCTTTTCTTTTCTTTTCTTTTCTTTTCTTTTCTTTTCTTTTCTTTTCTTTTCTTTTCTTTTTTCTTTTTTTTCTTTTCTTTTTTTTCTTTTCTTTTTTTCTTTCCTCTTTCCCTCTTTCCCTTTCTCCTTCTCTCTCTCTTTCTCTCTCTTTCTCCCTCTCTTTCCCTCTTTCTTTATCAGATATTACCTCAGTGTTCAGGTGCAAGAAACAAATGAATAGAAGACCCTTACTGAGACATGAAATGGGAGAGTGAATAGTGAAAAGAAAGAGAGAAACCTCTGTAATCCTGGTTTATATAACACTGGTTTCCAACATGTTGCAAATCTACTCATGTCCCTTTAAGAATACTCTTAGTTTATAAAAGCTAACAGCATTAAAAATACAGTAATTAACATGTTCATAATGTAAATGCTAATAATTTAACATGTCAAGCATCCTCATCCCCTACTGAATCAATATGAATTATTAAAACCGACTCTTTAAGACCTTTAAAATCAACTCTCAAAGCATGCACTAACAATTACACCGTTGGCATACCGGAGCACCAAGTTACAAATTCATGTGTAAGACTGTCTGACACACTCGTTCTCTTTGATGCAAAAAAAAAAACAAAAGCCAAAAAAAAAAACCTCTCCTCAAAATCTTATGTTTGGAACTGCATAATCTGCATGCGTAAGTGAAAATTTGTTTTTTTTTTTCTCTGAGATTTTCTAAGTTTCTTAGACATAAACCTTATTGAGAGGTTATAGAGTAATTTTTTCATTACGAAGTTGTGTGACAATCCAAAATGTTCCTGAATCAATAAGGAACATAAAAATAATAAAAAATTAGTCTAATAAAGTAAAAGGTAAAGTCCCTAGATTTAGACCAGTTTCTCTCAAGCTTGTCAGTCATGAAGAAGACATTCAGAAATTGGTTTTAAATGTTATAAATAAAGAGTAGCCCTTAATGGTTATTCCCATGTTTACTGCATAAAAGAAAATAATAAGCTTTGAGGATTTTTTTTTTTTTTTCCAAACATCTGTGAAATAAAGATGGAAGTATTAGACAGATGCATCTCTTACCTCGCAGCCAGCTTGAGACACTTTGGGAAAGGCTCACAAAGTCTCCTTTGTGTTTATATATGGAGACACAGCCAAATGCCTGCAGGAGATGGCTGTTTCCTGGTCAGCCCATTGAAAGAAGATGGCAGATATGACCTCTTTTTTTCACTTGTTACAGATACAAAATTAAGTTTTGCAATTGAGTGCAAAACACCTCGCATCCACTGTGGCTTTCACAAACTTATCCTATCAAATTGTGCAACACTCGCGTTAACGTCTTGCTCCACTTGAACAATCAGATAATGGACTGGAGGCCAATAGGCCAGAGGTTGTTCTTCCTTTGGGAGAATGTTCTGTGCCCAGGAATTTCACTGATAGCTGTTTTTCACAATGTCATGGTACCTCACTACAGCCAGACCAGAATTTCAGAGCACAGCCCCCCCTGCACTCCAAAAGCCTGGATTGACTCAGACCAGCTGGGAATCCAGCTCTTGTTTCCCACTTCTTGATCCACCCAATCGCAGTTGAAAGTTCTACCTGGGCAATGCTAAACCCCCTCTTTACTGTGAGAAAGGAGGAAACTAATTTCAGAGAGGTTAAAATTTGACGAAGTTTGTGTACTCAGGAATAGTTTGTGAGGGGTTATATGTCTGATAGGAGATAAGAGCTCACGTACCTTACTTTCCTAGCACGAGAAAAAGATCTTAACTTCCTACCACTCCTCTCCAAAACAAAATAAAAACCAAAACGACTGACCGACCTGGAAAAGTTCAGTACACTTCCTCAGATGCTTTGAGATGTAGTGCAAATTACAGGCAAATTACAGGAGATGGAGGACTCCAGATCTTGGTCAGCTGCATCTAGGGAGGCTTTTCACGGCTTTTGAGAGGAAAATAATTTAATATTGAGGGACATGTCCTTCTTCCAGTCCCTTGTGTATAGCAAAAACCTTGCACAAGAGGATGAAGAACATACATGAGAGACGTGAGCACAGTGTCATATTTTGTGATCTCTTAAACCATTCCAGCTGCACTTAAATTATTTTTGAGAACTCAGAAGTATCATTATAGCAAGACCTTTTCTGAATTCCTATTTCAATTTCCCAGTTTGTTAAGGCTACACAGTAATCAGCTAGATGGGAACACTTGATGATCTAATAGCTCTTTCTGGAGATAAACACAAGACACACTTCAAAGTTCTGCAAAAGATGGGAAAGCTGAAACAAAACTCTTTCTATATTACCCTCATTTATCTTCTCACTACCTGAATGTGGAAGGGTAACTTTGCTTTGCTTTGTTTTCTTTTTTTTCAATCTATAAACCTTTGATTGACATTCCTGAAGATAGAGATACAGAGTCAAAAGCTTCACTTAAATGCAAACAGAACTGCAGAAATGCAAAGCACTAACAAAAGAGAATTACAATGACATTAACTTTTACAGGATATTATTTCTTTTGCTCTTTCACACTACAATGCACATAAGGAACAAGCATTAGGGTGTAATGCTACTTAAGCAGTCAGGGAAAATACATAAAAGCAAGAAACCAAACACCAGGAGGAAATCTTGGGAATAAAAGTGAACCTCCTCAGCCTTGAGCAGTACCAGGAAGTATGAGTCAGCTGGATTTTTACTTTTCCCTCTGAAGAGGATAAGATAATTGTCTCAGAGAGATGAGGTGAAGCTGGAACCATGAAGAATGGGAAGGGAGAAGAGAGACAACTGAGGGAAATGTTACAGGTGAAGGGGGTGCTCTTTGGAGGGGAAGGCTGAGTTGGTGACTGTAGATACAACCAAATAGCATGATCCTTAAGCCACTGCTGGACTAGAAATATTACACTGCTGTAATAGAAATAACAGTCCTGAAGGAGAGAGCAGAAATTCCTCAATGAACAAAGATGCTGGAAAAACAGAATCTTCTGTAATGCATCTCAAATCCTGCAAAAATAGGAGACCCTAGAGCCTGCCAGTATAAAACTCATCAGTAGTTAGGTGGGAATGTGAGATTAAATATGAAATGGTGGCTCAGTGGATTTATTTGCTATTTCTAAGATTCCTGATACTGTCAGTTGTTGTCTATGACTGACCCTCCCAGGAGCTTACGCTGCACTAAAGTTGTCTTGCATTTGATGATTTCCTATGATTTAATTTTACAGAGATGTAAATGGGCACAGCAGTATCAGCACGTGGTAAAAAGATTATCATCTGGAAAAGCTCACACTCGTGACAAGGGAAGTGGACAGGATAGAAAACAAGGAAATGTACAACAGAGTTGTGATGAGTTTACTTAATCATGTATAAACCCAAACTGAGTCTCTTTAACATAAGGAATTACTCTTTAGGGAAAGAAGCACAGAGCAACAGAACATATTGTTCGTTTAAAGGCCATAACTTTCCCCCCCCCCCAAGATCTGGTTTTTAAGATTCTATCTTTCTGTTCCATAATGATGGTAATTTTCTCATTACCACATGAGGAAATTGATGATGAAGTACAACCTTAAGCAGGCATGGCTATAATTTAAACAAATACAGTATCAAGGAAAGGTATTAACATACATAACAGCTTGGTAATGTTCAAGTTTTGAGCATTTGCACTATGCAAAAAAGAAACTAGGAAAAAAGGCTAAAATTTGCCTTATGATTTTCTGTAAACTTCGAGTGTCTACTGACTTAGCAGAGGCATGGCCAACAGTTTGTCATTTCCACAAAAGAGTTACAGCGAGTGACATTTCTATTAGGGATGCAGACATGGGGAGCTATACCACATCTCCAGTGACAAACTATCTGCTGAGAAGAAAAATCATGTGGTTGTCATGCATATCTGATCCTATAATTACACATGTACATTTAGACACTGTTGAAAGAAGGGGCTTCTCTGAGACAGAATTCTTCCAGCAGGACTGCACTTGCAAACCTCTATTTTAGGCTACAAAGACAAATCTTAAAAGATTTGTTAGCAGAATGGTCTGGTATTAGATAGGGAAATTAAAAATAGAGACAGAAAGAAAATGAAGTCAAACATCAGCTTGTTTAGAAGACAAGAATCAAGAAAAGGCCAATGTCCTTTGAAGGTGGCCACAGGTCTGAAGTGGATTAGCACAATGGGGCAACCTAGAAGTTTGCAAATTTGACTTTCAGCTGGTTTACTTTTGCCTATGGCAGACTTTCAATGTTATCTACCTTGAAATTTATTGTCAGGCAAAGGGGATCTGTCACCTCTGAAAATCAACCAGTCTTTATTCCCTTCTTCCCTTCAAGACTCTGCACACAAATTTAACTTACATCAGGTAAGTTAACTGACTGCAGTGTGCAGACATATAGCAAACTTAAATTCAAGCTGTAAATCTCTTCTGATTCTTCTGCTACAGTGAACAAAAAAATGAGAACTTTTCTCTCACCTGTAAGTTTTATACACAAAATATTCATTGTTTATTGAATATCAGTGAAGATCTAGGTCATAAATACTGGGATGGAGGGACAGAGAAGGAAGAATAAATTTCAGCAGAGCTGTGTCTCATAGCTCCACATTTCCTGGAAAAGTTTTCATTGAACACCATCATTCCCATGAGCTGTGATGGTCATTCTTCCAGTCTGTAACATAAAAAGCAGACTCATTCCAGCATCTGATGCTGTTAGGACTATGGAAAAAGATATGAACAAGACCTTGCTATCACCCCTCCTGACTGATGAAAAGGAACATGTTTTTTACACCATTTTTGAAATGTGCTGTATGCTGCTGTTATAGAGTTTGGGAGTGAAGGACTGCCAAGGCCGTCACTGCATTTACACATTGGCAAAATGAGGCATGGTGAAATGTCTAATTGTCTGCTGGAGTAGAGAGGGAATCAATCTGCCTGAGCTTAGGCTTGCCTGGGATTCCTTAGAGCCCTTCCCAAACATCATGACTTTAGAACTTGTCTCTGTGAAAAGAAGACTCAAGAAGACTTCCTGATCTCTTTGATGCTTTCCAGTGAATCATAGGAACTCCAGGTGCCACACTGTCATCAGCAAGAATTCAGTCCTCAATTCTTGAAGGCAGGCCAGCCTGTAAAGTCCACTCTGTCTCCTCTCTGGTCCACTCTAACAAGGAGCTGAGGGTGCCAAGCCATGACATGTTTCAAGATGAGCTCCAGAGAGCAGAAGACTTTGGGGAGCGTTTTCAGAGCAGATTAGCAATCCTTCAGGACTCGTGCATATGTGCTGCTAACTTTGTCATGACCTTGGTCTTGTCCAAATCTGCAGTCAGGTCTGTAGCTGCAGATAAAGATGGAGTGAAGGAAGACAAGCGAGATGAATCACGCTGACTGAGGTTAGAAACCTGGTCCTGGGATGTCCCATGTGTTGGAAGCAGCTGATGGCAGAGAAAAGAAACAAAACACACACACAGATATTTGGGCTGTCACTGCATGAAGGATGTTGAAGGGAGACCTTCTCTACAGCTGTTGGACAGGAGGCTGTAGCCAGGTGGGGGTGGGTCTATTCTGCCAGGTAACCAGTGACAGGATCAGTGGAAACGGCCTCAAGTAATGGCAGGGAAAGTTTAAGGGTGTTAGGAGAAATTTCCTGTCAAGCCCTGGAAAAGGCTGTCTGGGGCAGTATTGGAGTCACCATCCCTGGAAGTGCTCAAAAGCAGGTGGACGTGGCACCTGGGCATATGGTTTAGTGGTAAGCATGGTGGAGCTGGATGATATAAATGATTCTGTGATTCTTTCCCACACCTTTCTTGGCCAAATGTAGTGCCAGTGAGAGAGCTTGGGTACAAGATTCCAGGGAGCAGAAGAAGTCACAGGCTTTTCAATTTTCCAGAGTACAAACAGGCAGTGGCAGCTCAGAACTGGAGGAAATGTACCACACTGGCTCCCCTCTGCCTCCTGTGAGCAGATTCCTTTATTCCATATGAAACATTTTTTGTGGGATCAGTCAGCAGGACAAGGAGACATTAAAAACCTTCTCCTGCTTCCCAGCAACACCACCCCAACAAGGAGGGATCATGTCAAAGTCACTCCTCCTGCAATGAAAATATTTCATGCATCTGTCATTGCTCTTTTTGTTGTTGTTGTTGTTGTTGTTGTTGTTGTTGTTGTTGTTTGGTTTTTTTTTTTTTTTTTTTTTTTTTTTTTTTTTTTTTTTTCCCACTAGAATTTGAAGAAGAGGAGTCTGCATAAAACAATTTGTTTTCTTACCATGGCAGAGTTTTATTTACCTATCTCGCTGTTTTCCACGCAAATTTTCAGGCTGGCCTGTGTTTAAAGGTGTGTCACAGCCCTTAACATAAGGTCACAGCTAGGCAGTAGACAAAATGTAAGAAAACAAAGTTTCTGCATCTCTGACTGTATCCAGCTCCATCCTGACTACCTTCCCTTGCAATTTGACTTTCATCACCAAATCCTCTGCTGAAATATGAGCCCTAAGGATGCAGAGCCTCACACTGCAACAGAAAAAGAGTGTACTTTTCTTGGAGCCAGCCATGTGTGACCATTCTGGTGTTTCACTTGGTGGTTTTTCAGCTGAAAATATTAGGTAAAAGGGTGTCATTGTATTCAGGATGTGATGATGTCTCCCATAAATAATTTTCAAAAACTTTTTAAATCTTCTCCAAGAAAATTATTCTTTTCAAAATTACAAAAAACCCTTTCTTTTCCATCTACACTATCGACATGAATGTTATTTCCATATAAGATATTGGTACAAATGAAATGTGCACAGTGATTGAATAGGCTTTGCTAGAACATGGTGATGAGCTAAATTCCCCCAGCTGTCTGTAGTTTTGTAGAAAAGTTTAGTTTCATTTTGGTTTTCTTAAAGTCATTGAAAAGTTTGGGTTAGAAAGGACCTAAAGATCATCCAGTCTCATTCCCCCTTCCATAAAACTGGAATGTCTTCCACAAATCCAGGTTTCTCTAAGCCCTGTCCAACTAGCTTTGTTCAGAAAAATGTTCCTTTTGCTTTTACCTCTGCATTTATCTTTCCATAGTACCAGCACAACCCATGTACACAGACAGATTATTCCAAGCAGCAAAATCTTTAGGACTTTTCATGTCCTAAAACAAAGAGTTTAATGACAGTTTTTAACCAGAGACCTATTGAGATTTAAAAGTCCTACCCACATTTTGCTGAATGTTTTCCCCACAGCTGGGAGTCTGGCACCAGCAGGGTTTTATTTTCTGCTCAGCTTCCAGCAAAATTCTTCTCTTGACTATTTTAACAGTTTTGTCTTCAGGGAGCGCTGTATTGTTTTTGACTCTGAGGAAGGATGGGCAGTTTACAGCAGAGAGCCCCAGGGGACACATGTTTGGCACCTTTGCTGTATCATAGGCACCAGTTATGTGGATGCTAATATGAGGGGTAGCTTCCCTCTGCCTGCATCTCCTCTCTCTGTAAGAGCAGACATGCAGCTGTCATCATTAAGCTGCAGAAGAGCTATCAATTAGAGCAACTCATGAAATCAGTACAAGCACCTCAAAGAAAGCTAGAACAAGCACATTTCTTCCTATTTGCCATTCTGTTTCCTTGTCCACTAACTACAGAGGCTACTGAGAAAAACAGAAACACAACTGTCTCCTCACTTCAAGTGAGATCATTCAGTTCAGTAGGCAAAGGAAATAAACAACTGAGAGAGCACTGAAGTGGAGGTGTGTTTTTCCTTTGGAACTGCTGTTTAAAATGTGTATGCTGTGGAAGATGTTTATTTACTGTCTTTAGAATAGCTCTTGCACTCAGAGTGAATTTTATTGTGTTGCTCACGCAGTCCTCAGAGAACAGCAGGGAGTACATGCATTTTTTCACACAAACCATTTTGAGAAGCCTCTTGAGATTCAGGCCTTCTTTGGCAGCTCCTCTCCATCTCTTGGGGGCAGGAGGACATGTACCACCACCTTCCTCTCCCTGAAGTCTGTAATTTTAGTGAATTAAGAAAAGCTCTTAAAAAAAAAGTAACCATATATCTTCCTTCTGAAGAACAGTAGATAACAGATAAGTGGCTTCAGACAGTGGTGTAAAATAGAAAATTTAATGCAGAGCTTTCACAATGCTGCATTCTCCCATCCACCTTCCTAAAATTTCTTTGTCTTTAAATGCACACGGCATTTCCAAAATCTTTGCTGGTACTTTCTTCTCTAGCCTGCACCTTTGTGGGGAACCACCAGGACACACCAGAAACACTCTGGCAAATTAAACCCATGGAACTATAGGGCCATAAGTAATGTAGTCGTTACTGGGGTGCAACAGGGAATCAGGGATGTGCCTCTGAGAACACCAAATGTGCTTTACCATAAATTCCCTGCCAGGTCCTCCAGCTTGTCTTTAAGCAGCACCAGCCCAAACTGGGACTAGTTTGAGATGACTTGAGACAAGCTGATTGACTGATTTATTACTCTTTACAACAAAGTATTTGACTAATTTGTGCAGCAGCTCTCCAAGTGGGAATTTCAGATGATCTTGGAGGCACCCCAGCTCAAAGAGTCCCTGCTGTGCCCAGACCAGTTCACAGACACTACCGATATGCAGCTTTACATAAATAAGGCACTTGTGAATATAATCTGTCCCTACAGACACAGAAATTGTCACGCAGTGCAGTGTTTTGCACTTAGCTTGGAGTCACGGTGTGCATATTTCCAGCAATTCCACAGCAATGGGTCTGGTGTGATCATGCAGGACCATTGGCTGGCTGGGTGTAAGGACTGAGGAGAACAGCAATCTGGTGACTAAACTGCTCATCAGGGTCATCACTCCTGTAACTGTTAGTGTCACTCCTAAAAACATAAGGAGTTTTCCCCTTTTTCTTTTAGAATGTGGCATGGCACCAAGCACCTTTGTCCAACATTATCTAGAAGACTGCAAGTACTATTTTTTGTGTAGTGCTTTAGAAGGTAGGAAAGAAGTCTGAAGAACTTCAATCCTTAAGACTCGAGTTATTTGCAAGGTACTGAGGAATTACACATGGATTGCCTGAAGCATCTTGTCTGTTCAAGAAGTTCTGTATTATCTCATGGGAAAGTCAAGCACATAAACATGTGTGGGTATGTCTGTGTGTGTGAGCATGGAACGAGATATATTAATGATATAGCTGTGTAAAAAGAGAGAAAGGGGATTCTTTTTCCTAAAAAATAAGACTCTGCATTTTCTCAGTGCAGTGCTATTCCAGCTCAGAACAAGTTGCAGAAGATGAATTCACTGAAAAACCTTTCTTTTTCCCCTTGGACTGGAACTTTTCAAGAGTGTTTGGGAAATGCCATGAAGGAATTTGCATGCACGGAGCTCTCTAAAAAGTGAAAAATGATGCTTCACACTCCCATGTGAAGAAACCTGACTATATCTGTGCTAGGGGACATGGAATATGTAACACATTACGTTCCTGCAGGAGAGGAAATTCATTTTAGTTAATGGAGACCTCAAAAATCAGGTGCCAAAGACATTAATCAGCTAAATATCTTTCCATGGTGTTGGTTTTACCCACCAGCCTGTGCTCCTTAATGATTCCATTTAGTATGTGTAACATTTAACAGCTGGGACAGTATCAGAACTCAAGTTAGAAAACTGCTGCCAATAGAAGGTGCTGGATCCTGCCATTAAATCAAAGCATTGGTTCCCTTCCTATTACCCTGAGGATGATAAAGGATCCTTCTTTTTTCTGACAGGGAAATATACGTAAAATAAATAAACTGTCAGGGCTGACTTTCTTTCTTTCATGGCTTGTGTTAATATATGGGAGCAAGATGGAATTAAATGGAAATGTGGCTGAGACACGACACTCTGCTTCTCTGTCAGTCACAGGTAATGTACGATGTAACATCCCTATGAAAATACCACAGAGTTTAAGATGAATGGGGGATAATTCCAGCATCAGAACCCATGAATTCAAACAGATTTTTTTTTCTCTCCTACCCACTGGATTAAGTAATGCATAACACTGAATGCATCCCTTCCTAGACACCAGAGAATCCACAAAATCCCCTTGAATGAGCAAAGGCCTCTCTGCTATTTTGAGTTTAAAGTATTTCTGACTTTACCTTTCTTAAAATATTTTTTTAGCTGTGGATATTTAATTTGTTGATTTATTTTTTCCTCTTTATGGGGGAGTGTTAATCCAGTGCTTTCCATCACTCAGCTGATTCTTAGCAAGGATGCAGTGAGGACTTTGTATCAACATCATTGCTCTGTCAGATCTGCAGCTGATGAACAGATCCAGCAGTTATTAAGTGGGACTGACAGGCACAAGGACCATTCAAGCCTCATTTCCTGAAGAAGCCAGGCTAAAAATTGTTCAGTAATTATCCTTAATTGTCCAGGATGTATCTCCACTATTCAGTGAGGTACATTTTATATGATATTTATGTTTTGGTGCTTTTATACCTACAAATATAAAGCCATCTTTTATCCCTACCTCACATCTTCCAGTGGTTCCTCCAAAAATCTCCTTAGATAGCTATCTTTGGCATTTCTCTATTCAGATTCCTTGAACGTGAATACTTAGGGTTATTTTAAAAGCATGATAATCTTGAACAACAAGAAAATAACTCTTGGATAATTCAGATACATGTCAGCCTATGACAATACCAGAACAATTTCCTCAGGCAGTTGAAATAACGGAGTAACTGAGCCTTCTAACAACCCAAGTGAGAATGGACTTGAATTCTCAAAGCCAGCAGAACCTGGACATGGAATTGTCTTTATCAGCCCTTAAGCAAGCTGAAACCATCCATCCAAAAGTCTTGAGTGTCTCATTCTACTTAACTAGGCCTTGACAAACAAACAAGATTCTCACATGTCAACCACTCAGATTTACTGGGATGTAAAGCAGAAAGCACATCTCTGCTTTTAGGAAGTGTTGTCTGAATATGCCAGGAAATCATGGAATCATAGAGTCACAGAATGGTTTGGGTTGCAAAAGACATTAAAGACTTCCACCCTCTGCCATGGGCAGGGACACCTTCCACTATTCCAGGGTGCTCCAAGTCCTGTCCAGCCTGGCCTGGGACACTTCCAGGGATCCAGGGGCAGCCACAGCTGCTCTGGGCATCCTGTGCCAGGGCCTCCCCACCCTCACAAGGAGCACTTTCTCCCCAAACCCCAATTCTCCCTGTCCTCTAGCAATGGGAAGCCATTCCCTCTTGTCCTGTCCCTCCAGGCCCTTGTCCAGTCCCCCTCCTTTGGAGCCCCTT
The DNA here is from genome assembly GCF_024509145.1 of Vidua macroura. Classification (NCBI taxonomy): domain Eukaryota; kingdom Metazoa; phylum Chordata; class Aves; order Passeriformes; family Viduidae; genus Vidua; species Vidua macroura. The sequence goes on from NC_071611.1 coordinate 3,226,330, forward strand.
TGGATGTGGAAGAGGAAGATGCTTGAAGGTCTCCTCAGAGCCTTCTCAGTCCCAGGATGAACAAGCTAATATAATACTGAATGAAATCCAAGCATCCTTACATGCCCAGTTCCCACTGAAAGTCAGTCCTGGTCTCCAGTGACTGCCAGCCATGGATTGCAGGATCCATGCAGTTGCAAAATTTCTGTGTATATTTGTACATTTAAATGTACTCAAATTACCATTTATGAGGTGGAATTCAGTTGCAGCTAAGCAGCTAACATCAGCTGCATGTTTCTGTGTACTGCCAGTGTTTTTTTTTTTGTTTTTTTTTTTTTTAAGAATTAAAAAAAAAAAAAAAAAAGCACAATACCAACAAGAACAAGGTCTTGTAATTTCAAGGTCTAAAATATATGACTTCAACAGGAATTCTGCTTAAAATTTAAAAGAGAACCGAATGAAATCTCCCAGTCCTGTAATTTCCATTTAAATTGGAGATGGCTACACATCCAGCCATGGGGAGGAGCAGGAAAGAGGGATGGTTCTTCCTGTGGGTGAAAGGGAAGGCATGATCCTTCAGTGGGAAGCACTGCTGCATGAGTACACCTCAACTCCATAAAATGGGTTTCAGCAGTGGTCTTCAGGATAATCCGTGACCTTTCTTTAAATTTAGTCCGTCTTTTCACAGCTACTGACACATAAATATTTCATTCTACAAAGAGATTGACACTACATGGCTTGATTGCACTGTAGATAGGACCCTAAAAGTGGTTTTCTGGTATTCTGGCAAGTAAATTTAAAGAACTCCAAAGCATTATTTCCTTGGGGAAATGTGAGGGGGAAGAGAGGGGTTAAAGATATTTACTGGTGAATAAAAGAGATCAGAACAGGGTCTTCCAAAGGGGTGGGGCAGCAGCACTTCATGGAGTCAAACAGAAATAACCGGGACTTGCAAGGACCATGTGGGAAAGATTTAGAGGGGAAAAGTATATATATGTATTTTTAGTTTTGCAAAGGAGAATAGACGGCAGGGATTTAATGGGGTGAAATAGCAAGGAATTAGAGAGACATTTCTTTTTGTGAGTTCCTGTTTCAGTTGTTCAGTTTGTTACAAGGCCAGTGTTTCCAGGAGAGGATTCCTAGCTATGCCAAAATTATATTTAATCATATTGTCTGGATTTCAGCCTAGCTCAAAGGAAGCAAAAGCGCTGAATACAGAAAAGAAATACATATTTTAAGTGTAATTTTACCATTTCTATATTTCTTTATTTCTAAAAAGATAAGAGTCCAACAAGTAACCTATTATTTTCTTTGAAAGTCTTGGCTTATGACATTTTCAAATAACACAAAATTTTCAACATCTGTCTCTAATTAAGTAGCATTTTTCTACCAGGAACAACGATTACAGTGTCTGAAAGTTCTGTTATATAGATATGATTCATATCTCCCTCCTAAGAAGCTTGTCTTATGTCCTGAAATTTGAGATTTGTAAATCCTTTAGCTAAACATTTATATCTGCTAGGATTGTGCAGGTGCTTAACTTTGCAGTGTTTTGCTGAGGTTGATCTGCAAATGCATAACAGACGTCTAAGTGTTCTCCAAGCCTGGGAACTTTTCTGTCAGGGCTTTTCCAGTTTCAGGTAATGTATTGAATTCTGTCTCCGGTGTGGTACATTTTACACTAAAAAAATTGCCTCATGTGAAAAATTACCTTCCTGCACTGACTGCCAACCACTTTCCCCAAATGATAAAATAAGCAAAGAAAGATGTTTGATTGAAAACAACAAGAAGGAAAATTGTTCATTTAAATTTTAATTTTAGGCAAGCATTAAGGTCTGCTGGTCTGACTTTGGTAAGTTTTTGTCACTTAATAAAAAGTACCTTTTCCTATGTTTTACATATATATATATGTAAATACTATACATATATACATATGTATATATGTATATGTATATACTTTTATATATATATATATATATATTTAATGTATGTATGTATATATATACACTTTCTCTGTATGTGTATGTATGTGCTTTTTATGCATGTATATATATATATATGTATATATATATATATATATATATATATATATATATATATATGAGAATGTATTTCCTATATTTTCTTATATTGTCACAGAATCACAGAATAAGCTGAACTGGAATTGCACCATAAGAATCATTGAGTACAGGTCCTGACCCTGCACAGCACCATCCCCAAGAGTCACACTATGTGCTTGAGAGCATTGTCCAAACACTCCTGGAACTCCACCAGGATTGGTGCTGTGCCCATTCCCTGGGGAGCCTGTTCCAGTGCCCCAGCACCCTCTGGGTGAAGAACCTTTCCTGATATCCATCCCAAACCTCCCCTGACACATCTTGAGGCCGTTCCCTGGGGTCCTGTCCCTGTCACCACAGAGCAGAGATCAGAGCCTGCCCCTCCTGCTCCCTCACAGGGATCTGTAACTGCACTGGGCTCTCCCCTCAGCCTCCTCTTCTCCAGCTGGACAGACCCAGTGCCCTCAGCCCCTCCTCACACGGCTTCCCCCCAGGGCTCTTCACCATCCTTGGTGCCCTCCTTTGGAGGCTCTCTAAACTCTTAAGACCTTTCTTATATCAAGGCACCCAAAACTGTTCACAGTATTGAGGGTGAGGCAGCCCAGCCCAGAGCAGAGTGGGACAATCCCCTCCCTTGCCCAGCTGCTGATGTTGGGCCTGATGTCCCCAGGACAGGGATGTCCCTCCTGGCTGCCAGGGCACTGCTGACTCAAGTTCCACTTGTCACTCACCAGGATCCCAGGTCCCTTTCCATGGCACTGCTTTCCAGGATCTCATCCCCCACTCTGCCTGCACATCCAGGGTTGCCCCAATCCCAGTGCAGAATCTGGCACTTTCATTTTTTGAACCTCACTTGGTTGGTGATATTCCATCCCTGATTTGTTGAGGTCTCTCTGGAGGCCCTCTCTGTCCTCGACAGAGTCAACAGCTCCTCCCAGTTTTGCATTGTCTGCCAACTTGCCCGGTATCGCTCGCATTCCTGCCTCCAAATCATTAATGATGGTGCTGAAGATCACAGGGCCAAGGATGGAGCCCTGTGGAATTCTGCTAGTGACAGATCCCACCATTAATCCCACCAGATTAATGACACCCCATTCACTTCCAACCCAGCCTGTTCTGTGATTCCATGACTCCATATTTTTGTGATTTTGTGATATTATGCATTGTGGAAAACAGTATCAACAACATACCATGTGTTCAGTTTATTTCTGCATACAGTTTTCTCAGGTGATTTAGGTGATTAAGATGAACTCTTTCCTGACAATTCAGTGCTGCTTGCCAGAAATTAGATGGTAAAATGATACATGACAGTGCCATGTCCTTCCCTCACCTAAGACAGTGCAAAATCACAATACACAACCTTGGAAAGGACACTGTTGTGCTTTAAATGCATATCTGTACACATCTGTGCTATTTTAATTAAAAAGGAAGTCAAGTAAGTTATTAGAGTGGTTTAGTACAGTGGCTTAGTGCAGGGCACTGAAAGGATTAAAAATAAAAAGGTAAAAGGCTATTATCTTATTGAAATATACAAAGCCATTGTTAATATAGTCAAGAGTCCTCGTTTTAACTCTTAGAGCTGAGTGGGCTTCGTGTACCATTTTTTATCCTGTTTTAGCACATGATAAAAATTACATCATGGACCTCCAAGTCCGTTAAAATTTATCAGGTATTTCCACTCTCATTTTGGAGCAGACAGGTTTGGTGGAGAGACATGGAAGAAGTTGTGTTCCCTCACACCTGCATATCTGCCAATACCATATCAACTCACAGCCATGGGCCTTGAAGCTTAGCAGAGGTTCACTGATAAGAAGCTACTCTTTCCTTAATTATGTCTCATGTCCTGATGATTTTCCCTGGACACTTGGTGGAAAATGCAAAAGCAAAGCTCTCACTGTTTCTCAATGAGATGTCTACTTTTAAAGTGTATTAGGAAAGAATAACTCTTAGCAGCACATTAAAATCAGAGAAAAACATAATATTTAACATTGTTGAACAAGAATTGCCATACATCTTCTCTGTATGTCTTAATATGACCAAGTGCTTTTTTTTTTCTGCTCCAAAAACATTTGTTATCAGTATGACATTACCTGGCACAATAAAAATTGGTATTTGGGTTGTTTGTGGGTTTTTTTTTTTTTTTTTTTTTTTTTTTTTGCCTAAGCTAGTATTAGTTCCCATTCATTGATTTATAGATGGGTTAATCACTTCGGGTTGTCCACAAACTGATGAGACCTTGACATGGGTGTGTGAAAATGTTGGGTGCACAAAAGTGTTTTGGCAGTAATGAAATCAATTGAAGTCTGACCAAATTTAGATAACTTCTATGGGGTGTATTAAAAATGCTAATACTAAGGAAAAGATGTATCAAAACATTTTGATACAAGGAGATTCAATCGTACTCTGTTAACCTGTGAGAATATGGTATCTTCTCAGCAGATTGAATTTCCTGTCCCTGGAGCCTGAAGGAATGAGTTAGTGAGTCAGTTTGAATTTGAGGTGGGGTTTTTCCGGTCAAATATTTAAACTCTATTAAAATATCATTTTTGGGCACTTACAGAAAGGAAATATTTGAAATTTTACTGACTTATCTTTTTATGTTCAAATTTGAATACATTTGTAGTTTAAAATAATGTAAAAGAAGGTAAAATTTTTAAGCTGTTAAAACAAAATTCTTCATTTGGGGTGTACTGATGAATTTTTCACTTCAGTTTGCAAATGTATTTTAGGCTTTGAGTTTTAATCCCTCACTGGAATGAAAAAGGTGAAGAAAATAGCATTCATGCAGTTTCTCACCACATCTGTGCATGACACATTACTGAAGATTAATTCACCTGAAGTATTTTTGCTTTGTACAAAAAAAAAAAAACTGGTATTGTTTTTTTTATTTTCATGAAAGGTTTTCTCTTGAACAGCTTTTTTTACCCCTCTGGTATATATGATTTTGCTGCCTTCTCCCTCAAGTCTGATGGATAACAAACACATTATCCTCCAGGACCTTCAGGAGGGCATGCACTCTGGGTGAACTCAAGTAAAGAATGAGTTAAGGTGAAGAAGAATTATTTAATTTGTGGTGTTTTCAAGTTTTATGACCTTGCTGTAACTTTAGGCCTGTCCTCTTTGTCCATGCAATTATTTTTCAAACATTTTAGAGAATGGGAGAGAAAAAGACACCCCTTAGGCATCAGTTTATAAACAAAACAACAATGTTATAATATTTAATATGGAGAGTTGCAAAGGAATAAGTCCCCTCCATAGAATGCTAATATTGAAGAGGAAAGACTTAGAAGAATTTCAGAACTGACCACACCCGACGCAGATTCAGAAATGAGTTTTATGTCTGTAGCCATTGCTAAAAAAGACATCTCTTCTAAACTTTTTTGACATATTTAGCCTCAAACTTTGAAAGTTATCCTTTTGGTTTAAATCAAACTGATCACTTAGGTAAAACCAGGAGACATTGAGGCAAGTATCAATCATGAAAATTATCCTCTCCATTCGAAGAGTAAGGCTGAAAGGTAGAAACCTGGACTATAAAAGTAGCTGATGACATTTTAGGCTCAGTAACTTCCCTGCACTTACTTAAGTGTGACGGTTTCAATGTGACCACGCTCTAATGTGATTATTGCCATTTACGTTGGTCTGGTGCACTTGCAAGCAGCCAAAGTGTCTTCAGTGCTGTTTTCTTTTGGCCCCTACCAACTGCTGACCCACATCAAAGGCTTGAGCGTGGGTGCCAAAAGCTCCAGACGTGATAAAGTGTATGTGGAAAATATGCAAATCATCATCGGGGAGAAATTTCCATTTCTGTACCAGCAGTTTGCAGTTTAAGCCTTTCTTCTTGAAGATTTCATTTCCTTGGAAGAAGGGGGGATGGAAAGGGAAGGATAATCACTCTCTAGTTCCATTTCTGTTGTTGCACAGCCCTGATACTGAGATCCCATTTCTCAAGCTTTTTTGACTTTGATGAAAGCCTGTGACTTGCTGAACTTGCTCTCACTTTAAGTATAGCTATAGAATTATGGATTTCCTGACAAAATGATTAATATTTCTATGTCTTGCTTTCTCTTTACGTATGTGTGGGAACGCAATAAGCTCACTTATAAAGTGTTTTTATGCAACTGCTATCTAAAAACACCAAGTTTTTTTTTTTGTTTCATAAACTTCCAGGAGAAATGGCTCAGATGATCTCTGCCTTGCTCTGATAGACACAAAAAGCAATACAAGTCAATCTAATTAGTATTTCTTGATGTATTTGATGACAATAGTTCATCTTGAATAGGAAAGAAAAAAATGCTTTATGGCGTTCATGCATTTATTATATTCTTTATCATAATTTGAAAATCTATTGCAACCACACACTTTATGTTCTGGATACAAAAAAACCTTTAGTTGGAAAGAAAATTGTGCTGTAGCTGGAGAATAGTTCAGTCATTTTAATGACTTAGAAACTGGGGCCAAACTTTTAAAGTCACATGGGAAAGCTATGGTAAAGCCAAGAAATGTATCTCTTGGTGAAATTGTATGAACATTTAAGAAACACACCACAATTTTACAATTTTTCGTGGGTCAGCTGCACTGTGGTTATTATTGTCGTGTCCACTTCTAGTCCACACACAATAAAATGTAAGGAAAGTTAGCTTAATGACCTTAATTACTGATTAAGACAAGATAGAGGATCTCACATATATTGGTCTGATGTTTGACCTCTCAGTCTGGGGAGAAGAGTTTGAGTCTGCTCCTCCTTTCTTTTACCAGGCACCCCCAAAAGGTGAACTCCTAACTCCGGTGTTGTCATCACCTCTCAAAGCAGGGAAAGAACATCCTGAGGGTGGCTGACCCATGTGCAAAATAAAATCTAAACTGGTATTTCAATAGTGAAGTGTCAAGGGTTTTCAGTAGTCATTCTGGGTCAGTGTTCATTTTTTCCAGGCATGGACATGCTGGCCTTCAGGACTTCCCCTTCCCTCCCCTTACACACACACACAAGAAAACATCAGATATATGATGATTTCATTGAAAAGAATAACATAATTAAAAATAGCATGAATTCCAGAGAAAGGAGTATTGATAAAAATTAATGGTACAGAGGCAATATTTTTACCTCCAAGACCTCTTGTTTTGCTGAAAGATCCAAATTTCAGTGCTTGAGGCAGCAAGGGTAATAATATGCTCAGTCCATCTGTTTCTCACAAGTATGCAAGCAGGAAAACAAGGACAGTGAAGAAGGGTAGTACCATGTTAAAGAAAGCAGACTATCCTGTGGTCTTCCTGAGGAACTGATTTCCCAGTATTTCTGCCTCTCTAGCACCCAGACATCATTTCCCATGTCATGTCAGATTGCCACATCCAGCTACATCAGGGTGTCTTCCCCCTCCACTGTCAGACATCCCTGTAGGGAGAGCAAACCACAGCAAATTCTCTGACCTACACTGCCTGATCCCTTCCTCGTTGCCTTTTATCTGCTAGAGTGCCTTCTGTTTATTTATTCATTTATTTCTCTCCTGAGATCATTCAGAGATTTGTGGTTGATGATGTTTTGTTTGATGCAAAAACCTTTGCAATGGGGTCCTGGAGTAAATTTTGTCACCAAGAGAATGAAAGAATTGAATGAAGTCAGTGCTAAAAGAAGCCAAAGGCTTCTTTAGAAAAGTTCCATCTTTCTGTTCTATGGCTATAGATTTTCAACAGAAACACAGGCCTTAAACCAATGAACAAAAAAAAAAAAAAAAATTAAACCAATGAAAAAGAAAAAAAAAAACATTTTGAAGAAGACTTAAGAAATAAAACATGTCCCTAACAATAGTTTTTATAATTTAGACATAAAAGTTACCTCTACTGAAGATTTATTTGAGAGTTTTAGCCTTTTAAATAACATTAGGAATGACTGGATTGAAAGCTACCTCTGAAGTAGATAAAATCCATAATGATTTTAGTAATATAAGACAAAATAACCTCTGCAGCCAAGGTCTAAAATATTGCCCTCACAGCAATGGCAGAACTTTATTTTATGATTATTTTATATTCTGGGGATAAGCAGGCAGTTGTATACTTGCAAACAACAGAAAGTAGCTGGGTAGGAGGAACAAACTTTAACCAATATTGGTGCCACTCCCTGTGGCTCCCGTTATAGGACTGAGAACTTCCCAAGATGTGCAGAGTTAGGTTCTCTTCAGATCTAAGGCACAGCTCTCTGAAAGTTTATAAAATCATAGAATGGTTTGGGTTGAAAGGGATCTTAAAGATATCCTCATTCCAAGCCCCTGCCATGGGCACAGACACCTTCCATTAGACAGGACTGCCCAAAGCACCATCCATCCTGGCGTTAGAGGGTTGTTTTTTAACTTCCTCAGTTTCAAAGACTCATCCCCTGTACCCTGCAGTGGGGTTAAGTAAATTTCTCATGTGACAGCAAGATACCTCCTGGATAGGCTCTTATTGAAGACCTTATAGGAAGTTCAAAGTCACAAAAGAATCCTTCTCTTTTAATGTCCTGCTCATCATGTCCTGTGCATTTCAATAATTTGTACTCCCTATTGTTTTGTCTTGGGTTTGATGGAAACAAAGTATTTGGAGGTTTGAATGATATAACCTTACTGTCTACAATATGTTAGAAGGCTGAGCTTGTATCAGTTCAAATACTTTAACTTGCTTCACAATATGTGTCTTGTCATGGGGGAGCTAAGCCAGTCTCAACAAAATTTCCAGCTATAGGCATTGCAAAGCCTCTACAATTAAATATTGAGATTTGGACCAGTCTTCTGTCAAAGACTTCCTCGAGCTCATTTATGAGCAACTTACAAATTTGGTCTGTCAATCTTATGACTTAAGTATGGAGATGCGATGTGACCAAATTCCCACTCTCATATAATTAACTAAAGTCCCTGCCAGAAAACTAGGATTGCAGTCTGAAATTAAATGTCTTGAGATACTTTGATTTCTGAACTACTACATGGCTTACCTTATTCCAGTAGTTATGTCAAGCAGCATCTCTTTCCCAGATGAACAAGTATGAGTATATTTGGAATGAAATGGTCTCTTCCCTGTCCTGCTTCTACTTGTCTTCTGCAAGGATTTGCACTTTAGGTGTCTCCTTTCTTTGCCTGCTCTGCTTTTGCCCAAGTACCTCCCATGCTGACCAGGTTCCTGATGGTCCTTGGCCATATTTAGCCAGGATAGTAGTTTTGTAGGGTTGGTTTTTGTCCTGTTTTACACTCCCAAGATAGCCTCTGCTTTCAGTGATCATGGTGTTATAATTTGACTGCATTTGCAGTGGTACTATGTATCCTTTATTCACATATCACAATGCTTCCAGCATTTCTGAGAGCTAACTTGGCCTTCTCCTGTGTGACTGTCAGCTCTAACAGAAGACTGCATTGACAGCTGGATGTATTTCTTGGTAGATAATAATAATATCTTTCACATACAAGCCAGCTTGGCAGAGGATTTCCATATCTTTTCATGTTTTCTTTAGTTTCCCCCAGATGAGAATATCATATGCTAGTTTATTTTCATATTTCCAATGTGTAAAGTTGTCTAGATGAGTAAGTAACTTTATACATCTTATTTCATTATGACACTGCAGACTCAGTAGCATACATTGAATTCACTCTGAAAATGGCTTTTAGCCATGTTGTGGAATTACAGAATGGTTTGGGTTGGGAAAGACCTTAAAGCTCAACCAATTCCACCCCCTGACATGATCAGGGACACCTTCTGGTGTAGACTGGGCTGTTCAGGGTCCCATCCAGCCTGGCCTTGAACACTTCCAGGGAAGTGTTTTCATTCCAGATGATTCCCCTGATATGTTTCGAGACATTATTTAGACGAATCAAGTAACTCTTTTATGGAACATACTTATTATTATTTATGTTGACATAACAAGGATTCAAAGACATTGTATGAATTTAGAAGATGCTCACTTTAAAATTCCTAAGACAAATGATAAAAGAAAAACATTCCTGAGAAGGTATTTGCTATAACAATTCTATTCTTGGGGGTGTCTGAAGTGTTCAATCCCTCATACCTCAGCCAGTCCCCATCTTGCCTCAATTTTGTTTGTATTAAATTTCAAATGTATTCAGCGAGTCGCTGTTGGGAACAGATGGGGTTGTGATTGTGACCTGCCACAGCTTCTGTCACGCTGCCTCTGTGGGTTATGCACGGATGTAGGTGGATTTACATACATACATAAATGCTGAGCTACAGACAGTGATGAGTGACTCGAAGAGGCTCCCAGACAGGGCTCTGACTGCCTGTTTTCCCGTGGAAACAAGCAGGAACCAACCTGTTGTGGGAGATTCACAGAGGTATGGCAACGTTTCCCTGGTAAAGGGAAGGAGGGAAAAGTCATTAAAGTCATTGTCAAAGACTTTGAGGAGGACAAATCTGCAGCGCTGGGTATAGCCTTGCAGCACTCTCACCACAAATGCAAATACGCATTTTCTTCTTGGACCCTCCAGCACTGCTTTTTCGTGGGATGATATCCCATTATTTCCCCCAGACAAAAGAAGACAAACAAAATAATAACAAAACATATCCTGAAGGAGAGCTTTCGAATAGGAAAAATGGAAGTGGATCCTGAACCCGCAGAGCCAAGACCAGTCCCAAACAAGCCAGGGCACAGAAAATGAAAACAAAAGCCTCAACCTCTGCCTGCTTAAATCTGCAAATAAGGTGCACAAGAATGAGCTGCAAAAGGAGATGAGAAAGGAAAAATACACGGAGGTGTACAAGCACAGAGAGGAAACAGGAGTGTCAAATTCAATACTACATTCTGAAAGAGTTTAGAAGTCAGAGAATGGTGACATCAAAGCTGTTTTGAATAAGGACAAGGCTATAGATTTGCTCCACTATTCTGAAAAAGTGAAAATCTGTGAACTGATTCCCATCTTAAATAATCAGTTATAGTGAGAATTATTGGAACCTTGGACTTTTCATGCAACTGGGACTTGTACAAGGAGGAACATTTAAGCCTTGGAACAGGACACCTTTCTGATCCACTGATGTGTGAGTCATAGCCACAGTACCAGAGATAAAGAGGAATAAAGAAAATGTGCTAGGTGTCTATATCTGAGGCTTTGGAAAATAAAATTTGCATTCATGCTGTCTAATTTATTCTTTTAGAAAGAATTGTGATATATGGACACTGAAGGAGAGAGGCAAGAACAAAATAATTAGGCAAGAACAAAATAATTAAGACTGCTCAAAAATTAGCAAAAGGGTGAAATGCATTCTCTGTAGTGAAAAAAAAATCAAGCAAAAAAGAGAAAAAAAAAGACATAGTATAATTATCTAGTCTTTTACCTATTAAAGGGAACAAAAGTAATATTTTCTATGTGAAAAATTTTAGATTTCCTGTAAGACTGATTTTCCACAAGAGAACTAAAATTAAAAAATTTGAAAATTGAAGTATTTCTTCAGGATGGTTCTGATGTTTTCTTCTCTCTGTAAAGGTAAATTTTTGGAGAGCATTTCCACAAAATTAAAAAAGGAAATTGTGGTTTGGTTTTTGTCCCAGCATTGTTTTGGGAAACTCCTTTCTCTCTAAAAGAATTAACACTAAGAATTTTGGTCTTGCAGAAAAACCAAGACCCAAGAACCCCTTTTCTCAAACAGTTTTACTGGCCAGTAATTTTGTCATTCTGCTTTTCCAGTGCTGTAATATGACAACAAATGCAGCATGATTTATATTTATAATTATTATGTCCTACTGCTGGGGAAGGAACGGTTCAACTCCCCCAGTTCATAATGTTCCCTGCTTGTGACATGTCCTGTCCCTTGCCTTCTCTACAGCAGTTTTGAATAGGTTATTTTTAGTCTTATTATATTTTGTCTTGCTGCCTGTGCTTTCAAGCTTCCCTCTGACTTTAATTAAAGTGTCCTTAGGCTTGTGCATGTAAAAAGCTAACAAGTTCAACCAGTCAAGATCTCTCCTAATTATAATGCAAAGTAGGAGTTCAAGTGAGGAGAACATCAAACAGTTTTTATGTGACATATGAGAGCTTGACACTGTATTTTGACAGGCCTGTTGCAGAATACACGATGCCACTGAAATACATTTTAAAAGTAATATCCCAGCTTACACATCATCCACAAAACAAGCCCATGGTGCAGAGAGAGAGCTGTACAACATGCTGCACAGAGCAAAAGACAGTGTTTGGCGTGTTATTGATGTGTTATATAAACAGTGGTAAGATCCAAAATGCGATGACTTCTGGGTTTCTTTCTTACGTGTGGTGGCACGTACCAAACCCACGAGCCAGTTTCTTCAAATGTTGATTCCTGCAGTGCAGCTGCTTGATGAAAAATGGTGCACTGGACCTTCCCCATCACACAACAAACACAGCATGAGAGAAACTGTGCAGCCTTTCTAGGAAGGAATACAGGAAAACCACATTTTTGGTGGGTGTGGCATAGATGAAAAGCACAATACAACCACATTAGCCTAGGAATCTGTGCACAAAAAGCAGATTATTTTCACTGCAATCGCCTTTATGTAATCATAAAGATATTAAGGTTTCAGAAGACTTTTAGATTAAGTTCATTCACCCAACACCCAGGTGTTCACTACTAACCCACATCCTCAAGGGTCACATCCACACGGCCTTTCTATCCCTTCAAGGGATGGGGACTAGACCACTGCCCTGGGCAGACTATGCAAGTGCTTGACAATCTTTACCATGAAAAGATTTTGCTCCAATATCTGATCTAAACCTCCCCTGGCCCAGCCTGAGGCCGTTCCCTCTCCTCCTGTCCCTGTTCCCTGGAGCAGAGCCCGACCCCCCCCGGCTGTCCCCTCCTGTCAGGAGCTGTGCAGAGCCACAAGGTCCCCCCTGAGCCTCCTTTTCTCCAGGCTGAGCCCCTTCCCAGCTCCCTCAGCCTCTCCTGGGGCTCCAGCCCCTTCCCAGCTCCGTTCCCTGCCCTGGACACGCTCCAGCCCCTCAGTGTCTCTCTTGTCCTGAGGGCCCAGAGCTGTCCCCAGCACTGGAGGTGCCTCAGCAGTGCCAGCACAGGGACTGGGGCTGTGTCACAGCCTGGCTGGGACAGCCCAGGGGCCGCTGGCCTTCTTGGTCACATGAGTACCCTTCAGTCCATGATCACAATAACCTGTAGGTTTTACTCTGCTTAGAGTTTTAGACCTTCTTAGAGGCTGTGAACCGAGCATATTGGTTTCATTTTAGGCTGCACTTCATCCCTCTAGGCTGAGACTAATCATGCCAAGTTGTTAAATTTTTTCCCACTGGTTGGAAGAGGAGTCAGAGGTGACTAGCTGATATACCAATGTTGCGGACATAAAAACATAGAATTGTAGAACAGTTTGGGTTGGAAGAGACCTTAGAGATAATTTCATAATTACAGCATGTAAACTAGTTGTGGAAGAAGAGAAGTGAGAAGGGGGAAAAGGAAGAAGGGGGGATGAATATATTTAATATGTATTATCAGAGCCAAAGCAGACACATGTTTTTTACTGAGAGCTTTCCTCTTTCCATGGAACGTTTGCTGCTGTTGCTAAAATCTGAATTTTTTTGGAAAAATACACAGTTTGGTTGAGGGCTCGAGGTATTGCAAATAAGACTGAGAAACAAACTGAGACGTGTGAAGGAAACTTCAGTCAGAAGCATGAGGGGCTCATTTCCTGACTTGAGCTTTAGTCATAGCTCACCACCATCAGCAGTGTCGTGATCACCCTGCAGTCAGAGCAGACACGACGGGAGCAGGAGCGGGTGAGTCAAACCCTGTGGGGGTGTGGATGACTGTACAGGACTCCAGCATGACAAGCACCTTTCATCTCACCATTCATGGTGCCACTCAGCCCCCAGCAGGGACTTCTGCAGGAGCAGGATCAGCACCCTGAGTGAGAAAGGAAAAGTGCAAGAGAATGAAGGAGCAGCAATGCACAGAGTAACAGGCAAGGGAAAGAACGAGCTCTGCAGTGTGAAAAATAACGGGCAGTTTGTTTTATTAGTTGCACAGAGGTAACCACACATCCCTTTGGTCAAGGGTGACATTTCTGTGAGATTCTCACAGCATCTCATCTGCAATTCCTGTATGCCACTGTCAACATGAGGGCAATGTTAATAGGAAAATTATTTCACCCAATATACTGAAGCTTAAATATTTAAAGCAGCTTAATTCAGCTTCAGTGCATCTGAACTGCCAAGTAGTCACTTGTCTGAGAAAAATTTAGTACTGAACAGCAGAAGTGCTCTGTACTGCCTCACAATTCAGGCCAAAAGGAGGCAATAACCACCAAATTTTGCTTTCTGCTCAGCCCTGCCTGAGTAAAGCAACTATCTCCTCAGAAGCAAATGGAAATACAAAATATGCTCGGAGGCAAAATAATGTGCAGAGGCTGGAAACACAGTGTCTCATATCCTAGAACGTCTTAGGCATCCATTTATTAGAGCTGCATTTACCTAAATGTATTTCAGCGTGGATTGTCTTGTAAGGAGGGGATGTCAACAGCGCTGCAGTGATTGTAACAGCCACAGGGCCTCCCTGAATGGCACAGCACAACATACTGTACTTAATGTTGACACTGTTCAGTGAAACAATTATTACAATCAATTTGACTTCTAATGTGACTTCTCTTGTAAATCTCTGGGTCATTAACCTTAACAACATCAGTGTACTGTCAGTATCCAATTCCACCAAATTAGTGTCCGAGGTAATAGGAAAAGGAATGTATTAATGTGTTATCGGTGACTAATAAAGACAGCAATCCTCTAATGTGCTATGAAGAACAGCTGAAGCATGCAAGGGAAGAGGAAATACACAAAGTCAGGGCAGCAGACACCTTTGGTGGTGCTTGTCAGGTCATCAGATTAGGTGGTAAACAGATTGACCTGTTTACCATTGAATCAGGAGGAGCAGGGATGGGGATGGTCCATGGTATTTAGTCTAAAGCCAATTTTATGAGGTTCAACAAGGCCGAGTGCTGGGTTCTGATGGGTCTCACCATTCCCTGCAGCTCCAGGCCGGGACAGAGGGGCTGGAAAGGGAAAGGGCCCTTGGGAAAGGCCCTGCTGGCGCTGGTGCCAGCGGCTGGGCATGAGCCCAGGGTGCCCAGGCAAGAGGCCAGTGGCCCCTGGGCTGTCCCAGCCAGGCTGTGACACAGCCCCAGTCCCTGTGCTGGCACTGCTGAGGCACCTCCAGTGCTGGGGACAGCTCTGGGCCCTCAGGACAAGAGAGACACTGAGGGGCTGGAGCGTGTCCAGGGCAGGGAACGGAGCTGGGAAGGGGCTGGAGCCCCAGGAGAGGCTGAGGGAGCTGGGAAGGGGCTCAGCCTGGAGAAAAGGAGGCTCAGGGGGGACCTTGTGGCTCTGCACAGCTCCTGACAGGAGGGGACAGCTGGGGGAAAGTCTGTAGCCAGGGAGGCTCTTCACCCAGGTAAGAGGTGAAAAGACAAGAGGATATGGTTTCAAGTAGCACCAGGGGAAGTTTAGATTGGATATTATTATTATTATTATTATTATTATTATTATTATTATTATTATTATTATTCATGGAAAAGGTTGTCAAACATTGGAAGGGCCTGCCCAGGGCAGTGGTGTAGTCCCCATCCCTGAAGAGATTGAGAAGGTGTGTGGATGTGGCACTTGGGGACATGTGTTAGTGGTGGTTTTGACAGTGCTTGGGGAACAGCTGGATTTGATGATCTTAGAGGACTTATCCAAACTTATTTTCTTTTCTGTGATTCTGCATTTCTATGTGACAAATGAATGGTATATATCATTTTGGAGTGGTTAAAAGAGCTTTTCTTCACAGTTTTATTTCATGTTCCAGTAGATGAGAAGCTGCACCATGTGAAATCATCTGGTTGTACTAGAATGAAAGGGATAACACCTAACTGTGAAAGTATTAGATTTTTTAGCCTCCATCATGAACCATAAGGTAGCTTGCACTTCAGAGAACTGAAGTTATGCTGGGCTGATAAAAATAGACTTTCCATCAGTGCCATCCAATTTCTCTTCCAGCTGGCAGGCTCTGAGTGACCTGTCCCAGTATTGTTTGAGACTGCTCTTTACTGAGACGAGAGGTGTCACAGCCCATCACATCCAGCACCACGAAAGGAGCACTCACACCCAGCAGGAAAGGGAGCACTGAGGCTCAGGAGGGAGCTGGGAATCCACTGACAGGGAGGAACACCCTGTTTGAGGGTGACTCCTGCCAGCTTGCATTAGCAAAGAGTGGTGGCTGAACGTGGCATGACACAGGCACAATTTGGATCCTCTCCAACACCCTGAAACATCAGCCTTTACCTGTAATTACTGATGGCCAATGCATTCCTCTTCCAAGCTGTGTTCAGAGGGTTGGCGTGGCACAATGCTTCAACAGACATCACTCAATAATAATAAAGATAACCTAAGAAATCATTGTAGTCATTCGATATTCCCAAAGTTCTTACAGGCTATAAACCAAAATTACGAATTCAACACCAAAACAGAAATCCTTTCGAATCAAACTTTCAAGGCAGGACAAAGGAGCATGGAGAACTAATAACAAGTTTAATTAGGAAGGCAATATTTCCTGAACAAAGTAAATTAGGCACTTCATTTGGGGATTGGCAGGATCATCAGGTTAATACCTTTTCCTATTAAAAAAATGCTACAGGATTTTAAATTGTATCCTATAATTAGGATTCTTGTCTTCAGGCTGAAAAACATCATTCTGTCTTCTGGTAGGGCACTGCCTCTGATGCTTAATCTCTATTCTGTAAATCCATACACAAAGGTAAAGAAAAGTCAATAGTAATAATAAAATTATTCTTATATTTTGGTAAAGCTGATAGTAAATGTACAAAAATACAAACAAATGACTAAACCAAGTTTTATATTTCTAAGGACTTTTGTCCTGCACTGTTGGTCAAACCCCAAGGTTATTTATTTGCTAAAAATTCCAATTTTCTTCTACCATGGAAACTTGATGAAACGTGTAATTGAAAACTCATAACGAGTAAAATTTTAACCACCTCTATGCTCAAAAAAGAAAAAAAAGGGATAGACAAAAAAAAACCTCTGCTGTGATAGCCTGATGCCAAAATTATTGATGAAATGCATGTGAGGATTTTTGCTTGCAGGTAAGCTTACAATTAGTCTCATCAAATGTGATTAGTTTAATCTGACCAGTCATCTAAGCGATAGGTGACTAAACTGAGATATCTAAATAATCATCTTCTATAACCAGTGTCTTCAGATAAATCCCCTGAGGTGCACTGAGGGGCAGAAGGAGTTGTAGTTATCTGAGGTGGTTAAAGCTTGGGGGAAAAGACCACATATCTCTCTATATTCACGGAGGAAAGAACTGAGATACCTCAGCTCAAAACTGCTTAAATCTTTCACTTTAGTGTGACTAAATCAGCTGGGAAAAAGGGTCATACTTCTGGTCAATTATCTTGTGAGGTGGGCCAGTAACATGCCACAGAATGCTCTGGCGACAGTCACAGAAAATATGTGTACATAATTTAAAATAATACAGAAATGGCAGTAAATGATGGTGCACACTCTTTTGTTTTATTGTGCTGCCATGGGTTATAATTTTGATTTTCTCCTTCTCCTGGATGCTGAAGTAGCATGGAGTTGACTTGATCTTCATCTTTCCTTCCTTGCGTTTTTTAATTCTACAAGAACACAGAGTTTGACACTCGTATTGTTTTGCCTTGAGCTCTGGCTGTGAGAGAAATGGAGGCAACAGCTCTGCTATCAGCAGTGTGTAGGCTAAGAACTGGGCTTATTTGGGAGGATCTAATGATGTAGAAAGTTATGTGTTTTTCTAGGCCATGCTCATGGCATGGACTAGTGTTAACAGGTAAGAGTGACTACTGCACATTTAGGGACATGTTACTGCATAAGACCCAAAAGTGGGGGGCGAGGGAGGGTGACACATTGTTTTAAATTATATGAAGAGAAAGTGAATTTTCAGCATGTGTACAGACTATGATTTTGACTTGTGTTTCTGTCACTTAGAGAAAACAATTCTGTTTTGTTTCATGGAAACTTATGTATGGATTAATTGGTATGCCAAATGTTGTAAGTAATACCCAGTGCCTGACAGCAGTTTCCTTCAATAAAATAATTTATGAACATTGGGTGGCATTGCTTCTTAAGATTTTGCACTTTTTGCACTTGCACTCTTTGCACCACTCAGCTGCAAAAAGACCTGAAATCATTAGAAACGACAAAATAACACAAACCAGCAGGTTCATGTATGCTAATCTGGAATGGCACAAACCAACACTGCTGATGAAAGATCTCCATCATTTATCCCTACCCAGGCTGTGCAACCTAGCCAACAAAAACCCAGGCACTGAAACGATTTAATTTTAATCATCTCCCTTAACCTGTCGGGGGAGCGGCTGCACAATGCTTATGTTGGCAGGTGGAAGGAGGTGCCACAGGGACACGGGAGGGTGAGGACCACTCCAAGATTCCTGCAGTGGCTCCTGCACCAACAATGGGCACTTCACTCCCACTGCTACCACGGGGGTTGTGCCTGGAGAAGCAGCTGCAAGGGAGCACTTCTCCCACCCTGAATATTGGCCAAGCTGCAATTTGCTGTCTGCTCAGAAGAGAAGTGGACTCCACCAGCACTGAATCTTCAAGGCCAAGAAGGGTTGCTCCACTGCAATAACTCCGTTAGTTAAACACAAATTAGTGGGCTCCATGCAGCAGCAACTGAATACATTTTTTATTGGCTGCGTTATGCCAGAGGTCAGACTCAATGAGATAATCCTCTTTTATAGCCTTAAAGTGTATAAAACCAGATAAAATTAATCCAGGGGACACTCTTGTGCCTGTTGATGCCTAGCAAGATATCTACTCCATCTGACTTTTGGTATTTGGGGTCATTTTAATTCACAGGCTTTTATTTTTCTTCCATTATTGGATTTTCTGTCCTTGCAGCTCTCAGCCTTTATGGCTCATAGGCAGAAGTAATGAGTGAGTAATGTGAGCAGCATCTTTCTTTGCTCTCCCTGCCAACCTGGACCGCAGCCACAGCCTCCTTAGTTTTAAGGGGTTTTAATTTTCTACATCCATGAGGAAAGTCAGAACATTTCCTGGGCAGAATACAAACTACAACACACAGGTCAGGGACCATTACTCCAATACACAGTTTCTCTGGAAGAAGGATCCCACATAGGTATTGGGCCCAGCTTTCCTGTTTTGGATTAATATAAAAGCAAGACTTTTCATCTCCATCATGGTCAAAAGTTTGTTTAATGATAGAGTGCATTTTTGTCAATATGGACTGAATGTGGTATTTTGTTGTATACTTGCGCCTCATCACAGCAGCATATGAATAGTAATGCTTCTTGACAGGTATTAGTTATTTTTCTTTTCAGCTCTCAGCAGACATGAACAAGTGCTACTTTTGTTGGCTCGTTGTTTTTGTTGGGTTTTTTTACAGAAATCAAGGAATAAGTGTCTTGCCTCAAAATGCACTTTAAGTCAGTCACAGAGTTGGGAACCAAACATACGTGAACTTGACTCCCTGTCTGGATCTGTAATCAAAGCACCAACTGTCAGTAAATTAAAACCTTAATACAACAAATGTATGTGAAAAGTATCCAAGTGTTTGGGTCGATGAAGCATAATCTTTCTGGAAGTTTCCACAATACATTTTTTTAAAAATTTATTTTTAATTTTAGATCTTTCCACTAGAAACGCATGACCCATTTCCCAAGGACAAAAAGAAATGTGGACAGTCAAAGAATACCAACTCGTGGAAATAAATGAGAGGGGAGTCTTGGCTCTCAATTACACAGATCCTTTGTCACAGCTCAAGTGTGTTCTTTTGGCCTGCGAATGACATGGTTTTCTTACTAAGTCAGGCACTGGCAGAGTTTTTTATCTTCATCATTTTAATGGAGCATGTCCATTATTCGATGAGTTAATTTCAGAAAGGGGGCCAAGTTTGGAAGGATTAAGTGCCAGCTAAAGAAACAAACCTATATTGCTTGGGGAGGGACTGGGGCGGGGGGGGGGAGGAAATTGATGCAGCTTTCTGTGTGTGTGCTCATTTCCAAGTGCCTTCATGAGACATGACGTGACAAAGGCTGTCAAGTGTTTAGCACAATAAATGGAACCACATTTTAAACACAATAAAAACCTAATGAAATCAGCCCTTTTAAAGCCACCCACCTTTAGCACATTAGAGACTTTGAAATAGAAAAGCAAAAGGAAAGAATAAAAAGCATTTATATATATACACACACACATATATATATATATATATATATAATCCCAAGCATCTATACAGGCATGCAAACACAGACCATCAGTGAAAATAAAAAAAAAAAAAAACAAAAACCAAACAACCCAGCAGATTTAAAGTTACTGCTTAAAAGGCAGTAATAGAAGATGTCTGCTCAAGGGAGGAAATCTCCCGTGTAGAGCTAAAGTTCAAGGGAAGAAGCAGGCAACACCTGATGGTGAGCTCTACTCCTAAAGAAATGTGGAGGGTCAGACTGGTCTTCATCTCCTTGGGAACTAAAGCCAGTATTAAATGGTTATGGTTATGAGATTTTTATCTGCAACAAGGAGGAAGATTCTCCCTCTGGCCACTCCTTGGGCTGGTCCAGTGCAGCTTAGCAAAGGAAATGGCTGAGAACCAGAGAAAAAGAACTTTTTCCTGTATTTTTGAGGATGATTCAGAGATGCTGTCTGCTTTGAGACTGTACAAATACCTTATCTTCCAAATCAGCCCAGTGTACAGATGGGATAAAAGGTGAGGGTCGTGGGAGAAGAAGCAGCAGGGGAAGGGAGCAGATTCATTTCTGTGGTGCCCACTGACAGGACAGGGAGAATGGGCAGAAACCTTAACACAGGAAAAGCTTCTTCACTGTAAGGGTCCCAAGCATGGGAATAGGCTGCCCAGAGAAGTTGTGGAGTCTCCTTTTCTGGACACAGTCAAGCTCTATGTGGACATGATCCTGTGCAACCTGCTCGAGATGAGTCTGCTTTACACAGGGGAGGTGGGACTGGATGATCTCCAGAGGCCACTTCCAGCACTGGTCACTCTGTGATCTGTGTCCTTGGAGAGGACTTTTCTGCACAGCTGTGCTGCCAATTCCTGTAGGCCCACAGCCCACAGAAACAGCATTCCTTATGATCTCAATTTCCCCCCAAAATGAGGGACAGGAAATTCCCAAAACTGTGGTGGAATAGACATATTAAAGGGCTTCAGTATGTGCTTATGTCCAGGTCGGATTACCTCATCACCAAGTTGAGAGGCTAGAAATGCTGAAACTGAAGACTGGTAAATATATTATTGAGAAGAATTTTTATGTTACTGGTTCAGACAGAAAAGAAGACATTTCAATTCTCTGAAAGCAAGTGTTTTCAGATTAAATGTCTATATGTGTATATATTTAGAAAAAGGTATGATTGATACATTTCTCTGGTCTTACCTTCAACTGAAGGGGAAGGAAAGATTCTGCTTGAAGCAGTAAATTTGTCTTTATCTTCTACCAGTAAAAGGTTCCACAGGGAAACTTATAAACAATTCTGTAGGTTAAAAGGGCTCCAGGGTACATCTAACATAACACTGATGGCCCAGATTGGAGAGCCATAAATGACTTCTCCCTTTCTTCCATATGCCCAAAAAGAAGAGCAGAAAAGTGTGATGCACCTATAAAAGCTTTGAAATGTGTGTGGCTTCTGAAAAGAAATATTTCCCCAGAATGCATCATGGAGTTGCATGGTGAAGAAACAGGTTGAGACATTCATAGTACAGAATGGAAAAGTTTTTAAAGCTGTTGTCTTCTCTGCACCTCACTCCCAAGGGGTACAAGAAGGCAAAATAGGCCAATGGGTGTAATCTATCACTCACTTTTCATAATGTCTTTTTAATACTGACTTTGGGGCTCAGAGAGCAGTGGAAAGTCTTTTTCTATTTGAATCATAGAATCATAGAATGACCTGTGTTGGAAAGCAGGATCATCTCATTCCACCCCCTGCTCTGGGCAGGGACACCTTCAGCTAGTCCAGGTTGCCCCAAGCCCCATCCAACCTGTTCTTGAACACTTCCAGAAATGGGACATCCTCAACTTCTCTAGGCAACCAGGGCCTCATCAAGTACTCACAGTAAAGAATTTTTTCCTAATATATCCATGCCATTGGTGTTCTAGCATTTGCAAAAGATATTAGTCAAATAAAATATAAGCCTATCTGACTTCAAAGCAGAAGATATGATGATGACACTACATCCTTCTATAAGATTTATTTTTTGTTTACTTTTATAGTATCCTATTTTTGTGTGGCCTGATGGAAATAGTCAGTAGTTAGGTCTCCACAGAAAATTTCAATACACCAAAAGTCTCCGGACTGACAGGATCCTTCAGTCACATTCCTTTTTCATTTAGTGAAAATGACATTTTCTGTTGTTGTTGAGGTAACTTTAGATTTATACTTTTCAGAAGAACCAGTTTCTTGGAAGGGACTGGATTGAATGTAAATCAGTGTCCTGAAGCAGCCTGCAAATTTTCCAGACATCCAGTCTGACACTTTTAGGTTCCCAGGTGTCATCTCATGGGGAAAAAAAAATAGCAGTAAAGATGCCTGAAGTTTGTAAACAATGGCAAGAAGAACATCCTGACAGGAGGCTGTAATCTGATCTTTTTCTCTTTGTTATTTATTTTCTGAAGAGTGAGGTTTTTACCTCCAGTCCCTTCCATGACAGGAGGATACTGCTCTGTGCACTGCAGGAATACTCAACACTTGCCTGCACAAAGGAAGCAAAGAGAAGCCCATGGGGCTCCTGCCTTGGCAACCTCTCCTGCAAGAGGGACCTGCAGAGACACAGTCCCACGTAGCAGAATTTGGTATTTGTATACATATAATCAATGTTGAAGCAGCACTGCACATCCAGGTCTCTAATTCCCAAAGATGACAGGACCCTTCCCAAACCGTGGTTAGTGTAAGAAGTCCATCAATGATTTAGTCATAGCCAGGAAGTAAATGAGTCACCACAGTGATGGGTTCATTCAACATATGGAAGGAAACAAAGTGTAGAGGTTTTCTCAGTGCTGGAGACAGCTACGTATGTGGGCTTGCTGTTTGTCAGGGGGATCCCAGCACTGGCTGTGCCACATAATTCTGCCTTCAGGAGGTATAGAAGGACAACATCCAGCTTGTGTCTTCAGGTGGAAGAAGTATGGATACAAAGACAGCCTGATACATCACAAACCATACTTGTTGCAGGAGTGCTGGACTAGATGGTCCTAAAGGGTCCCTTCCAATGCAAACCACGTTGCAATTCTATGACTCCATGCTTCTGTGATTCTCTGATTCAATTAAATGTGCTTCTTTTCAATGTCTAACGAGTTTTTCTGAGTTGCTGCACAAGCTATGCCTTCAGCTTGCAGCCACTATCTTTAACTAGCTTTAACAGACCAGGGATTTTGCTTACAAATATTTCAACATAAGGCTTTTCAGTTGTTATGAAATGAGTCAAATGTGACTAGATATAGCCAGCTGTCATGCAAGCTTCTCCCCATGCTTTTGCCAGGCTGTCACTGTGTGCAGTACCTATATACCACCATACAGCATCTTGGCTGTTACAGCTTTGTATAGCAGGGCTGAAGATACGAGCTGGCCCTGAATGTTTTCAGTCTTAAAGATCTGTATTATAAAGCTCCAAATATAGCAGATGCAAAGCAATTGTCACCTAAAAGAAGACATGTTGCACTGGTAAGTCAATGGCGTTACTAACAGCTCTGGGAGAAGTTAGATTTTCCCCTTCTCTGTGTTATCTCTGTCCAAATCCCTGGGAGACCCTCACCATACAGATTCACAGATAATATTTTAGAGCAACAAATTCAGCACTAGAAGTCTGGAAATGTTATAACTTTCATGATCCCAAATTCACAAATGGTGCTGTTTCAACACTGTAAGTCTGGTCACATTGGGAGTGACAGATTCACAAACAGTGAGATTTATTGATTGCTGCAACAGAGTGAAGTTCAGAAGCTGCCATTGATACATACCCTGATATCAGAACACATAAGCAATAGTATTACCAGGGAATAAAATTTATCCAGTTGGCCTCTTTATGGGAGAGGAGATGGGGACAGACCACCAGTCATCCCAGGATACAGAAGAGGAGTCTCTTCTAAGCCCCCTTCCCTCTTCTTCTTTATTTACATTGTTGAGTGTGGGAAAAAGATAAAGTTTCAGCTGATGTAATTTCATGTTTAGGTGGAGTTTGAGTGTCTTGAATCATACATGTAAAGCATATACAGATTTTTCTTCATTAGTGTGTGGAAGGATGTAAAAAGTAATATGTATTTTTGAGGTAATGAAACAATGTGGTCACTGGTCATTCCTTTGGCTTAGCTCCCATAAGTTCCGTTGTTTAAACAGAGCATGACTGCAACAACTCTGTGCCACTCCATCCTTTGTCTCATTCCTTTCTCAGGGAAGTACAACAAGCTTCCTGTGTTCCTCTTCCTCAAGTTGCAGACAGTTTGTTTCTACTGAACTATTGCCAACATGGATTTCTCCTTCTTTAGCTTTGTCTTACAGTATTTTTCCACAGAGTGTGAGTTTGGTTAATGGAAATAAACATGCACATTTTCTGAGGTTAAGGAACTGCATCACCTTGTATCACTTTGGAGAATTTTTACAGATCTGTCATTTGGGGGACCTTACAGAAAAACATGTGGGGTGATCAGCAAAAAACAACCTCCTCTGCCCTAAACCCAGACTTTCTTCAATGAATTTTATTTTTCACAGTTTCTTCTTCTCTGTTATTTTCTGAGACTGTAAATTCATGTTCCATCTATACTAAAATCCACCAGTTATAGGTGGATTTTGGCATAGTAAAACACCATAGTATACCACCAGTTATAGGTGCTTCACTTTTGAAAAAGGATTGGTAGAAGCAAAAATTTTGATTTTTAGGCTGTCAACACTGGTCTCACCAAATGGCGAAACAGCATAAAGACTGGTGTACCACATCTATAACCCTGTCATAGGCGGTCACCAATTTTGTCAATTTTGACTGTTACCAAGCACCTCTTTGTTTTCCATGTGTATAATTTCCAAGAGAATCTGCTCTATGACCTGCCTGGCACAGAGATGAGATTGACTAGTGCGTAGTTCCCAGGGTCTTCTGCTTTCTCCTGGTTAAAAATGGATGCTGTATTTCCCCTTTTCCAGTCATCAGGGAATTCACCGGACTGTCATAATTTTTCAAAAATTATGAATAGTGTTTTAGCAACTTCCTCTGCCTGCTCTCTCAGGACACACAGATTAATCTCATTAATCCCACGGACTTGTACACCTTCAGGATCTTTAGATGGTCTCAAACCCGATCCTCCCTGACAGTGGGTTTAGGTTCTTCCCGGCATTTGCCTTTTTGGGCCTGGGTGGTGTGGCTGGAGCATTTGCCACTGAAGACTGAGGCACAGAAGTCGCTGGAAACTTTGTCCTTCTCTTTGTCCAAGGCACCCAGATCTCCTGTTTCCTTACTGAGAGACCCCACATTATCCCTGATTCTCTTGCTTGCAACATATCCCTAGAAGCCTTTCCTGCTTTCCTTAACATCCCTGGCCAGAATCAGTCCTAAGTGGGCTGTGGCTTCCCTAACCTCGTCCCTGGCTTCCCACACAATTTCACTGCTTTGATTTGAAAAGACAGGTGTCTGCTAAAGAAGGCAGGAGCCTCCCCTGAAACAGAAAATGTAAACCCCTTCCCTCCGAATTGTTATAATTTTGAAATTAAGGGGCTCTCGGGCAAAGATAAGGGAATAGGAATAACATTTCCTTATTAGGAGAGAGAAAAATAAAGATAAAAATAAAATGCAGTAATACAAAACAACGCTGCCAGAGTCAGAATACAACCTGACACCCTGTGGGTCAGGGTGGTGGCAGCAGTCCCATTCCATGGTGTCTCAGCCCTCCTGCAGCGCCAGCTGTGCTTCTGCTGGAGCAGGGATCCTGGACAAGGCTGGAGCTTTCCTCTGAAGGTCCAGGGCTGGTGTAGATAGGCTTGGGCTTCCTCTGGGAATGCAGTGGGGAAGAAAGCTGCTCCTCTGGGAGTCCACTGGAAAAAGGTTGCCTGTGCCCGTGTTCCAATCCTCAGATCATATCCAGGTAGGAATGCTTGGCTCCTCCCCCTGGGCAGAGCATCTCCCCATGGGATGATGGAATTTTATCAACCACGTGGTGACACTCACTGGGCCATGAACAGAAGAGATCTCCTGGAGGGAGGATTGGTTGTGGGAGAGATAAAGAAATCTGACCCATGAGCAGAAGAAAACTGCCCCACCTCTAACAGATGGCAATAGAGTACACACCCCCAGCCACATCTTGCAACCTAAGACATCCTCCCTGAACACTTTTCCTTGTTTCTACTTCCTGAAAGCTTCTTTTTTTTCTCTCTGAGTTTGCACAGCAGGTCCATATCCTTGGAGGTCTCTGAGGCTTTTTTATGCAATTCCCTTGTTTTTGGGGTGTATTGCTACTGAGCTTGGAGGAGGGTATCCTTTAAATTCAACCACATTCTTGGGCCTCTCTGCCTTCCAGGGTTCTACCCTATAGGTAACCAGTAGGTCCTTGAAAAGGCCAAAGTCTGCTCTCCTGATGTCCAGGGCAAGCCCTTCTTGCTGTCCTGAGGATAATTTAGTTAAATTCAGGGCTTCAAGCTCCAGAACTTCAGTAGAGCAGTTTTCATCAGCATAGAGCAAAACCTGCCACTTCCCTCACCTGCCACTTCCCCATGAACCTCTGAAGGCTGCTGAAACTTTTATAGCACCTTCCTGCTTGATCCTGAAAACCAGAACTTCATGTGCTGTTCAGGTGGAGTGGGCCAAATCCCCTGCTGGTGTAAACCAGAGGCAACACTTCACATTACACGACATTTACATTAACCTCTAGGAGCTTTCCCCAGCAGGAGACATGGCCCTTTAGCCTTGGCACCTTGTAGAGCACACATATTAAAGAAAATAACAGCAACAAAAAAGTGCACATAGACTTGCAGATTTCAAATCTTTTCTTACCCCAAGCAGAGCACAAAGGGAAAGATAAGTGGCAATTTGTTGCAAGCAGGGAAGAGTTGATAAATGTGTAGGGTTCATGATCTAGTGTAAGACATTTCTTACACTAGAAATGTCCTTTATTTTGCTTTGCCTGGGGAAAATAAAATAGAACCAGCTAACTAACAGCTCAGTTATTTTCCTCTACACCCATCTGCCCTCACCTGATTGCATCATGAAAAGACTGGCTGACATGAGGGACACTGCTCATTCTCAGGTTCAGCTTCCTCACAGATGGGCAGGTTGAAGATGCTGTTGTTGTTTCCTTTTCTTCCCCTCTGAAGTGCCTCCTTCTGGTGTGTCAGCTTGGTGCTACTCTTTTTGTGTATGTGGGATTTCATCTCCCTGCTCTGTGCTCCCTGTTGGATGTCTCTAATGAGATCATTTGGACTTTAGTTTCAGTTGACCCTGGTGTCCCCCAGGCTCAAAGGTCCAAAGAAAAAATGTAAGATAGATGAAACTTTTAATTTTTTTTTTCCTCTTTGCGTGTTTTGTTGGGGGCTTTTTGTATGTTTGTTTGTGGGGGATTTTGGGAGGGTTGGTCTTTGTTTTTGTTGTTTTGAGGGAAAAAAAAACATTAGGGAAAAAGACAGAAAGAAAATAAACTTATTTTCATATGAAGTTGAAAACTGGGCTTAACTGAAGAATTTAGGGGATGGTAAATCAGAGTTGGGCTTTTCACTTAGTCATTGGAATACCATCATCGAATTTCTTTCCAGTCCACACTTTATACAGCTTTTCTTTCTCATGCTTCCGTTTTCAAGCCACAAAAAGTTTTCTTTTTGGAGAAGGATCTGGGGAAATTAATGGTACCCATCCTCTCCAAGGAGTGGTGGGACATTTCCCCACTTCCCATTCCCCTGTCCCTTTGGTTCCAGACCTGTTAGAGAGTTTCTGTAAGTCAGTACTGACTAAGGTCGGTCTGGTTTGTCCTTGAACATAATATATTGGGCAGTGAATAGAGTCCTCATCCTCGTCCCCAGCCGACAATGAGCCCATCCTGGAAGAGGAGGTGATAATTAGCTGCTCTGCTGGCATCCTTAGAAGAAGAAGTACGGATTGATTGGGCTCTGTAGCCCAAATTGCCTCTCAAAGAAAGATCTGGGCATTGTTTCAGGATAATGTGAGAGGCTGGTGCTGCTGCCATTCAGGCACCCTGGAGTGAGATGGATCTTGTGTGGTGCAAGCAAGCAGTGGTCCATTGAAGAGAAATTCAATAGGTGATCTTGTCTGGTACAAAGGTTCGTTTCAGCTCATGAATTATGCATGAGGCTCACTCATTTTGATCACCGTTTCATGCTCCCCTCTCAGCATGGCTCAGCTAGCCCTGTCACGGGGCAAGGACAGACCAATGTGACAGTGTGCAGCTTTGTGTGACCCCAGACCCAACCCCAGACCAAAGACACTGCCTCTCCCAGCCTCCTGCCTTGCCCAGCGAGTCCCTTCCCATCACCACGAGCATTGGGTGCAAATATATTAAAGAGAGCACGGGATGAAATGGCTGTGGTGCCAGTGTGGCACTTTCCATGAACATCAAAATCACTACAAAAATTAAATATATGATGTTTAGTGATCAAAGGCTTTTTTTCCATAATAAAATTCTACTTTTCTTGTTTCACCCAATAAAACTCTTAACTTTTAGCTCCAAAATATTTGTAGGTAGTGTTTATTTCCTGCCAGCTAGCAATCGTGGTGAGAATGGCAATATTGCAGGAAAATAGTACAAACCACAATGGAACATCCTAAAGCTTGGCTTGCTTTAGCCTGTTTTCTGCACAGCAGGCCCTGCCTTTAATATCACATCTTAACAGAGAACAGTTTCTCTGGGAAAAGCAATAATCATGCAATTTGCTCACTGTGCCTCTGTATAGTTGCAAGCTCTCAATGGGAAAGGAGGCAAATAATTTGGATTTCTATTTTAATTGGACGTAGTGCTGAAAGAAGGAAACATTGGTGAAACCTTCAGATGTGTTCATCTTATATTTGGATGTGGACCAACTTCCTTATGTTCAGAGACACCTCATGTTAGTGATTAAACTTCTCAAATGTGCAGTGTGGGAAAGGAGAGAAAACCAGATTTTTCCCTCAAGAATCCTTTGTGAAACCCAGGGGTGAAAGTGGTAAGGCAGGAATGCCAACAAGGCAACTTAAAGATCATGCAGGTAACAGAAAACATCTTGTGCCTGGTCTCTCTGACAAGGCAGCTGAGGTGATTGCCTGTACTGATGCTCCAGGTTGGTGCTGATTTGGGTGGTGTAGGCTAAACCTTTCAGCATCTTCCTAAAAATTCAACCCCTTGGTTTCTGTCACTGAACAGTGTCCTTCAGTGATCACCCAGGACATTTTTCTCCATCCTGATCTACTCTGCCTTATAAATCCCACTTCCATTCTGACAGCTCACTACCATGCCAGTGATTGTATGCTTTCAAGACTATTTGAGCACAGCGAAGAAATAGAAATATTACAGAAAATCACCCCTGGGAGCACATAGCTGATCAGCACTGCTGGATGTTTGTGCCATAAGTGGCATCTCATTGCCTCCAGCACTGGCACCATCTGGCTCTTGTGACCACAGAGGGCTGTAGACCCTCACAGGGACATCCAGAGATGGAAGGGGAACACCCATGGAGGCAGAAATATTGGGGAAAGAGTGAGAGCAACAGATGTGGTTAAAGTAATTACTGTAAAAAATCCCAGGTCCTTATTACATGCTAAAATACTGAGCCGTGCCTTATCATTCACTTTCTCCTTTTAAAGTGTGAATTTAGTGCTGTGTGAAGTGCCTGAGTGGTAGCTCTGGGGAGCTGAGGCCTATGTCCCTAGGACAGAGGGAAGAAATTGAACAAGCTTTCCTTCACACAAACCTGCAAATATGTCTCATCTCCAGCTGTGCAGCTTGCCAGTAGTGATGGGGAGGAGAACCCTTTCCAAGTAAGGCAGCCAGGGGAATCCCAGAGCTATCCTGGACCACCGAATCACAGAATAGTTTGGATTGGAAGGGATCCTAAAGCTCATCTCGTTCCACCTCCTGCCATGGGCAGGGACACCTCCCTCTATCCGAGGTTGCTCCAAGCCCCATCCAGTCTGGCCTTGAACACTTCCAGGGATGGGGCAGCCACAGCTTCTCTGGGTAACTTGTACCAGGGCCTCCCAGCAAATAATTCCTTCCCAATATCCCACCTAACACTGCTCTTTGTCAGCGTGAAACCATTCCCCCTTTTCCTGTCACTCCAAACTCCCTCTTCTGTAATCCCTTTGCATGTAGGAAGGTAGCAATAAAATTATCCTGGAACCTTCTCTTCTTCAGACTGAATGGTCCAAATTCTTTCAGCCTTTCCTCATTGGAGAGTTGCTTCATTCCTTGGATCACTTTTGTGGATACACAGACCCTGCAGTGTAGGTGAGCAGTTGAGCACAGGCTGAGGTGCAAAATAGTTTAAGTGCAAGGTTAGCTGTTTTTCCAAGTCAGGAATAACAAGCTGGCTACATTTCTCACCCCTGGTTCTGATGGGTGGCTGAGCAGAGTTGGCTGGAGCAGATCCTACAGGGAGGTTTACAAGGATCCTTCCAGACCCTCATGATTTCACTGTACCCTGAGGGCTCGTTTCACACTGGTGTTACTTCCACTGGTGTGAAAACTGGTTATATTTGGGGGTGAAACATGAAGCTGATGGATTTCTTTTTCCAACACGGCTTATCACTGGTTTATTAGGTCCAGCAGCTGCAAGAACTGGGCTGGATGGCAGCTCCTGTCGTCCTGGAGATGGAGCATTATCATTCTGCCACCAGCTACGCTCCACCCGGCCCTGTCAGCATCAGTCACCGCCACCCTCCTGAGACCCCTCTGCTGTCTCAGGCTGTCTCTTTGAATCTCTCCTCGGCACTGCCAGGTTTTCCTGCCGGCAGTGGCTGTGAAACACTGGCTGCTCAGGCCTGAGCAGAGCCCCATGCTGAGCACTGAAGGGCCACATGCAGCTCGGCAGCCGTGGCCTTGGCTCCGGCGCTGGGGAGCGGCGGCGCGGGCCAGGGCTGGCACATGGTTCACATCAAATTCCCATGTTTTATTTTCCCTGGTTGTTTTATTAATGGCTGCTTCTAAGTAGACTTCCTGAGCTGTATTCACAATGCACTTGCTAGTTTAAACTCCAGTGTGTTCGCACCTCCAGCTGCTTACATGGATACTGCATTTTCATGCCTGGGTCTGATTTTTGCTTGTATTTATCTTGAATTTCCACCAGAACCACTGAGGAGTTGTATGAACCCAAGAAAGCAGCCACCACATGGGTGTTGCAGTGTCATCGTGTTGTTTTAATAGCAACAAAATTAGGATAAAGTTTTGTTTCTTATCCAATGTCATTTTTGTAAAAGGAAGTTATTTCCCACAGCTTGAGTACCTCCTGTGTTTTTGTGCTACCTTTTGTTTATTTTTTCTGCTCGAGATCAATTAATTTTTCCTTAGATCTTGTACTAAATTGAGCAGCTGCTTTGATTTCTAATTGAGATATTGAGTGGAGGTTTTCAGAGCACTGGGCAACCTTGGCTAAGGACAGCACTGTGCCCTTTGGACATGAGGCACTGGATTTTAACATTTCCATATAACTAAGACCTCCCTTTAATTAAATTATGGAGAAGACTGAAAAATCAGTTATAATATGTTAAATGCATGTCTAATAGAGATGAATCATAGGATCATAGAATAATCTGGGTTGGAAGTGACCTTAAAGATGATCCCATTCCAACACCTTGCCATAGGCAGGGACACCCTCAACTAGCCCAGATTGCTCAGAGAATGGCTCTTACAATTGGATGTTATAATACATGGCCCAAATAACATGCAGCCCTGAAAATACTGGTGAACTCAGTTATGATTTTGTGATGCCTGACCCCTTTGAACTTTATAGTTTGCAGTCCTTGGAAATCTGATATCTGAGGAGATTCATGTCTGGTACATAGAGCGGTGGCTCCTTGAATTCTGATGAGTAGTCTGCTTGTCTCCAGCCTATAAGTTTATTTAAAATAAAAGTAGAACACTGATTATATATTTTTTTTAATAGTGGAAGGTTTTGTAGCAGTTGGAATGGAGACATTCCAGTCACTGAGGAAGGTAGATGTGTCTGTCAGGTTCATGATGCAGAGAGGAAATGCCTGTATAGAAATGTATGTACTTGTTTGTGACACATTCTGAATAATAAATTCCTTAGAACAAAATGGGAAAACTTCACCAGACAATATTTACTTACCTTTTCCTGTTCTAAAATTATAAATTTCAAGTCCAAGCAGAATGGTGGGGTTCATTATCTTGCTTACCACAGAATGTGTAATTACTCAATATTTCCTACACCAAGCTCTGCTATCAAAAAAATAATCAAAAGTGTAGCAAAGATCTCCTCTGTCCTGGGCAAGGTATTCTAGTGGTTAATTACCTATACATGCTGTGGGTAGAAACTGACCTTTTTAAGTAGTGAAAATGCTGTAAGAATCAAATTTTTAACTGCACTTTCCCAGTCATTTGTTACAGATTCTTTTGAAGAGGAATTTCATGTTAATTTAGTCCTGCGTAAATTTAATGCTTGGGGAAAATAGGAAGTTAATAGCACTGATTTCTTCCAGGTGTACAACGAAAATGGATTTGCAACATTAACTATGCTGCTAGTGTGCAGTGTTTTAGAAATATGCTTCATTTACCATTAAAATGAATATTTTAGTGGCAGAGGTGAGCATAAAAGTATATCTGAGCATGGCAGCACATAAAATAGAAGCTTTACACCATCATCTATGATCAATGACTGCTGTTTCACACTGGGCACCTAAATGTGAGAGTCAGACACAATCATCATTAGAAAGAGAAGGCCTAAGAGCAGTTTTAAAAAATATCTAGAGGGAAATTGTTGTGCAAATAGTCAAAGATCTTAAAAAAAGCAAAACCAAAAACAAAACCAAAACAAACCCAAAAGCACAGAACAAAATGAAAATCATAATCAAGAAAAGTATCTGAAGTAACCAACAATCCCTTTGCAAGCAGGAGGGTGAAGAATTTGTAAATTATTAAAGCACCTTGCACTTTTCTTTCTGAAGTAAAATGTTACTTAGCTTTTCTGCCATCGGATAGCTGGTTTTATTGTGCATAGAAATGAATCTACACCACATCCCTGCCTAGAATACTATACTTGAATGAGGTCTGATAGCTATGCTAATTGCATCTCAAAAACAAAGGATGTGACATTCAGACATGGCCACTCCTGTTTCTCCAGTCCAAATGAGCAAGTACATAATCAAAGTTGGTTAGTAGGTAACATTTTTACACTGAAAATTAATTTTTAAATCAGAGCCCTTTGCAAGTTCTTTATTGCTTATCCTCTACTGAAATTTCAAGTTGAAAAATCAGTTTATTTTGGAAACTACACAGGTGCCATATTAAGAAATGCACAGTCTGAGAAAAGCAGTTTACAAATCCATATGGTCTATTTGGATATTGAATGAACCACTAATTATCCTGCAACATGTCTTACCAGCAGATGCCTTAGGAAAAAATGTAGGGAAAAAAAACCCATTCAGCTTCCTTAGGTACTTTTTGAGCCAGACATAGAATTGACGTTAGTTTGTTCAATAGCTATCAATGGACTTGGAAAACACATAAATAATTAGGATTGCTTATCTGAAAATAGTTTATTTTACACAACTATGAATTAATATCTTTGGGCTACAGACAGAAAAGCAGAAATAATTTGAAACTGATTAAACGTAGCATCAAATTCTATGATGAATAATTATTTTTGAATATTAAATAGGAGACACCAAATAATAAGATGAGGACAGCAAAGCAGTGTGATTGAGGAAAGTACACAAGACACACTGATGAATAGGACAAGAGATACATCTTGGAGAAGGAAGCACATAAAATCTCCTGGAGAGCATGTACAACACAACTGATCATGGCCAAGAACATAAAAGATTTCTTAGAAGACAAGGTTTTCTCGGAACTCATTTAGATAATGTGTTAAACCATAAAATGAATGCCAGCTTTACTATGCATTTCACTAGGAGAGCAGGAAAATGTTCCAGTAAAAATCATTTGAGGCATCTTTGAAACAGCCATGTCAGTCTATAATTGTGTCAAAGCTGTTAATCCTTGAGTGAAATGGATTGAAGCTTTTCATCTTCCAAAGGCTGATGCTGTTGGTGAGACCTCAGCTGTGTCTACCCAAAACCACCTTGGCGCACTAGGATGTGACAGGTATGAGGTGTGATTGCACCTTTGGCACTAACAAGACACTTTTAAAAAGGCAACTAAGGATTCAGAGTCCAAATGAAACTTCTGTGATGCGAATAATTAAAAACTTAGCAAAATTTTATTGCCAATGAAGTTCTGCAGTTCAGTATTGTAATGGTTTAAGTAATAAATTGAAGTATAAAAGAGTAGATATGTCTGCTAAGATTGAAAATTATGTGAAGGTGAAGAGAAAACAAGGATGCAAGCCCCCCTGAGGTTTAGAATTCAAGTTGATGTCATAAAAACTGGTGTGAATGAGGAGAAAGGACACATTTCAGGCAAAAGATTAGGGAACAGCTGTACAAAAAAAAAAAAAAAAAAAAAGTCATCCATAAAATTTCACAATGGAGAATGACTGGTCCAACCCTGCAGAAAATATTTGCCACATAAAAATATTTGTCACATTTGCTATTTGCTAGCAAATAGCAAGCTCAACAAATTCAACACCATTAGTGGTGATTAAAAAAAAAATAGATACTACCTTACCGGGATGCATGAGGCTGTCTCATGAGCACTGATGAAACTTCAACAAATGAACAACTTTGCTCAGTTTTGATCCTTACAAATGGAGGAAGTTTGGAACCAAGTGGAGGCTGGAAAAAATTCAGGATAGGGTAACAAAAATGATCTGGGGTTTAGAGACTGGAACATCTGGGAAAAATTGAAACAACTGAAGTTATTTAATTTATAAAGATACCAGGAGTAGACATCATAACAATTTTCAAGCACATAAAAAATACTGTGTTAGGAGGAAGAAGTAAAGCAAAAGCTGTTGTCCTTTTTTCCTAGGTGTGGGATGAGTAATAATGGGCTGAAATTGCAGCAGGATTTTTCATAGTCTAATAGCAGTGGGGGATTTATTATTGTATTATATTACCTAGGGATGTTGTGAAAGTCTTCAATAAGATGTTAGGAAAACATCTGCATGGATGACATAATAGATTCAATTCTGTTTAAGGCATGGGAATGGCCTAGACAGTCTTTCTGTGATGGTCCTTTTTTTTTTTTTTTCTTTTTTCTTTTTACTCTCAACCCTATAATTATAATGGAAATGGAAAATCAGGCATTCTACAAGAGAGAGGAAGTTGACAATTTCAGTGAATCATTAGATCAAAGATGGATATCCTACATCTTAGAAGCTGAATGTGATCCAGGACTTTATGCATGTTGCTTGTCACCCTACTGTATTCTGGGGATGTGATGGGGTTACGGAAGAAAAATAATGCATACATTAACAGGAGAGTCAAGAATGGTGTCAGAAAATACATAGACCTCACAAAGAAAAGGGTTTCTTATAAAAATGCATATTCAAACTCTCTAGAGTCCATTAATGTTACTGAAGTATAATAGCTCAGTGAAACAGCCCGTTGCCAAATTCTTAATTGAACTAATAGCTGAAAAAGTGGCAGTGGTGGCAATTAATCATAAAGGTTTTTTCTCATACTTCTAGTTTTTTCAAGGGAAACAAGTGTTCCATAAGGTCAAATCTCCAACAAAACTACTTTTGTTGGGGAAATGTAGCAAGACCATTTGTCAACATTGAGAATGCTCATTTTGGCTGAAACTAAATTACCTAGGGATCCAAAGAATGATGAATTTACAGATGGTTGATGTCAAGGCAAGTTGCCAGATTCTTTTCCCTGGCCTTTTCTACAGGAACAAAACAATGTTGAATTGATACCTCAAGCACCTTTTCTTTCTTCAAAGCATTTAACAAATAACAGGCAAATAAAGTAACATATGGTCAATATAACTAAATAATCAGGGTATGTGATTATACAACTCAGTATGTGCACATTTCCCATTATAAATGCTTTAATAGTCATTTTTAGAGATGGTATGTTTTGTCTATATATGATTAATTATAAAATAATTATCCTCGTGTCTGAGAATGGGAAACAATAATTGGTTCATAAAATCCAAACAAACACAGAAGCTGTTGCCATTTCTTTAAATCACAAGTAAAAATATTTAGTGCAGTGGTAAAAGAGATCCTGAACCAGCCATCACAGGTGGTCAAGATAAGCCAGAAATTTTAACAGCAAATACTACTGAGTAAGATGTATACTGATATCCTAAACCCTCATGTTTCTGGTTTTGGTGGATCTTGCATTAACATAGCAAATAAAATAACTGCAATTATATTATACAAATTTGTAAAAAAAACCCAAACAAGCAAAAAAAAAAAAAAAAAAAAAAGAAAAAAAAAAAGAAAAAAAAAAAGAAAAAAGAAAAAAGAAGTTCTTTCTCTCCCCTGCATGGCTTTGTAGAAAACACTGAATGAGCAGCCCTTGCTGAGGGATTATCCAGGACTAATTTTTTCCAACTGCACACTTATCCTGTGTTCCTCCACGTCATTACATATCAATATTGAATCATAAAGTGGTTTGGGATGGAGGGGATGTTAAATGCCACTTCCTATCATGCACAGGGACGCCTTTCACTATCCCAGGTTGCTCCAAGCCCTGTCCAGCCTGGCCTTGGACACTTCCAGGGATCCAGAGACAGCCACAGCTGCTCTGGGAACCCTGTGCCAGGGCCTGCCCGCCTTCTGAGTAATGAGCTTCTTCCTGACATCCTTTGTAAGAAAATGTCCCCCAACCTGGAAAGGTTTCACTCACTGACATTGATGAAAATCTTGAAGTTGGAACAGAAATACAGTGGTTAGAAGTAGCCCTCTCGTGTGAGAACATGGACACAAATAATTAGTTTTCACTGAAAGGCTTATGATCTTCTCTGTTCACAAGACGTTCCTTGAAACCTTGGGCTTCAGCCATATAATTACCTGGTTTGCCTTAAATCTGAACTGTTTCTTTTCCCATCTAGATCCCAAAAGTCTGTGAAATCATCCACTTGAAGCACATATATAAACATTGACAGGACTCAGCACATAATAAGAACACTTAAAAATTGCTAGAATGTGAATTATGGCATACAGATGCTCAAAATGTCCTGTTATGTCAGTCCATTCCAGCCACTGGCATTTCTGGATAAAACAGGACTTCAAGTGCAACGTTCCAGTAAGATTTTGGGAAACTAAATCCTTTATTCTTTTCATACAATGTCTGTTTTCTGTCTTGTGTACTGGGCATGTGTGAGTGCAGGTTTGTATGTCTGTGTCTTTTTCACTGGAGGCAACAGCTTTTACTCTCATGGGTAAGAAGGCTTGTTTTCCAAAGACAATTCTAATATTTAAATCCAGTTCCCACTGTGAGGAAAATCTGCTGCTTCCATGTACAGAATGGGAGGAGAGACCTTTTCATGAAACCAAGTCTGTGATTCCTACAAAGTTTCCTCCTCTCTCCTTTCACATACTAGCTCAAGGGAAAATAACCACACCAAAAAAAAAAACCAAAAAAAAAACCAAAACAAAAAAAACAAACAAAAAAAACCAAAAAAACAAAAAAAACCCCAAAAAAACCCAAACCAAAACAAAAAAAAAAACAAACAAAAAAAAGCCCACAAAAACAAGCCCACACAAAAAAACCCACAAAACAAAATTAAAAAAACCTCCTCACACCCAGAACAGAACCTCACAAGGTGTGAAGGTGTGAGTGAAGATATTTATGCACGGTCAACATTTCTAATGGCAGAGACATTTCATACATTGTGCTTATAAACTGTTTCGAATTTGGCCAAGCCAATCACCTAGAAAAATCCTTTCCTAATGAAAAATCAGATAAAACCTCCACAAGGAAACACTAATTTACTGGTGTTCCCTCTTCTCAGGATCGTGTCAGAAATGTCAGGAGTTGTCTTTATTAGGTTTGCTTCAAGCCTCCAAGATGTCCAGGGGGTCCCTCTGTTAACTCATTTTCCAACCTTCCCAGCGCAACCAACAAACTACTCACAGGCAGAAAGTGGATAGAGGATTAAGTGTGTTTTATGAAAGTGACTCTTTTCTACCATGTCCTTACTTGGAACAAAAGGGATTGAAGTGAGCTGATTTTCATGAAAAATATCAAGTCTGGCACAGAGATCAGTTTTACTCATGACAGCAATTATCCATGATCTTCAGAATTAGCCCTGCTCTCATTTTTTCATATTTGGGCCTCATCTTACACCTGGTCTCTTTCCAGTTTCTCCTATTGATCTTGCTAGCACTTGAAACTTATTACAGCTGGTAGCCAAATAACTGTTCTTATTCCCTAGAACGTCACAGCCTATTTCTGTGGGCAAGCCTTTGTTATCCTTCTTTTGCTCCACACATGCAATACTCGGAAAATACCACTTCGGCCTTCAAAACCAAACCCAGGTGTCTTTATTGAACCCACTTGACCAAACTCCTTTTCACCTCTAATTTTAATTGAAAAAACAGTGCCTCAGTGTTCCAAAACCACAATGCAGTTTTTCTCCTAAGCTTATAACTGAACATTTCTTTCTGTTCCCCTGCTCTGAAAGCCCAGTGTCAAGATGACCCAATAAAGGCCCTGTGAACAATGTGGTCCAGAGGATATTCCACAGTGAATGGGTGGATATGAAGTGCTGAGTGGGAGGCGTGTAGCCGACATAGGCACAGAACAGCACAGAAAAACAAGCATTGCTGCTTAGCTCTCCCTTCTCCAGTTTTAATGCCTTGCCCTCAAACCTCAGCCCTCTTATCTGCTTTTACAGCTTCTCACATTGCCCCTGTCAGTTCCACTGAATAAATGATGTCATCCTTGTCTGCTTGAATGTTTACTTCTTTCTGCACTGCCTTTGGCACACAATACTCTTCCAAAAACTAATCCATCCTGAAAGCCATTTTTCTTTTCCTTCCGATCTACCCTCGAGGCCCGCAGTAAAATGGCAACTGCAAGTGGCTAAGCAGATGCTAAAAGCTTTTTTTAAAGTATCTGCCTCCCGAAGCCAGCTCTGTAACCTCAAAGGGAGCACCTCAACTCCCAGTGCAGGCAGGGGAAGACCTAGGAAACTTGAGATAGGTCTGGCTGCAGGAGGCAGAGGGGAGAGATGATTAGTGCTAGCTGCTGAACAGGCGGCTTTCAAACCTGGTGAGCGTGACTGAGAAAACACCGCAGACTTTGCGCCTTGGTTATCTCAGCCGGAGCCTCAGGGGCGCACCGCCCACCCCGCCCGGATCAAAGCCCACAGCCCCCGTGGAAAGAAGCCAAGGAAACTTTTCCTGCACAATGGAAGGAAGCAGTAGCAGCAGCTGTGGCTGGTGCCATGTGTTTGTGCACCAGCTCGCTGGCCGGGCTCTTCCGCCGGCAGAGAAAAGCGACAGATCGGCGCTCGGGTTTCTCAACACGCCGGAGAACATCCAAGGCTTGGCCATGCTTTGAAAGAAAAAAGTAAGAAAAACTTCCTCTGGCTCAACTTTCCTTCGTCTGCTCAAACAGACATGAAATAAAACCATCACCCTCAAAACAGCCCACCAGGACCAACCAGGGAGGGAAAGACTTTATGTGTGAATGTAGATAGAGCCTGACCAGGCAGGGGGGATGTGCTGAAATCCAGTGTTGCAAACCTGGGAACTTCTAAGAAATCCATTAGATATTTAGGGTGAGGTGTTGGCTTGGAAGGGTGTGGCTTGCCAGGGACTGAGGTCACAGTATTACTCCAGTTTTCTCCAGGTTTATATAATTTGTCTTTTGAAAGAATGGAGCAGGTAACCAAGGGTTCTAGCATTCAATTTCCTCAGTCTTTCTGCTCTAGCATGCAACTACTTACCATTTGTAAGTTTACCACTGCTCTTTGGAGGACTGTATTTATACATTGCCTAGTATAATGAGAGTGTCACTAAATGTTTTGGGAAGGATTAATATAAAGTATATGAGTAGTAACATGAGAAATGAAAAAAAGCTATGAATCTGGAGCAAAAAAACCTGCTTCTGTCCTGAGTGCTTGTTCCTTTATCAGCGTTGTTGTTCTGTGTGATTCTGTGCAAGGTTCTCAGTGTGGTCTTCATTTGACACAGCATAACCTGAAAAAAAAAAAAAACCCAAAAAAAACCAAAAAGCATTTGCTCTTTATCTTCTTACTTACATGTACCAAAAAGCCACCAAGTGAGCCATTCAAATAAAGTATACTACTTACCCTTAATTGAATTTACTGGTTTCAATATAATTGCAGATTCAGCACTATTATTTAATTTCAGGATTTAATGAATGTTGTCAGATCTCCTGAAGGGATACACATGAGGCTGATGAACTGGCTCCTGGTTCACTTGTGCTGTGTAGTCTCAAATTTCATTTAACTAAAGAAAGGTTTCTTCCTTTGACCTATATGACACATCTCTGAACATCTTTCTTTGTTGCACCTGTAGGAAAAGAGTCCCCTGTGCACGTAGCCCCTTCACACCTTCAGGGTCATTGCCAGCCTCTTATTCTTCCTTGCAGCTTCTGTTCCCCGTCACAGAGCAGAAGAAAACAAGTTCTGCAGGGATTCAATTAGTGCAGTGTCTCCAGGTGTATCTGCCTGATTGGGATGTCATCCAGGCCTGCTGGGCTTGGGGTGGAAATACAGCACAGCCCCTATTCCCACAGGGAGGCATTTCCTGATTTATCAGTGCAATCATTCAAAGCCTCCCTGCTCCCCACCATTATCACACCTCCGCTGGGCTGATTCATGGCCTCACTTTTGGGAGGTGATAAGGGCACCTGATGTGTGGAAACTCACAGTGCTGCTGCATAGGACAGGCAAGGGTGTACTGCTGAATGTGATAGTAAAGGTAGTTAAGAAAGATTAATGAAAAAATATTTTTGAGCTATATCATGGGACCATTCCCCATTTTTTTTAAAGGACACATTATTATCAGTTTAGATATCAAATAAATGTTTGTAAAAACCTGCTTGGAGTTCTGATAGTAATTGAAGCTTGACTCACTATCATCTCTGTGACCAACTAAACCAGTCAGTGTCTCAGAAAACAACCATAAATTTTTGTTTCTCTTTCCCTTTGAAACCATAAGCATAGCCACAACCTAATTTTTCCTTAAAAAAAAACCAAGAAAAAAAAAAAAATATTCTCAAAGACCATAAATTATTTATCCTAGAGTATTAAGTTTTTTGTTTCTATAACAATGTTATTAAGAATCTAATCTGCTTATAGAAATGGAAGATAAGAAACTAATGAGAGAAAGTTGGGATCAACTATAGCAAATGAATTACTTTTTTTAAAGTAAATTGAGCACAAATTATGGTATGGAATGAAGGAGCAACCAATTGCTCATCCTTTGCATCATATTACACCAATGGTAAAGAGAACTGGTTTAAACAAGAAATCAGAACTAGTAAAAGATAAAAAAGGAGGGGAAGAAATATTGATAAGAGTGGATATGTGGAATAAACATAAGCAAGAGGTAAGGAGTGGGAAAAAAAGAGTATTGGTGAACACTGAAACACTGGAAAGGTATACATATGTCACACTGTCCACCAGTCCAATTAAATCTTACACATAAATTGAGAGAAGATATGACTCTAAATATGCTTGCAAGTTATAAATATGTGTTCATTGAACAAAATCTCCAAGGC
The DNA here is from genome assembly GCF_024509145.1 of Vidua macroura. NCBI lineage: Eukaryota > Metazoa > Chordata > Aves > Passeriformes > Viduidae > Vidua > Vidua macroura. The sequence continues at coordinate 3,268,146 of NC_071611.1, forward strand.
AGTGCCAACCTAAAAACCCCTTGGTGTGGAGATATTAGTTTAGATCACAACAGTACAACCAGACTGCATGACTCTGTCCCTTAGGTGAAGTAATTAAATACATAATTACACCGTTTCTGATTTCAGAGCTGGCTCTCTTGATGCATACATAGCCTGCAGTCATTTCACCATGCTCTTTATGCAGATAACTAGATCATGTTGGACATATCTGCTGTCCATTTCACTGGGATTACTTGGAACTGATTGAAAATCAGAACCTTTTAATGAAGAGTTCAGAAATTTAGCAGTCAGAACTTGCTACCATAGTGAGCCTTTACTATAATGACAAAAGAGGTTAACAAATATCTGTGAGAGCTCTGGGGAAAACAGGGATTTATCTACCCTTCAGTCAGCCTACGAAAACAAGAAGGACTTTGTGTAGAGCAAGCACAATTTTGCTGTGTGCCTTCCATTTCATCACACACTCCTTGTTACTCAACAAATTGAACTAACTACAAAATATTTTTGAAATAAAGGCACTTGCTTTTAATGGGTTAATGTCAATGAGTTAAAAAAACATCTGCAGTGGCTGCTGGTCACAGTTCACATTCATAGAATATCCTGAGATGGAAAGAACTCACAAGGATCAAGTCCAGCTGCTGTCCCTGCACAGACACCCCAACAATCCCACCCTGTGCATCCTGGCAGCGCTGTCCAAAGGCTCCTGGAGCTCTGGCAGCCTCAGGGCTGTGCCCATTCCCTGGAGAGCCTGGGCAGTGCCCAGCACCCTCTGGGGAAGATCCTTTTCCTGATCTCCAACCTAAACCTCCCCTGACACAGCTTCAGCTGTTCCCTGGGGTCCTGTCCCTGCTCACCTGAGAGATCAGTGCCTGTCCCTCCATTTCCCTTCATGAGGAAACTGCAGACCATGGTGAGGCTGTTCCTCACCCTTCCCTTCTCCAGTCTGAATTGCTGCTTTTGTTAAAGAGCATGCCCATTTCCCCTTCAATTATTTTCGAAATGAAATATATCTGAGAATCACAGGAAATTTGAATGTGTGAGGAAGATCAGCAAACTTCTGTAGGTAAAAGGAATAAAAATTACTGAGCAGAACCTTACTATTATCTAAAACATCCTCCCCCTCCTGTTTTAATCACAGCCATGCAATCCAGTACTGCCAGCAATAGTGTGTTGGATGCTATCATCTCACCTTCTTGGAAGCACTGGACAGATGTGTTTTCTGAGGCACTATCTCAGCCCAATCTTATGCACTTTTGCAAAGTTTTTAAAAGAACATTTTCTGGATGGAAGGAGTGCTTTCTCTCATTGTTAGCTGCCACTCTGTAATGATCCAAGCTGAAGGCACTTCCCTGCCAGGGAATTTGTTTAAATTTAAAATTAAGCTTTAGCTATGATGTTGAGACCCAAAGCTGATGCTGCTCAACTGCTTTGATGCTGCCACTCCATCATTCAAGTATGATATTTGTTGCCTTTGTACTGTCTTCGAACCATGTTCTAGTTGAGCATCAACCTTGTCTCAATACAAATAAGGATTTTTTCTTTTCTTGCATCAGGCATTTTTTTCTATGATTGCATATCTCTCTCTCATCAGTGACGAGTCTTTTCTCAAGAAGATGCCTGCCTTGAACATCCCTTGGAAGGATCTTTGTATGGATTTGCAAGCAGAGTGCTGGCAACCATTGTTCTCTCACAGAAATTGCTTTGAGTGTTGGGTTTAGTGTCTCTGACACTCATGATCTATCCCACAGGAGACATAAAAGTGTCATTTTGGGTAAAGTACACTGCAATTTTATTACAGGAAGTTTTCTATGCTAGGTTTTTCTGTTGTTACCAAAGAAAAGGAATTGAAACCCCCCACATGGGGCTTGATTTTGTTTCTGAAAGTTGCTCTAAAGTTTTCCAGTAAAATAATGTAATGGAATTAAGGACTATGGACCCATTCAGGAACCTGGAATATCAGCTGACATACGATGTCACTGATATACAGTGCCAATTCTCCTGGGACTCTTCTTTTCCTTGGTTCAATTTCTGCTGCTTCTGACTTGGTGCTGCCTCTCTTCTCCAAATTAGAATGTAATGTCACCCAGAAGCTCCACTGAGTGTCTCCTGTCATAGCACTACCTCAGTGTTGAATTGTATAACAAAATAATAAATAAATGAATCTGTTTTATTAAGAAGATCCTATGAGTTTTTATGTATTTTTGTGTCTTAGCTGACACTGAGTAAATATAGTTTCTCTTATCATAACTTGAGCATGAGCAGTCCCAGCTGTTTCTCTAAAGCCTGAAAGAGATGACTTGGAGATCACAGACAGAAGTAGAAAATGGGAATAAACCCAGAAACCACCACAATGTGAAGTGGCAGAGATGGAACTGCAAAGGAAGAGTCTATTTGGTTCTGTACTTCTACTGCTTTTCCAGTGTAGTTGCTTTTTATCCTCCTCTACCAAAGAATCATACAATGCAGTGTCACTGCATGAGAAACAGCTCCACACTCCTTGCTTGACCTGGGGTCCTTTTTTCTGCTTTTACAACAGTGAGAAATTAATGCTGTGGCTGGTGGCTGGGTGCTGTGCAGTTGGCATCCAGCTGGGTGCTGCTCTGGAGTTTCCTCCTCCCCTCCTTCAATCCTTCTGATGTATTAAAATCTGGGTATTTATTCCAAATCATCAGACTGTGTCATTTAACAGTGTTTGGCAAGTTTTATTTATTAATTTTTTTTTTTGCCAACAAAAGCCTGCAAGGCAACAGAAAAGTAAAGCGTAAAATACATTTGACTTAATTGGCAGCAGCAGACTGCATGCGTCAGAAGGAATTAACCTCCAATAAAGCAGGATGTGCAGGAAACACAATGTACTAGTTTGATATGGTCTTTCAAAGCTACCACTTCCTGAAACAGAGGCATAACCACAGGTTGGCTGAGCCTGCAAGAGGCCCCTGGGTTCATGTGCGTGCAACAGATCTCAGAGGTCCCACGCATACCTCTCCAGAAACCTAGCGAGATGGAACTCAGGATCTCCAGCCGTGTCAGGGATTTCATACCCTTTTTCACCTTCAGTGCTTGAATCCAAGGCAGATGGAAGAACATTTATGCTTCCTTTCCTGTGATTCAGCCTCAGTGTCCTCTCCCAGTTTATGATCTGAACATTGAAGCAGCAGGAGCAGACAGATATAATTTCTGGGACACCCTCATCATTGAAGACATAAAGAGATGACTGATCCAAGACTGCATAGCTTACATCTTCAGAAACCCACCCAGTGTGAACAGATGTGTCTTGAGGACTATTTATAGAAAAGAAATGATTCAATGGGGGTTTTGGATTTTTTTTTTTTTGAGTTAATGAAGGATGGACAGAAACATATAGCTGCAGTAAAGAAAGACAAAGGAACTTGTGCCCTGGTTTAAAGACTCATTTTCACTTTGCTGTATAAGTGATATGGACCCATTTTTCATGGTTAAAAGAAATAAGGAAAGAAGCTGGCTTGGAGACAATGCCCTGTCATTAAAGTCTTAATAAGGATGCTCTCTCATACAAGTTGCACATCTCCAGCAAGGAATTCACAGCATTTTGGTAATGTTATCAAATGGTCCTTCAATGTATGCAAGGAGTACTCATGGCAGAGTGAGGCCTGGGGCTAGGAACGCTTTGTGAGATTGTTTAAAACAGAAGTCTATTGATTTCTGTTTCCACTCAATAAAATAATTAAATTTCATCTTGGCCGATGGGACTAGGTGTTGGAGCTGGAAGCCAGGTTCATTCTGGTAAAAGCAATTAATCATCTACTTAATTTTAAAGTGTTTAAATCATATTGATATCAGTGGGACTAAACCAAAGCTTAAACATACATTCTTGTTTGTATTATGTCCTGAATTTCCATAAGCATGATAATGGGATTTTTCAAGTTAAGAAGACAGTGGTTCACATCCCAGAGATGTTGTGCCTCTCTACTCCCCCTTTTTTCATCAAGAAAAGCAAAATCATTCTTGGCTGCTGTAATCTGGACCCTGAGGGTCACCATGGCCATTCTGGAGATGACATTCTGGTGAAACACCATTTGAAAACAAAGCAAAACAAAAAATCTTCATGGTATCCTGAGCAAAAACATAATGACTGTCTCATAGTCGAATTCTTCACTTTTTAATTCTATTCAGACTTTTACAAAAATCACCAAGATACAAGTTTTGTGAAGTTTGGATCTAAAAAGCTGCTCCACTAAAACCATGGGCTCTATTTGGAATGTTTGGGCCTTTAAAATGGAAGCACCCAATAGCACTGTACAATCTGGATGATATGGACATTGTTTTCTTGCCTTCTATAACAAATGGGGTGCTGTAGTGGTTGTTCTTGGGCACAAAGTTCTTTTCATCCCCATGAGAAGGGTAAGAAAATGAGACACATCACAGGTTATGGGTGTTTGATCCCCAGGTTATTGGGGGCAGGTGTTCAATCTGCCCACAAGAATCACAGAGTCATGGAAAGGTTTGGGTTGGAAGAGACCATAAAGATAATTTCATTCCAACCCCCCCGCCCTGGACAGGGACACCTTTCATTAAACCAGAAGCTTTGGGATCAACATAAACATTATCATATTATCTCTGTAGTAAATGAGGCTCAGTCCAGTCCATCAGAGAGGGCATCTCCTTGAGCTCTCATCTTTGCAGGCAGGCTTCTGTACAACTGCTGTCTTTACTGTCAGACCTTTGCTGTCATTTGCTGATCCCTGACCAGAATTTTCAGAAACTGCAACTATCAGTAATTCAAGCAAAGACAGTTTTACTTCTCGCAGTAGCTATCTATTTATCTGCAGTTTAAAGAGAGAGAATTGAGGCCTAATGGTCACTAACTATGCCCTGATGGTAGCTGTTTAATGAGGATAAATGAGGAGTGCTGTGTCAGCTTAGACACTGGCAATAAAGTCCCAGTAAGCAAGCAGGCTGCCTCTTCCATCTTTTGTCTCAAGATCCATTTTTATACCCTCTCCATGACCTAGATCTTCATATCCTCCAGCCTCTCCCTCCTTTCAGTAAATGCCGTTTTGTGTTTCTGAATGCATTTCTTCCCCTTCAAGTAGTGTTGTTTTATTTTTTCCTGTCTTCAAGAAAAATAAGCACTGCCCTCCTTTGCCACTGGCTTCATTACAGCTCTGCCACATTATCATTTGCTTCCCTAAGAGCTCTCTCACTTTTCATCCCTTCTCTAATTGTGTTCTTGCCATGCTCTGAAAAGCCTCACCACAGATGCTTTTCATGTGCTCTCTTCCTTGCCTTTGCCTTGCAGAGGTTTTCACAGTTCTCCCGTTTAAATTAATTTTGTGCTTGATACGCTTGATCTCTGAGAATATAAACAGGAAAAGTTTATATTTTAAAAGTTTGCATTTATATTTATAAATTTATATTTATAAACATATTTATATTTATAAATATATCTATTTACAATTTATTTATATTTTAAAAGTTTATATTTATAAAGTTTATAAATTTTTTATTTATAAACAGGCAGGGCAAGTAGAAGACACCAAGGGCTGTTGTGGTACACACATAATATTGTGGCATGCCAAATCAGGGAGAGGTGGTGGGAGTTTTTCTCCATTTGAGTCCATGACAAAAAATTATATTAATTTGATTTGAGCCTTATTTGCCAACAATATTTTTGGGACAGCTTGAGAACTATCAGATATGACCATGCATGGGAGTGGGATGGAGACAGGTCAGAAATTTTTCTGCCTCATGAAAGATTCTCAGGGACAACCAATTATACCTGTGACTTTTTTTTTCTGGAGCAGGTATCCTGGAAAAGTACAGAGAGAATAGGGTCCCTGCTCTGTGCTTTCCATCACTGACTGGAGGATTTCCACAAGTGGATAAATCCTGTGAGGAAAAAAGGTGCCATACAAGCTGCACCTATTTCAAGCATTGCAGAAGAAAAACTGGGCTTCCTATATGCCTGACTCAAGCAGGGCTGAGGCACTCCATGATTTTTAGGACACGGAAACTTTCTTTCTGATTATTTTTGTAGCACAACAGAGTCATGAGAAGTAGATATTGATACTTACTTTAACTTCCTGGTGCATAGAACACTCTTTCATCTTTTTCCCAAGGACTCTCCACTTCTTTTACCCTCTTCCTTCCACCACAGCTCTAATGAAACTGTGATGAGTTGGCTACTTGAGCTGGAGAACCAGTTTCCAAACACTTGAATCTTTAACAAAGGCCCATTTTCTCAATATGACACTTACAGGCAACAAACAACAGGAGTTTATATTACATCCTTCTACCAGGAGCACTCCAAAGCCACTTTGGGATGAATAGTTTCCACAAAGAAAATGGAAGCGGATCTTTTGCTCCTGTAAACTGATTTAACACATTTGAAACTGATAGCACTGCTCTGCATAAGCTGAGAATGTGAACCAGCGTGTCTTGCTCTGTGTTACAAAGAAAGTTGGTTGTCATAATGAAAAGACTTACGATTGCACTAACATCTTTTCAAAGTCCTCCTACAACTCCTGTGGTCCTTCCACACCAGTTTTTCCTGCAGATCCCAGTAAAAAATTGCATAGACCATTTGATATGCCACTCTTCATTTTAATTTCAATGCTTGCTGTTAGCTCTTAACCCCCTATGTTAGTGCACCAGTGATGTGCAATTCATGAATTGTTCATAAAAGGCCAAACATATATTTTTTATGTTGACATCTATGCTTCCTTTTGCTTTCTAGAGCTTGCCAGGTGGTGTGTGCTGAAGTGCTTTGAGTAGGTTCCTGTCACTGATCCCCTCAAGGTCACTGGAACATTTTTCCTACTCCATCAGCAACAGTAGCATTGTTCTAAAATTATGTGCATGCATTGTGTTACAGAACACCAAATAATGCTGTCACAAGCTCACACAACTTGCACACAAGCTGCAGGCAACTCCACCAACCAAACTTTCCTTGACACAAAATATATTTAACATATGAGATAGCTCAGGAGCCTGGTGGGGAATGGTACCACGAGATTGAGTGGGGGGAAGGTTGAGGTTTGTCTCTGCCAGAGGAGGATGAATTTCCACCTTGGAAAGGCTTCTTATACTAGGCCAAACAAACATTCTTCACTAACAAAAGTGAATTAAGATCATTCTTTGCCCCAAGGGGCATTATCTTATCCATACCTTGAGGGCAGAGTGTAAAATTCCCTTGTAAATTCAAACTCCTATAATATGGAGGATGGCCAAAGAAGGTTTGAGCAGATCTCTACAACTTTTACAAGCAAAGGATGCTCAGAAGAAAGAGGACAATAATCAGAAAACAACACTATTTCTCTATCACACTTGATATTTTCGTTATTTGCAATTATTTCAGGGCAGAGATAATAGTGAAAGTATTCTAACTGGAAAACATTGAACTCTTGCAAACTGAGACAAGATAGCAATATCTCACTGAATAGGTAAGGTTGGAAGGAACCACTGCAGGGCATCTGGTCCAAACCCCTCCCCAAGCAGGATTCCCTAGAGAGTTCCACTAAGGATTGTCCCCAGGGAAGAGGACTCAAATATCATTAAACAAAGAGTGCCTAAAAAAAGTTGTTTCTAAGACTTCCTAAGTTTTTTTTTTTTTTTTTTTTTTTTTTCAGAACTTTTGTAATCCACAGGAGCAGAGCTGGAGTGGTTACAGATGAAACAGTGACAAAGGGATCCTAGAAAAATGTGACCCTTTTACAGTAGTCTGGGGTGATGACCA